>NC_091461.1:116794614-117121489 GCF_027789765.1 Dendropsophus ebraccatus | reverse complement strand
AGTGGTAACAGAGAGTGTCTCTATAAGAGGTAATAGAGAGTGTCTCTATAAGAGGTAACAGAGAGTGTCTCCATAAGTGGTAACAGAGAGTGTCTCTATAAGAGGTAATAGAGAGTGTCTCTATAAGAGGTAACAGAGAGTGTCTCTATAAGAGGTAACAGAGAGTGTCTCCATAAGAGGTAACAGAGAGTGTCTCTATAAGAGGTAACAGAGAGTGTCTCTATAAGAGGTAACAGAGAGTGCCTCCATAAGAGGTAACAGAGAGTGTCTCTATAAGAGGTAACAGAGAGTGTCTCCATAAGAGGTAACAGAGAGTGTCTCCATAAGAGGTAACAGAGAGTGCCCCCATAAGAGGTAATAGAGAGTGCCTCTATAAGAGGTAATAGAGAGTGCCTCTATAAGAGGTAACAGAGAGTGCCTCTATAAGAGGTAACAGAGAGTGCCTCCATAAGAGGTAACAGAGAGTGTCTCTATAAGAGGTAACAGAGAGTGCCTCCATAAGAGGTAACAGAGTGTCTCCATAAGAGGTAACAGAGTGTCTCCATAAGAGGTAACAGAGAGTGTCTCCATAAGAGGTAACAGAGAGTGTCTCTATAAGAGGTAACAGAGAGTGTCTCCATAAGAGGTAATAGAGAGTGTCTCCATAAGAGGTAACAGAGAGTGTCTCCATAAGAGGTAATAGAGAGTTTCTCCATAAGTGGTAACAGAGTGCCTCCATAAGAGGTAACAGAGAGTGTCTCCATAAGAGGTAACAGAGAGTGCCTCTATAAGAGGTAACAGAGAGTGTCTCTATAAGAGGTAACAGAG
Source organism: Dendropsophus ebraccatus (assembly GCF_027789765.1). Lineage (NCBI taxonomy): Eukaryota > Metazoa > Chordata > Amphibia > Anura > Hylidae > Dendropsophus > Dendropsophus ebraccatus. The sequence goes on along the minus strand of NC_091461.1, from coordinate 117,120,682 downwards.
TGTCTCTATAAGAGGTAACAGAGAGTGCCTCCATAAGAGGTAACAGAGAGTGTCTCTATAAGAGGTAACAGAGAGTGTCTCTATAAGAGGTAATAGAGTGTATCTATAAGAGGTAATAGAGAGTGTCTCCATAAGAGGTAACAGAGAGTGCCCCCATAAGAGGTAATAGAGAGTGCCTCCATAAGAGGTAATAGAGAGTGTCTCTATAAGAGGTAATAGAGAGTGTCTCTATAAGAGGTAATAGAGAGTGTCTCCATAAGAGGTAATAGAGAGTGTCTCCATAAGAGGTAATAGAGAGTGTCTTATAAGCAATAATAACCCCCATAATCATTAACCCCCAGAGAGTTCCCCCCATGTGGAGTGACAGCCGGGCAGCGCATCCATACTAGGTGACAGCAAGACGGTGCGCCCATCATGTTCTACAGCTGAATGCCTCCATAAGAGAAATGTGTGACTCACCAAACAACTGAGAAAGTCCAATGCTTGTATAACCTGCCATTGTACAATGCTGCCCCCTATGGGGGGAAATATGAATCTGGAGACAGAATCATTCTCCTTCTTCCTCCACCAAGGAAGTGACCTGCTGCGTTATTCTAGAGCGCTAAGTGTCCATGACGGAACATGAGAGCTTTATTCTGTTGCTGAATCACTAAGAGGATCAGGAGATCCCAGGGAGGCTTCTTATTACCATGTACAGTGGTGCCTTGGATTACGAGCATAATTCGTTCCGGGAATGCGCTTGTAATCCAAATCCACTCTTAAACCAAAGCAAAACTTCCCATAATAAATCATAGAAATGCAGACAATTGGTTCCACACCCCAAAAATAATGATTTATTATTCTGAATAACATGTAAAACATGAAACAAACATTCAGAAACAGCAGAATATGTGATATTATAGGTTACTGTACAGTAATGGAAAGGATGAGAAACACAAGGGCGGACAGAGTGCAGGGAGCAGGAAGGAATGAGCAGGACAGATGCGGGCACATACATGCAGCACTCTCTGTCCAGGGAGAGAGGGGTTACAGCTATGGAGAGATTAGCCCCACAGTCCTGTCCCCTGATGTAAGCCCCAGCCTGAAGTGGATCTGCTATGATTTGGAAGGTGAGAGAGACTTCCTGGGTCAGAGTACAGGGCTGTAGACCCCGCTATGCAGACCATGCCCCTCCCCCACTCCCCCTCCCACCCAGTACAGGGAGCTCTTACACCAAGTCACTATTTTGGAAAACTGCGAGCTCTTAAACCAAAACGCTCTTAAACCAAGAACTTAAACCCCACCATCAGAATAGTGAGTGCAGCTCTGAAGTATAATACAGGATATAACTCAGGATCAGTACAGGATCAGTAATGTAATGTATGTACACAGTGACCGCACCAGCAGAATAGTGAGTGCAGCTCTGGAGTATAATAGAGGATAAATAATGTAATATGTAAGTATGTGGAGTGTTATTTTCTGGATAATTCCTGTATTTCCTCGCTATAACAGGAGATCATTCTAGAAATTGTGAAAGAGGCGATAAGTTCCTCGCTTGGAAGCACCAGAGGATTCCTGCTGGACGGTTTCCCGTGTGAGATCAGGCAGGCGGAGGAGTTTGAATGCAGGGTTGGTATGAGGTTTACTTATATTGTTATTGTCTCCTGATGGATCTGGACCAATAAACCGGGGGCAGGGATGGGAGGGGGAGTGAGGAGATGTTACAGCTTGGTAATGCCTCTTCGCACAGTAGAATATAAGCATTCGTCTACATTCTGGAGGCACAGACACATATATGAAAGGTACCATGGGGGAAATTCATCAAGACTGGCAGGAGCAGGTGTAGAGTTCTGTTTGTAGGCGTAAACGATGATAAGTCCCCGCCTTGCCATCCCCCCCCCTCCCCCTTACGCTTATGCCATGGAAAAAGTGCAGATTTTTGCACACACCATGTGGTTTGTGCAAATATCTGTGCTTTTTTCATGGCCTACAATAGGACCACCAATAATAAATCTGCCCCCATGTGTCCCCTTGACCTAACCGCTATCTAACAGTATCAGGAGTTTGGGATGTAAATTGACATTACAGCATAGTGGCCAACAATTGAATTTTTGGTGTGGTTGGTTGGGGGGGTCTATTGTGGGTGGGTTCTGTGGGGTGTGGTCTATTGTGGGTGTGGTTTGTGGGGGTCTATTGTGGGTGTGGTTGGGGGGTCTCTTGTGGGTGTGGTTTGTGGGGGGTCTATTGTGGGTGTGGTTGGGGAGGGTCTATTGTGGGTGTGGTTGGAGGGGGTCTATTGTGGGTGTGGTTGGAGGGGGTCTATTGTGGGTGTGGTTTGTGGGGGGTCTATTGTGGGTGTGGTTGGAGGGGGTCTATTGTGGGTGTGGTTGGGGGGGGTCTATTGTGGGTGTGGTTGGGGGGGGTCTATTGTGGGTGTGGTTGGGGGGGTCTATTGTGGGTGTGGTTGGGGGGGGGTCTATTGTGGGTGTGGTTGGGGGGGGGTCTATTGTGGGTGTGGTTGGGGGGGGTCTATTGTGGGTGTGGTTGGGGGGGGTCTATTGTGGGTGTGGTTGGGGGGGTCTATTGTGGGTGTGGTTGGGGGGGTCTATTGTGGGTGTGGTTGGGGGGGTCTATTGTGGGTGTGGTTGGGGGGGTCTATTGTGGGTGTGGTTGGGGGGGGTCCATTGAGGGTGTGGTTGGGGGGGGTCCATTGAGGGTGTGGTTGGGGGGGTCTATTGTCCCTGGCATATCACAGACCCCAGTATCAGCACCATTCTCACTTCTATACAAACTCCACACAGTGATGCTTATTTTTCCTCCCATATATCAGGTCCCATGTATTCTGTACTCCTATGAAATATTGAGGCCCGTTCATTCTTCAGGTGGAGGGCGGAATCTGCCCGACCATAGAATGGAGTCTATGGCAAAGGCGGAGTGTGAAGCGGAAGCATGCGGGGAAGTCCTCCATGTGTTATCCTCAGTGTGCACATACCCTTATATTAGTTATATTCCTGTATATAGGAGCAGTATTATAGTAGTTATATTCTTGTATATAGGAGCAGTATTATAGTAGTTATATTCCTGTATATAGGAGCAGTATTATAGTAGTTATAACAATGTAGAGAAATAGAGTCTCGCACTCACCAACTAGAAAGATGCAGGTGGTTTATTTCAGACACATCGGAGCATATGCAGCAGGGAGAGGGAAGGTGGAAAGGCCTTTCCACCTTCCCTCTCCCTGCTGCATATGCTCCGATGTGTCTGAAATAAACCACCTGCATCTTTCTAGTTGGTGAGTGCGAGACTCTATTTCTCTACATTGTTATTTGCTCCTCTTTGCTTTGCCTCTGCACCGCAACTCAGTGGTAAGGACACCATCGCTTACAGCCGTGTATCTCCTGTCCTGTTTATCCTGACTCAGTGCTCCCCATATCAGCTAGTGCCGGACACCTTTTCTCCCCTCACCATATTATAGTAGTTATATTCTTGTATATAGGGGCAGTATTATAGTAGTTATATTCCTGTATATAGGAGCAGTATTATAGTAGTTATATTCTTGTATATAGGGGCAGTATTATAGTAGTTATATTCCTGTATATAGTGGCAGTATTATAGTAGTTATATTCTTGTATATAGGAGAAGTATTATAGTAGTTATATTCCTGTATATAGGAGCAGTATTATAGTAGTTATATTCCTGTATATAGGAGCAGTATTATAGTAGATATATTCCTGTATATAGGGGCAGTATTATAGTAGTTATATTCTTGTATATAGTAGCAGTATTATAGTAGATATATTCCTGTATATAGGGGCAGTATTATAGTAGTTATATTCCTGTATATAGGGGGCAGTATTATAGTAGTTATATTCCTGTATATAGGGGCAGTATTATAGTAGTTATATCCCTGTATATAGTAGCAGTATTATAGTAGTTATATTCCTGTATATGTTAGCAGTATTATAGTAGTTATATTCCTGTATATAGGAGCAGTATTATAGTAGTTATATTCCTGTAAATAGGGGGCAGTATTATAGTAGTTATATTCTTGTATATAGGAGCAGTATTATAGTAGATATATTCCTGTATATGTGAGCAGTATTATACACAAATCATCTGCGCACACAGGACACATCCAATGAGCTCCTTGATATTGGTTTTTAATACATTATATATTAGAAAGGGACATTCCTACCTGCTCCGTTTCTTAAGCTGCAATTAATAAGTCCCACGTCTGCAGGTTACACGGCGATAGGATTCAGCTCAGAAATTCACACATTTTTGTCTTTGAGTCTTTAATCCCTTGATTAAAAATCCCCCTAATATTACAGGACTTATCCTTATTAATACCGCAGCTCAGGCTTATAGCAGCTGTATACTGCGCGGGGCGTCCAGCTGAAAGGGACGTCTTAGAGGAGAATTATCAGTCCGCAGTGCGGGGAATACAATGTATAATGGAGTTGTTTAGTAGAATTCAGCCTTATGTCTTGTAAAGGGGTTATCTCATGGAGACAAGCCATCTTCTCCTGCACATTACACGGCCTAGATATAATATACATGGATGCACCCTGAGAGACCCTTTGACCAGAAGACTCCGCAATGTCAGACTATGGGGGCCACTTCCCATCCACACTCACTGATTTGTATGACTATATTTTATATACTAGCTCTGCACACCGACCCTGGTCCTGTACCTGGACTGTTCTGCTGAAACCATGACCTCGCGGGTGGTGAGGAGGAGTAAGGTCAGCCATCGGAATGAAGTCACCACAGAGAACGTCAAGAGGAGGCTACAGATGTTCTACCAGGCCATGGAGCCCTTACTTACCTTCTACGAGACCAAGGCGCTTCTGTGTAAGGTAAGTTGTAGGGGTCATATCCATCCAGAGGTCTAAGGGGGGATAGAAAGAGAATGTATTGCTGCCCAGCTCCCCCTGCAGATGTGTATACAGGTGAGGTCTGATTATACACTGTGTCTTACCACAAGAGGCCTTAAATGTGCCCCATAAATTGGCTCTCAGAGGCTACTGTTGGGTAGTGTACCTGTTGTTGAGAGATCACTGACTGATAGACCTGTCTCTATGACTCACTGGAGGACTCACTGCTCTGATCTAGGCCGTTGTGAACAAGCTATTGGGAGGTATTTAGAGTGGTGCATATGAGAGGGAGTACACATACATACAATGAACAGACCTAAGTGGACCACTAGTAGAGAGGATAATCTACAAGCCCTAGCAGCTTACACCGATTACCTGTCCGCCATCCAGACACAGTTGACCCCTTCATTACTCGCCCCCCCTCCCCGTTCCAGGTGCTCAGCAGAAGAAGTCTGCCAGTCTTCTCCTTTGTTTGCAGAGGTGTTGTAAATGAGAAAACTTGATTGCAACAGACTACAACCATATTGTTTTTAGTGACGAATCCCCATGCTGGTGTGAAGACGTGGAGGACACACTGCCCCCTTGCTGCTGTGATAATGTGGGGGACACACTTCCCCCTGCTGGTGTAATGATGTGGGGGGCCCTGCCCCCTGCTGGTGTGATGATGTGAGGAGGACATACTGCGCCCTGCTGGTGTGATGATGTGAAGAGGACATACTGTCCCCTGCTGGTGTGATGATATGGAGGACACACTGCTTCCTGCTGGTGTGATGATGTGAGGAGGACATACTGCCCCCTGCTGGTGTGATGATGTGAGGAGGACATACTGCCCCCTGCTGGTGTGATGATGTGAGGAGTACATACTGCCCCCTGCTGGTGTGATGATATGGAGGACACACTGCTTCCTGCTTGTGTGATGATGTGAGGAGGACATACTGCCCCCTGCTAGTGTGATGATGTGGAGGACATACTGCCCCCTGCTGGTGTGATAATGTGGGGAAAACATACCCTATGCCAACCATGTCACATATTGCATCCAGGCTAAAGGTGCCCACCTGTATCTCATCTTGTATCCGGGCTACAGGTGCCCAAACTGTATCTCATCTTGTATCCGGGCTACAGGTGCCCAACTGTATCTCATCTTGTATCCAGATGCCAACAGGGTCTTAGAGCCTCCACACAATTGTACAGTTTTCCCGCCAGAACTATACTGTATATGTCACTTATATTACTCCTTACCACAATAGATCCTGCATGGACGGCCCTAGGTACCGGGTACAACGGACGGGACAGACGGCAACCGCTCAGTTATGTCTTGTGATTTCCCAACCTGGGGCACAAAATTCTTCTCCTGCTAAAAAACCATCGGCTGCCGCCAGTAACCGCGCGTCCGAGCAGCAGCTGATCTGTATTTTATTCGTGGTCTCAGCACGTCCATCTGCCAAGTGCGGCCTCTTACTGGGAGATCTCTGACCGTCTCACCACGTCCCGGCCGCCACCACCTGCCGCTCCAAACAATTCAATATTTTTTGAACATGGACAATAATGAAATCTTATCCTTGTGTTATTCTATCAGCACAGACTTATAGAGAGTGCGGGCGTCTTAGGACACCAGAGGAATGATGATACATGGAGGCAAAGGGTTTCTTGTCTCCAAAATTTCACAGGGAGTACACAAACATTGCATTCTGGGATATTTTTATATATGGTGCGGCATATATTATTATTAGAGAAGAATGCAAAGGTTCTTGTGTATGTCTTGTGCTTACCTGAAAGGCAGGGGGTTCAGCCATATTGATTCCTATTTCTCCACTAAAATGATTTCTTAATGCTTTTTACATTTCCCATAAATATATAGAGAAGAGCTGTCCTTATGGGACCCCTCTCTATATAGAAGAGCTGTCCTTATGGGCCCCCCTCTCTATATAGAAGAGCTGTCCTTATGGGCCCCCTCTCTATATAGAAGAGCTGTCCTTATGGGACCCCCTCTCTATATAAAAGAGCTGTCCTTATGGGCCCCCTCTCTATATAGAAGAGCTGTCCTTATGGGATCCCCTCTCTATATAAAAGAGCTGTCCTTATGGGCCCCCTCTCTATATAGAAGAGCTGTCCTTATGGGGCCCCCTCTCTATATAGAAGAGCTGTCCTTATGGGACCCCCTCTCTCTCTCTCTATATATATATATGAGCTGTCCTTATGGGCCCCCCCTCTCTATATAGAAGAGCTGTCCTTATGGGGCCCCCTCTCTATATAGAAGAGCTGTCCTTATGGGCCCCCTCTCTATATAGAAGAGCTGTCCTTATGAGACCCCCTCTCTATATAAAAGAGCTGTCCTTATGGGACCCCCTCTCTATATATATATATATGAGCTGTCCTTATGGGCCCCCCTCTCTATATAGAAGAGCTGTCCTTATGGGGCCCCCTCTCTATATAGAAGAGCTGTCCTTATGGGACCCCCTCTCTCTCTCTCTCTCTCTCTCTCTCTCTCTCTCTATATATATATATGAGCTGTCCTTATGGGCCCCCCTCTCTATATAGAAGAGCTGTCCTTATGGGGCCCCCTCTCTATATAGAAGAGCTGTCCTTATGGGCCCCCTCTCTATATAGATGAGCTGTCCTTATGGGGCCCCCTCTCTATATATATATATGAGCTGTCCTTATGGGCCCCCTCTCTATACAGAAGAGCTGTCCTTATGGGACCCCTCTCTATATAGAAGAGCTGTCCTTATGGGGCCCCCTCTCTATACAGAAGAGCTGTCCTTATGGGACCCCTCTCTATATAGAAGAGCTGTCCTTTTGGGGCCCCCTCTCTATACAAAAGAGCTGTCCTTATGGGGCCCCCTCTCTATACAGAAGAGCTGTCCTTATGGGCCCCCTCTCTATACAGAAGAGCTGTCCTTATGGGCCCCCCTCTCTATACAGAAGAGCTGTCCTTTTGGGGCCCCCTCTCTATATAGATGAGCTGTCCTTATGGGGCCCCCTCTCTCTATATATATATATGAGCTGTCCTTATGGGCCCCCTCTCTATATAGATGAGCTGTCCTTATGGGGCCCCCTCTCTATATAGATTAGCTGTCCTTATGGGCCCCCTCTCTATACAGAGGAGCTGTCCTTATGGGACCCCTCTCTATATAGTTTAGCTGTCCATATGGGACCCCCTCTCTATACAGAGGAGCTGTCCTTATGGGGCCCCCTCTCTATACGGAAGAGCTGTCCTTATGGGACCCCCTCTCTATATAGATGAGCTGTCTGTCTGGTGGCCCGCTTTTGTAGAGATATGAACTGTCCTTGTGGGGGGCTGATATATAAAAGGATGTTCTATAGAGATAAGCCCTTTACGCTTTCTATCAGGCACCACTTGGACTTTCATCCAATGTTTCTCCCTTAAAGGGGTTATCCAGCGCTACAAAAACATGGCCACTTTCTTTCAGGTACAGCCCCGCTCTTGTCTCCTGCTTTGGCAGAGTTTTGTTGCTCAGTTCCATTGAAGTGAATGAAGCGTAATTGCAAACCGCACCTGAACTGGAGACAAGAGTCGTGCTGTCTTTGAAAGAAAGTGGCCATGTTTTTGTAGCGCTGGATAACCCCTTTAATAGAGCAAGTAGAGCAACAACCAGAGCTGAGCGGTGATGATTACCAGTGGCTAAAGACGTTCTGGAAAACATGAATACAGTCTATGGCCTACGGCTGTATACATATCATCTTTTTAGGCAATCCTCAGGCTGACTTCACCTTCTTTCAGGCAGTGGGATTCAAATGACGATCGTTCCGGGTGCGTGCAAACCCAAATTTGTGCCAGGTTTGCTCATCTCTACTTAGGGTTAGTGATGAGCAAACATCAGAAAATATATTAAAACTTGTTCTTTTATTCTAATCTGTTTCTATTTTCTGACTGTAATTTTTTATTTCACTTTGTGTACATTGTTATGGCGGCAGCCATCTTGCCTGAGCTGTCTTTAACAGCATTTAGTGACCTGCTTTACCGCAAGACTCATAGACATAGATGACAATAGGCAGACTCTGTCCCCTTGAGATGAATGTGAAACATTACTGGGCGCGCTCTGTGACCTGTGAAGAAGTCATTCCACAGGGAACTGCTATTGTCTCCTCTATCTACTGAGGTCACATGACGCTGCAATGCTGTACAGATCACTTTACAGCAGCCTCCTCTTATCACCACAGACACAACAGAAAGTCTCAGCTTAGTTTTTTACCCCAGTGGTGAGAATGAGAACTGCGAGATATCAGGATTATTTTATAACATAGATAGAAAAATGGAAAATTAGAAAAAATTTCACTAAAAATTCTTTAACATAAAAACATTATTTAAACTCTAAGTCATTGTCTGATGACACATTCCCTTTAAAGGGTCCAAGCACTGACTTGCTGTGACATTAGGGACTATTTTATATGATCTTCTTCAGCCGATACAATTATTTCTTCTCTTTTCTAGATCAACGCAGAGAGATCTCTGGACAAGGTTTTCCTTCAGCTCTGCGCATTAATGGACTCAATTTTCTGAGGACGGCGGCCGAGCTGGAGCGATGGGAGCAACGTGTACATCCTGTATATTTACTCATCTGTGGGAGCTGCCTCCGTCCACCAGTGCATGCCGTCTGACCTGTAGTGAAAGATCAGCGATCCCTACGATCTGTACTGTACACGTTACATGGAATGCTGCAGAAAATACGAGCGTATCGGACGCGGTTCACACAGGGCATTGGACTCTACATGGAAACGGATTGCCCCTTGAAGCCCTTTAAGGCATGCACTATTGTTTTCTGGGGAAGCATATCGGTGCATATGTACTGTACACCAGCCAGGAGGCCGCATCAGGAACAACGTGTCTTACGTGCTTAGCAAGTTGCGCCAAATTTATGACTCCATGTGTGTTTTTTTTTCTTCTTGCCTGTTCCTACGATGTTTCTGATAATACTCATAGTTCAGATCCTGCGGATGTTTCCGGTTTCTTTAAAAAAAAAAAAAAAAGTAAAAAAATTGCACTAGAATCATAAGAAGGTATAAAAGGCGCGGAGTAATTGCGCAGATTCCGTGTCCCTGTGTGACTGCGGCCTGAGTGCTCCTGTAATAGGAGGGAAATTCAGGTTAAATAACCTAAGCTGGTGATTCAGAGGCCGCGGGCCGAGGCGCATGAAGTGGGAGTCAATCTATTTGTACTACTTAACGCCGTAATTGGCAGAACCTGCCGGCGTCCCGCTGATGTCTTCTATTCGAATTTACGCGTCTCTACTTAAGTGCGGAGAACTTGAAAAGATGGATTCGCTTTCATGTGTGTTACAGCGGCCGCCGTAAATGCAGAATACAAAGAGCTCCGCTGATAAAGTGCATGCAGTGGGCGATCCGGACTGAAAACCACCGCCGCCGCCGATTGTACGATCACTCCGGCTTTTATGGATTGTATATGTGGAGCATGTATTATGTCATGGGACTGACAGAAGAGCCTTTAAGTTAAGTTTGCACTCACAGTCATATGAATGAAACGCCCAAAGGCATGATGAGTAGGTTTGCAAGTCACACCAATTTCTAGCTCCTGGTAGATCTCTGCTTAAAGGGATACTCCAATGAAAATCTTTTTCTTTCAGAAAGTTTTATATAGATTTGTAATTTACTTTTATTTAAAAATCTCCAGTTTTCCAGTAAGTATCAGCTGCTGTATGTCCTGCAGGAAGTGGTGTATTCTCTCCAGTCTGACACAGTGCTCTCTGCTGCCCCCTCTGTCAGGAACTGTGCAGAGCAGCAGAGGTTTTCTATGGGGATTGCTCCTGACATGGACAGAAGTGTCAGCAGAGAGCACTGTGTGAGACTGGAAAGATTACACCACTTCCTGTAGGACTTACAGCAGCTGATAAGTACTGGAAGATTTGAAATTTTAAAAAAGTAAATTACAAATCTATATAACTTTCTAAAACCAATTGATTTAAAATATTTTTACTGGAGTAATCCTTTTATGGTTATAAACCTTGCTTAAAGGGGGTTATCCAAGCTTACAAAAACATGGCCGTTTTCTTCTTCAGAAGCACCACATACCACATACAACTAGGACAGGTATGGAAATGTTTTTGGAAAACAGTAACCCTGGATATCCAATTTAAGCCGCACAGAGTAGGAAAACAATGCTGTAAGTCAGTGTTCACCATTCTGTGCCTCTCCAGCCAGCACTGCAGATCTCTGAGTAGAGTGCTCCCTCTAGTGGAGGCAGCCGGCATGTTCTCTCTAAAGTAGTTGTAGCTTACTTTCACTCATACATAGCTCTAAATCCTCTGTATAGGTGGGTTCACACTGAGGAATTCTTGCGGATAAATTCCGCTGAATTCCGTCAGCTGCATAGACACCATTCTATCGGCTGGCTGATTCCACTGAAAGAATTGACGTGTCTTAACCCTTTCAGCTTATGGGATCATAATGATCCCTTGGCTGATGTCCCTATGTCTGCCCCATCTCCTCGGTCCCCTGCCACTGTTACAATCTTGTGACAGCGGCGGGGGAGAGAGGGGAGGGGGTAGAGCTCACAGCTGCGCGCCTGGCCTTTCCTCCCTCCCCCCGCTGGCCTCCATAGCCAGGAAACCGGAAGCCTAAAACTTCCGGTTTTCATGGCTACCATTGATGGACACCAGAGAATTCTCCTTCTGTAGAGGGAAAATTCTGTTAGGAGCTGTATAGATGCTGCGGTCGTGCTGACTGCAGCATCTATAGGGTTAACTCACTGATAGCCGGGACCTACCGCGGATGACACAGGCGCAGCTCCGGCACCTGTGTCATCCTGGATCGTAAATTAACGTTGCTGCAGCATCAGGCATAGGCTGCAGCGATGTTAATTTACAGTGCGGCGGCGGAAGGGGGTTAAAGTGTACCTGTCGTTTCATAAAACGTTTGATTGGGAAATAGAGCCGGGAGCGCTCTAAGTGCGGTCCTTTCCCTGCTCTGTGGCACTTGATCAGTTGAACTTGTAATGGAGCCCAACTGATCACATGACACAGAGCCAGGAGAGGACCGCGCTTAGAGCAGCCTTCTCCCGATCGGTACGGTCTGAGCATTTAAAACCGCACTGATCAAAACTTTTTACACGTCCCAAGACTGGTTAAAGTGTCACTGTTGTTTCACTTGAGTTCCCCTTTAAGTTGCTTGGTCAGTGCTGTGCCCCTTCCCTATGGCCATACTCCATTTAACTGCGCAAGTTGGATGCGGCTCCAGTTGGCAGGGGCACCACTGTGCAGGGAAACCTTAGAACCTGCGACCCTCCATCTGTTGCAAAACTCCAATTCTCATCATACCTGGACAGCCAAAGCTTTGCACTATAGGAATTGTAGTTTTGCACCAGGTTTCTCATCCCTGCTTTACAAGATTATAACATCAAATATTCACAAGACTGGTGATAAGTATCTAAGGGTCCATTTACACCGAAAGATTATCTGCCAAAGATTTGAAATGGATTGGATGGATTTGAAAAGAGGAGAGATCTCAGTCTTTCTTTATGACCTGATCTCTGTTCATAGTCTGTTTCTGGCTTTGGCTTCAAATCTTTGGCAGATAATCTTTCTGTGTAAATGGACCCTAACACGTGAGATCCAAAAGGGGTAAAGGGCCATTCTCATGATTGCTGAGGGTTTCAGCTTTCAGACCCGCACTGAGGTAATCCCTAAGAAAATGGGCTAAATTCCCTACACACAGATCCACTAGTAGCAAACAGGTATTGTAGTCATATTGCATCCTGTATGAAACAGACCTCGGCCCCTTTCCCCGTTGACCACCTGTACTACATAATGACAATGTGGGTTGACTACTCTCAGGCATTTACGTTGCTCTATAGCAGAGATGGGGAACCTTCGGCCCTCCAGCTGTTGCAAAACTACAACTCCCATCATGCCTGGACAGCCAAAGCGAAGCTTTGGCTGTCCAGGCATGATGGGAGTTGTAGTTTTGCAACAGCTGGAGGGCCGAAGGTTCCCCCATCCCTGCTCTATAGGTTTAGTATTATTTTCCTTTACTGTGTTAAAAAAAAAAAAAGTGACGTCAATCTTAAAAAAAAAAAACAACAAAACTTTCCAAAGGTTCCCGCACCCTCCCCGCTGTTCTCTTTTTCTTAAGTATTCGTACATGGCTACGTGCCGGGAATGTCTTTGCATTCTCTCTTTAGTCATCTTTGTGACATCATGAATCTTTCATTGAACTTTTCGACAGGATTCAGTGAACCTTGCAGAATTTAACAGCCTAAAAAAACTTGCATGACTAAATCTGAGAGAGCTCATACAAGAGAGGAGGACGAGAATCTGTACAAAACAGGCGTATGATGTTATGAAAATATCCATTAAAAATAAAATCTAAACTTCTGTTTGGTATGAATTTATTGCATCGCGGTGAGTGTTTCACACGCTGAACGGTAAAGAGTTTGGTTACTTTTTTCTTTTTTTTTTTTTTGTTTAACCCAATGGATTCAGGCAAGATGCCAAGACACTAAAAATGACAACTGTACATACAAACAGATAGTACCCACACAGTTTATTTTTACAGTCCTCCTGACAACTGAGTTAAGAACATACGGTTTTACACAGAGAAGGAAAAAAGAAAAAAAAAATTTTTAACAAAAACAGAAAAAAAAAAAATTACAAAATGTCTATTCTTTCCCTGCCGGAGAGATTAGTCACAGATCCTCAGTCCATCAGTCGGAGAATAATCTATAAGACGATGTCTATTGGGGCTGACGTGACCGTTTGTAGCTCCTCCGTATAGTTCTATGTAACCAGTTGCTTAAATATTAATAAAAATACAATCTTTTATGGATTTTGTGCGACTACAAAAAGAGAAAGTTACAATACATAGAGGATTTACAATAGGCAGTTAATTTTTTTTTTTTTTTTTTTTTACATTTTTGTAATTTTTTGTTGTCATCCTTGGGTGGGCCGTATTGAAGATTCCCAAAGTCTCGAGGCAGAAGGCTGTGTATTTTTTTTTTTTCTGGGAAGGACCTAAGAAAGGTTGAAGTGTTAGACTTTACACAGTAACTACAAGTGGCACTTTTTTCACCATAATTTTTTTTGTTTTTTTACACGTCACATGATCATCTGAACATTACATTTAAAAAATAGATCTGAGTGAAAATCTTTGACATTCACGCTCACGCACACACACAGGACGAGCTGGTTAGAGAAGCGACCGCAGACCCCTGATCTGTAGTGCTTGATTGTAGTTCCATCATCCATCGTGTAAAAGCAGCTCAAGAGTCAAGCAGAGACGAGTTAATCCGTACAGAGGAGGAGGGAACAAAAGTCATAAAGTTCTGTCGTCTTTAACAGTAGCGTCTTCTAAGCGAACACTGTGATTGGTTAAAACCTTCTCAAAATGTCAGTTCTGTGCAAAAAAAAAAATTATAATAAAAAAAAAAAAATATCACAAAACTGCAAGCTAGTAAACCGGTTTTAATATAAATAGTTCACATTTTGACCACTTTTTCTTTCTTTCGGAAGCTTTTGAAAAAAAAAAAAAAAAAAAAATGTCCAAGTCCGTAACGTGCACTGTAATTTAATGTTGTTCTTGAAACGGGCTTGCCAGCAGGGGGCAGGCTCCTGGCGGGTGAGGTCATTATGCGCCCGTGGAATGTTCTACTGCTGTAGGTGCAGGTGGAGTATAATGGATTTCCACGTAGGGATCATGCTGTGAGAGCAGGCGTTCAGTCATGTAACTTCTGGAAACCGAGGGACTGCACCGCTCCCCTTTGCGTCTGGAGAGAGATCACCGAGCTGAGCGTTTCTGGCCGGCTCACGTCATCTGTTTGCTGGGAAATAGTTGGGGTCCAGGTAGTTGTAACTGGTGCTATGCGGCATGCAGTAATCTCTGTCTAGGAATGTCTCTGCTTTATACACCGGCTCCAGGTGATGATCCTCTTTGTGGGTTTGTGTCTCATATAAACTGTAAGAGAAGGAGAGGAGAAGCTTCAGCCAATGTAATAAAACCGATGATCAGGTGATCGATAAACATCATCGTTGACAAACTATTGTTTGTCAGCTATGAAAGAGCATGCACAGCCAGCAAATAACAGAACTGAAGGGCCACATAAATGATGCTGCAATGGTTTGGGCACTACTGCCCGCGTGATTTTTAGCGTCAACCTACAAGATCAGAACGTCCCATCTAATAGGGCCCCAAAGTTAATAAAAACTGGGGGATAACCTATATGGTAGCCTAGTCCAAAAACATGGAAGGTCTGTGACAATGGCAACTCTGGTTCCATTAGGATGAGACAAGATGTGGAAGAAGAGAAGGGTAATCTGTAACCTGACACAAGAACTATACCCAACATGCCAGGATGGGCCAACGTAGTCTGTGTGTATATGAGGAGTTATTTCCTGTTAGACAACATAGGAGGATCGCCCACTCAGTACCCCGTCTATATACTAGATAGCAGCAAACAAGCATCAATTTGATAGACCACCAGGTAATATAGTACAGCCAGCCAAAGCCCTCCCCATTTGTTTTCTGGGACCTCCAATCAAACTTGATGTCTGTGGCAAGAACACATGAAGGCCTCTAATCTAGTAAAGCCGTCACTGGCCAAGCACTGACATGTCACTCAATAACTCACTACTACTCCTGGGGGGTGAGGCGACAGAGTCCCTGTGAAAATCAGCAGCTTTAGTCCAGAAGGGGCTGAGTACTATGTAATCATGGAGTCATCAGGATGCGGCAGTGACTGCCGCAGTTGTACCATACGCATTGTTGACGTTGGATTATGGTACAATTGCGGCAGTCAATTTTTGAGGTTAAATGAGCTGCCAGATAAAGAATAATTAATGGCCTATCCTTAGGACAGGCCATCAACAGCGGGATGCCGACACCTGGTACCCCCACCGATCAACCGCTCAGACACACTGCTGTATCCATATGTAATAAGGCACAGAGCCGGAAGCCTCGGATCCATACATTATCTTGTGGTGATAGCAATAGCGACCGCAGCAGCCAGCAGAGCCTCCTCCACCCCGGCCACCTATACTTACCAGTCAGAGCAGGAGTCACAGAAATCCACAGCCATCTGCTGAGGGCAATCCTGACAATGCCACCGAATACCCTGGATAGGTTCTATGCCGCAGTTATCACACTGTAATAGAAACAGATGGTATAGGTATGGTATACGGTACAGATGGTATAGGTATGGTATACGGTACAGATGGTATACGGTACAGATGGTATAGGTATGGTATAGGTATGGTATAGGTATGGTATACAGTACAGATGGTATAGTTATAGTATACAGTACAGATGGTATAGGTATGGTATACAGTACAGATAGTATAGGTATGGTATACAGTACAGATAGTATAGGTATGGTATACAGTACAGATGGTATAGGTATGGTTTACAGTACAGATGGTATAGTTATAGTATACAGTACTGATGGTATAGGTATGGTATACGGTACAGATGGTATAGTATACAGTACAGATGGTATAGTTATAGTATACAGTACTGATGGTATAGGTATGGTATACAGTACAGATGGTATAGTTATAGTATACGGTACAGATGGTATAGTTATAGTATACGGTACAGATGGTATAGTATCCAGTACAGATGGTATAGTATACAGTACTGATGGTATAGGTATAGTATACAGTACAGATGGTATAGTATACAGTACAGATGGTATAGTTATAGTATACAGTACTGATGGTATAGGTATGGTATACGGTACAGATGGTATAGTATACAGTACAGATGGTATAGTTATAGTATACAGTACAGATGGTATAGTTATAGTATACGGTACAGATGGTATAGTTATAGTATACAGTACAAATGGTATAGTATACAGTACAGATGGTATAGTATACAGTACAGATGGTATAGTTATAGTATACAGTAAAGATGGTATAGGTATGGTATACGGTACAGATGGTATAGTTATAGTATACAGTACAGATGGTATAGTTATAGTATACAGTACAGATGGTAGGGTATGGTATACGGTACAGATGGTATAGTTATAGTATACAGTACAGATGGTATAGGTATGGTATACGGTACAGATGGTATAGGTATGGTATATGGTACAGATGGTATAGGTATGGTATACGGTACAGATGGTATAGTCATAGTATACAGTACTGATGGTATAGGTATGGTATACAGTACAGATGGTATAGTATACAGTACAGACGGTATAGTTATAGTATACAATACTGATGGTATAGGTATGGTATACGGTACAGATGGTATAGTTATAGTATACAGTACAGATGGTATAGGTATAGTATACAGTACAGATGGTATAGTCAAAGTATACAGTACAGACGGTATAGTTATAGTATATGGTACAGATAGTATAGTTACAGTGTACGGTATAGTATTAGTATACAGTGTCTGGAGTAATGGTGACACTTCTCAAAGCTCAGACAACGAACAAGCAGGGCACGCAGCTCTGGAGTATAATGCAGATCAGTATAAGATATATTCAGTCACTGCCAGAATTGCTGAGCACAGATGCCATCCACCCACCTGGCACTGACTCGTCGGCCCACATTTACTAAAACTGTCTAAGTGCAAACTTAGACTAGACAGTCCTTACATGTTCCAGATCTATCAGGGTGTTTGATAAATCTGTTGCACATAAGACAGTAGTTTTATGGTGCAAAGTTTTCACCTCCTGTTACTTGGCTTGAAGTCTGACGGAATTTTCAGTCAATTTCAGGTGCTTTTTTTTTTTGTGGGGAAAATAGGCCACGCCTCCTTATGCATAACCCACACACATTAGACACATTAGTAACTGGCGCCCCCTGCAGTACATGATGTGTAGATACACAATATGCTGAATACTGGCAGACAGCACAGCCTGCAATCTAGGAGTCCAGGCTTCTGCGGTCCACCCTGACATCCTGACCAGGGAGCCATCACAGAGACTCGATACGACTATTGCTGATATCTTACTTTGAAGCCAAGGTGCTGCACAAAGCCGCTCTCTGCCTCCATCTCCTGGAGCCTTCGCTTCTTTAACTTCTTAAGTTCAAGTAGTTCTTTATACTCTGCGAGTCCACGGCACGAGGCGGGAATACTCTCTTCATCCTGAGGATGAGAAGGAAAGTGTCAATGCTTCCAAACTAAAGAAACTACAACTCCCAGCATGCCCTGACAGTCACAACCTGGGAATACACAGCAACAGCTGGAGGGGGAAGAGCTGGGAGGAAAGACCTTAGTACAGTCCGGGCTACGAGGCCAAAAACAGTGAAATGTTCCTCACCGAGATGTCGTCGTCGTCGTCCCCCGCAGCATCAAGGTCCCGGCTATGAAAACTGGAGTGGTCGTCATCCTCTTCCATAAACACAGGAGGCTCATGGGATGTCATGAAGGTGGAGGGCTTGAACAGATGCTTGTTGAGGACGTGCTGCCGCTTACTTGATGCCTGGGGGCAGAGAAAGATGGTGTGAACTTACCTGAGGGTTATGTACATAGGGGGAGAATAGGAGAAGAGCGGCCAATCCCACTACTGGGTATATACCATGTATATCATGTCTGCATCTGATGGGAAGGACGGGTCAGCATCTGGTGTATGGTATACAGCGCTCCCACTATGACTGACAGACAGGCTACAAGAGTCACACAGCTCCTCCATCATGTCCTTCTCAGCTGAATGCCAGGCTCTGTATGTATATCCACTAATGCAAGTAGCATAGCCTCTCTGCCCCCCGATATTGCTCCTCCTCATCGGCCCCGGGATGGCTCCTCCTCTCCTCAGCCACCATTGGCGTGACCCCTCCTCTCTCCGGCCACTCCTGGCGTGGCTCCTCCTCTCTACAGTGCCTCCCCTCAGCTTCTCCTCTCTTCAGCCCCCACGGGTGTGGCTCCCCCTCTCGCCCCCCCGGCCTAGCTCCTCCTTTCCTCAGTGCCCCCCCCCCCAATCTTCTCTGCTCAGCTCCCGTGGGCGTGGCTCCCCTCAGTGCCCCACCCCCCCATGGCACCTCCCCTCCTCATCCCCCCGGCATGGCTTCTCCTCTCATCAGTTCCCCCCAGCGTGGCTCCTCCTCTCCTTAGTAGCCCCCTGGCACGGCTCCTCCTCTCCTCAGCCCCCGGTATGGCTCCTCCTCTCCTCAGCCCCCCGGTATGGCTCCTCCTCTCCTCAGCCCCCCGGTATGGCTTCTCCTCTCCTCCGCCCCCCCCCCCCCCGGTATGGCTCCTCCTCTCCTCAGCCCCCCCTCTAAGGGCTGCTGTCCATGAGAGACAATAAAATCAATGACAGGAAAAGATCTAGGTCCTCATGGCGGTGATATCATGGCCTCCCGGGGAGGTTACACCATATATAAGAAGTGATTCTATGGCCGTGTGTCTCCTCTCACCTTCTTAGAATACATGTAGAGGTTTGGGGTCCGTCCCGGCACTGGGATACCGGCTTTGGTCAATTTTATAAAATACTTCTGAACTCGGCTGGCAACCTGTGAAATGAAAGAGAATGATAGGAGGTTTTCTCTACAGATGAGATGTAGCGGATTGTCAGATGGTGTTACAGATACAGCACACCGGTCACCGATACACCACAGGGTAACGCAGGAACCTCTCACCTGCTTGGCCGTCCGATTCCCTAACTCATCCGCAATTTTCTGCCATCTCTTCGACTCGATCTCTTCGGGTGGAAACTTCAGGAGGAGCTGCTCCAGCTTTTTCTAAACAGAAAAAACAAAAGTGAATATTAGACGTCTTGCTGAGACCGACATCATGTATTCAGCCCGAACGGACACAAGACGTCCAGAAAACAGAAGAAAAGCGACTAGGACCCATAGAGGTCGGTGTACAGACGACAATGCTGTAAAACCGTGCAATTCTTTATGTACCTTCACCTTTTAACACAAGATAGTATACTCCAGAGCTGCATTCACAATACTGCAGACATCAGTGCCGAAATCTCCCAGAATTCATCTCTGCTTTAGGATAAGTAATGTATGTACACAGTGACCCCACCAGCAGAATAGTGAGTGCAGCTCTGGAGTATAATACAGGATCAAACTTCTATGTAAACACCTATCATATTAACACTATATTTTACCTGCTCCTCTACGGTCCACAACTGATTGAAGGTCCCAGGTTTGGAGTCTATACATAACCGGCCTCTTATCTGTGTTAAGACATGACAGTAAATCTGCATATTAGTGTACCTCTCCCTGTAAAAAAAACTTCTCACACTGTCAAAGTGACAAGACAAAAAATTGTATCACCAACTGCTAGAATAATGGGGCCCGGCTGCACCTCGACAATCGGGTGATTGGTAGGGGGTCTCACCATCACTATGACACGTCAGAAGCACGATGGAAAGATAGGATCGCTTTGAAACGTGTTCTATATCCACAGTTAATAGATTCTTTCATAAACTAAAGATAAATATAGATGCCAAGGCCTAAAGATGATTTGCGCCGGACTACTTTATATGCGAGAGTGAATCGTTGTTTACGGTATCATCTGGAAGATAGCGGCCATTTTTTCTAAGCCCGGATAACCCCTTTAAGCAGGTCTGCCAGCCCGTGGTCATGAGCCAGTGATTCTGACAATAAATGATGTAAACCAGTCATATATAAGAACAACATAAAATGAATCGTCCGCTGAAACTTTCGCTACAGTAGCGTCGCTGTGCTGAGGGATCTGGAGGGCTGCAGCAGCGTCTGAGTTAGAGACTGTAATGAGACAGGTCAGGACTGTACGCTGCTCTGCTGACATCTAGTGACCAAATTGTAAAACTGCAGCACTATCATAAATTATGACTATTTTGGCAGTATGTGTCCCTTAAAATCAGGGATGGGGAACCTTAGGCCCTCCAGCTGTTGCAAAACTACAATTCCCATCATGCCTGGACACCAAAGCGAAGCTGATGGGAATTGTAGTTTTGCAACAGCTGGAGGGCCTAAGGTTCCCCGCGCCTGATTTAAATGTTTTAACCAACTCCTAAAACACTGCGATTCTGAACACTCCAATGCTTACACCAGAGGCATCGGCCGACATCTCTTACCTGTACGCTGCTCGCAGAGCTTTCTTGACTGTCGCTCTGAGGGAGAACAGAATAAGATGACGATTCTCCTTCCTTATCTCCGGCTCTCTGAGAACTGGCGTGTAACCCAACTGCAATGGAAGCAAGGCGGGAAATTTAGAATGGCTCATGGCCGGCGTGTGTTGTGCTTTCATCTTCAGTTCACTACCACCAGAGACTTTCCAGCTGTTGCAATACTACAACTTACAGCCGCAGGCTGTCAGAGCATGCTGGGAGTTGTAGTACTGCAACAGCTGGAGAGGCACTGGTAGCAGTCCACTGCTTAGGACTATCTAAAGCAGGGGGTGACAAAATCACAGCCCTCCAGCTGTTGCTAAACTACAATTCCCATCATGCCTGGACAGCAAAGGGCCACAGTGTGACATCTGTGAGCTAAAGGGTTGATTTAGCGTTCAGGGCATGCTGGGAGTTGTGGTTCTGCAGTAGCTGGACAGTCCCTGGTAGTTGTAGTCCACTGTTTTGAACCACATTGAGTGACTGCAGTCAGTTAAGTCCATTCCAACAAAATGTGTACAGTCACCGACACCCCAGACTACTGACCTTTATCGAAAATCAGCTTAACCCTTCTCGAGTTCCTTTTCCTATTCCTGAACTCTCTCTCGAAGTTCCCGAGGGTTGAGGTGTACTGGTCCCAAGCAATCTCTGGTAACTGGACAATCCTTTGGGGGCGAGGAATCCCCAAGTCCACCTGGTATGAAGGATGATATACAGTCAGTATCTTCAGCAGATCTACAACAACCTCAAAGGGCTCATAGGGGACGACACACAGGCAGGTGTAGGGGGTAACAGTGTTATAAATGATAACCAGCAGGATTTTACTAAGGAAAGACGTGGTCGAACCGACCTAATATGTTTTTATGAAGAGCTGAGCAAAAGCCTGGACACAGGAGTGCCTGTGGATATAGTGTATCAGGATAGGGAGGGCGGCTATGGATATAGTGTACCTGGATAGGGGAGCGGCTGTGGGTATAGTGTATCAGGATAGGGAGGGCGGCTATGGATATAGTGTACCTGGATAGGGGAGCGGCTGTGGGTATAGTGTATCAGGATAGGGAGGGCGGCTATGGATATAGTGTACCTGGATAGGGGAGCGGCTGTGGGTATAGTGTATCAGGATAGGGAGGGCGGCTATAGATATAGTGTACCTGGATAGGGGAGCGGCTGTGGGTATAGTGTACCTGGAATCTGCAAAAGCATTTGACGCAGTTCCTCATGGGCGTCTGATGGGTAAACTGGATTACTGATCATACCCAGAGAGTGGTGGTCAATGATTCCTACTCTGAATGGTCCCCGGTAATAAGTGGTGTACCCCAAGGGTCAGTACTGGGCCCT
This sequence comes from Dendropsophus ebraccatus, assembly GCF_027789765.1. NCBI lineage: Eukaryota > Metazoa > Chordata > Amphibia > Anura > Hylidae > Dendropsophus > Dendropsophus ebraccatus. The sequence continues at coordinate 117,098,458 of NC_091461.1, read as the reverse complement.
CTTCTGTTTACCTTGTTCATTATTGAGGATGGATTTAACAGCAATGTTAAATTTATGAACTTATGCACCTGGATACTAATAACCCACATGCATCATATGTCCTAGGGGAGTAATAAACTGCAGCATAATATGTCCTAGAGGGAGTAATAACCTGCAGCACCATATGTCCTAGAGGGAGTAATAACCTGCAGCATCATATGTCCTATAGGGAGTAATAACCTGCAGCATCATATGTCCTATAGGGAGAGTAATAACCTGCAGCATCATATGTCCTATAGGGAGAGTAATAACCTGCAGCACCATATGTCCTAGAGGGAGTAATAACCTGCAGCATCATATGTCCTATAGGGAGTAATAACCTGCAGCATCATATGTCCTATAGGGGGAGTAATAACCTGCAGCATCATATGTCCTATAGGGAGAGTAATAACCTGCAGCATCATATGTCCTAGGGGGAGTAATAACCTGCAGCATCATATGTCCTAGGGGAGTAATAAACTGCAGCATAATATGTCCTAGAGGGAGTAATAACCTGCAGCATCATATGTCCTAGAGGGAGTAATAACCTGCAGCATCATATGTCCTATAGGGAGTAATAACCTGCAGCATCATATGTCCTATAGGGAGTAATAACCTGCAGCATCATATGTCCTAGAGGGAGTAATAACCTGCAGCATCATATGTCCTATAGGAAGAGTAATAACCTGCAGCATCATATGTCCTATAGGGAGTAATAACCTGCAGCATCATATGTCCTAGGGGGAGTAATAACCTGCAGCATCATATATCCTAGAGGGAGTAATAACCTGCAGCATCATATGTCCTAGAGGGAGTAATAACCTGTAGCATCATATGTCCTAGAGGGAGTAATAACCTGCAGCATCATATGTCCTAGGGGGAGTAATAACCTGCAGCATCATATGTCCTATAGGGAGTAATAACCTGCATCATATGTCCTATAGGGAGTAATAACCTGCAGCATCATATGTCCTATAGGGAGAGTAATAACCTGCAGCATCATATGTCCTAGGGGGAGTAATAACCTGCAGCATCATATGTCCTATAGGGAGTAATAACCTGCAGCATCATATGTCCTAGAGGGAGTAATAACCTGCAGCATCATATGTCCTATAGGGAGTAATAACCTGCAGCATCATATGTCCTAGAGGGAGTAATAACCTGCAGCATCATATGTCCTAGGGGGAGTAATAACCTGCAACATCATATGTCCTAGAGGGAGTAATAACCTGCAGCATCATATGTCCTAGGGGGAGTAATAACCTGCAGCATCATATGTCCTAAAGGGAGTAATAACCTGCAGCATCATATGTCTTAGAGGGAGTAATAACCTGCAGCATCATATGTCCTAGAGGGAGTAATAACCTGCAGCATAATATGTCCTATAGGGAGTAATAACCTGCAGCATCATATGTCCTATAGGGAGTAATAACCTGCAGCATCATATGTCCTAAAGGGAGTAATAACCTGCAGCATCATATGTCCTAAAGGGAGTAATAACCTGCAGCATCATATGTCCTAGAGGGAGTAATAACCTGCAGCATCATATGTCCTAGAGGGAGTAATAACCTGCAGCATCATATGTCCTAAAGGGAGTAATAACCTGCAGCATCATATGTCCTATAGGGAGTAATAACCTGCAGCATCATATGTCCTAGAGGGAGTAATAACCTGTAGCATCATATGTCCTAGAGGGAGTAATAACCTGCAGCATCATATGTCCTAGGGGGAGTAATAACCTGCAGCATCATATGTCCTATAGGGAGAGTAATAACCTGCAGCATCATATGTCCTAGGGGGAGTAATAACCTGCAGCATCATATGTCCTATAGGGAGAGTAATAACCTGCAGCATCATATGTCCTAGGGGGAGTAATAACCTGCAGCATCATATGTCCTATAGGGAGTAATAACCTGCAGCATCATATGTCCTAGAGGGAGTAATAACCTGCAGCATCATATGTCCTATAGGGAGTAATAACCTGCAGCATCATATGTCCTAGAGGGAGTAATAACCTGCAGCATCATATGTCCTAGGGGGAGTAATAACCTGCAGCATCATATGTCCTAAGGGGAGTAATAACCTGCAGCATCATATGTCCTAGGGGGAGTAATAACCTGCAGCATCATATGTCCTAAAGGGAGTAATAACCTGCAGCATCATATGTCTTAGAGGGAGTAATAACCTGCAGCATCATATGTCCTAGAGGGAGTAATAACCTGCAGCATCATATGTCCTAGGGGGAGTAATAACCTGCAGCATCATATGTCCTAGGGGGAGTAATAACCTGCAGCATCATATGTCCTAAAGGGAGTAATAACCTGCAGCATCATATGTCCTATAGGGAGAGTAATAACCTGCAGCATCATATGTCCTAGGGGGAGTAATAACCTGCAGCATCATATGTCCTATAGGGAGAGTAATAACCTGCAGCATCATATGTCCTATAGAGAGTAATAACCTGCAGCATCATATGTCCTATAGGGAGTAATAACCTGCAGCATCATATGTCCTATAGGGAGTAATAACCTGCAGCATCATATGTCCTAGAGGGAGTAATAACCTGCAGCATCATATGTCCTAGAGGTGGTTACACTGGGAGAGTCACTGGTAGAAGGATCTGGGTGTACCCGAACACAATAGACTACAACTCCCAGCAGGTCACGTATTAATAGATGACAGGCAGTGGAGACATATATACAGACAGTAGCGTTGTCTCCTCCGTGCTTCCTCATCACCATGGTGACACCCGTAACCATAGCAACCGGCAGAAAGAAGAAATGACACACTGTTCAAAAAAATCTCAACCTAGATCTCAAATTATTCCTAAACAATCAGGGCCAGTTCACACTGAGGAACCAGCGCTGAATCTGCGGAATCTCCCGGTATCACCCCAGGCGGAATTCTGCGCAAATTCGGTTTTCATTTAATCAAATTCATTTTTTTTGCAATTCCGCGCTGAATTTCTGCAAGCATTCCAAGCGGAATCAGCGCTGAAAAATTTCACATCGGAAACTGACTGCTCAATTCATTTCAATGGGATTCTGCCAGAAGACATGACATGTCAATCCTTCTAGCGGAAAGCGGATCCGCCCTGGAAAATTCCGCTGTGTGAACTGCAGAGCTCAATGAACTCAATGGAATTTGACTCTGCACTACATTTTAAGGTGGAATTTTCAGCTTAAATTCAGCGCTGATTTCTTAGTGTGAACTGGCCCTTAGGAAGAGTGGTCGGCGGCCATGACCATACCCCGACCCTGACTTGTGGTAAGACCGGGGATAGCCTGCTTATTACATACACACAGGATAGGGGATCCCAACAATCAGTCCGCCCCAACCCATGGACACTTATCCCCCCTCCCCAACCTGTAACAATGGGACCAACCCCTTATTTTTTTCACATTGAAAATTATGTGATTCCAGGGAAAATGTGGAGTCACATGATCCATAAAACACCACAGAAAAACAAATATTTGCAGAATTTCTAACTTTTCTTTGGATCCAATCACCTACATAATATCTCCCACATATCTACACACGATGGGCGGATTAGGAATACAGGTGTGAGAGAAACGTGTCGGGAGGCCAAGGTGTGAATAAGCCCCAATGAATGAGGCCAATCTGTGAGGATAGGCAGTATATGGCTACGTTCACACGTCTTTTTTTAGCCGTTCAGCTCCCAGGTCCAGCTGACGGCCACCAGCAGCAACGTCATGTACACAGGCGATTGACTGCCCACTCAGCCAGGCCATAACGTTGCAGCTGGAAGAGCCTGGTACATGACGTACCCTGATTCCAGCCAAAGGTGACATCTGGCAGCCGTCAGAAGGACGGAGAAGCGAGTTTACGTTATTATTTTCCAATACCCCCCTGCCTTCCTCCCTTTTTTGAATTTTGTGGGACTTCTCCTTTAAGCCTCAAGCAGATGTGCATAGAGGTAGAATAGCAAAGAAAATCAACTTTACAGGCCCTTTACATGAACCTGCTGGGTTTCCATGTCTAGTTCTGCAGCAGAAATAGGCAGATAACATGCAAGGGTTAAAAAAAAAAAATTCCTTGTTATGCACATGTACGTATGATCTCTTAAAAACATACCAAAAAGTTTCTGATCGCACCGGGTGTCACCAAGACACAGCCGGGAGGCGTGCACGGTGCTGCGTTCCACTCCCCAACCAGAACATATCTGGCCTGTTCACTCCATAGACTAAAGAAGCAGACAAGTCATGCTTGATTGACAGCTAGGATGAGACATGTGCACTATATCGGGATCAGGAGCGAGACCTGCTGCTACACCTGATGACCTGTCAAACCTATAAAGTAGGTTTCCTCTTCTAGGAGCTACCGCACTGATATCAGCCACTATAGTCACATATCCAGCAGTGTTGGCTAAATCTTCCGCCTTTAAAGATGAGCAGCAATAACTGTGCGCGGCCGGCCTGAGGACCATGCGGGCCGCCTTCCCAGCAGGGCCCCGACCCAGACTGTGTTGACAGACGTAGGGAATTGACAGATGTAGGAAGTGTCCGGGGAGCGCCCCCTGCTGCTCGCTCACAGACGCCTCAGCCACTCTACCTGCTTTTGAAGTTTCTCTACAAATCCGATGGGATCGTTCAGGGCGTCCCTCTGCTGCTGGGATAACCTCTCCATGTCCAGGACAGCCTGAGAGCGCTGCGCCTCCAGCACCGAGATGGTCTGTAATAGCCGCTGGTAACTGCAAGGACAAAGCAAGAAGAGGGGTGAGGGCAAGAAAATAACCATAGAGGATAACCTGCTGACCCCAACCAAAGGAAGGAGCCCCGTAATCACTCCACTGCAGTCATTAAGGAGTTAAACCTGGAGTATGGAACCTTTGACACTCCAGCTGTTGCAAAACTACAATTCCCATCAGGCCTGGGCAGCCAAAGCAAAGCATGATGGGAATTGTAGTTTTGCAACAGCTGGAGGGCCGAAGGTTCCCCACCCCTGCTTTGAATGGTTGGGAGTGACTGGCAATGCCTTAAACTCTGGCCATTACAGCCGCATTTATGGTGGCAGCTGAAGCAGAGTGCCCACTGCAGGGCGGCACAGGCTGTCAGGGCAAGATGGGATTTGCAGTTCTGTGGACAGCCACAGGTTGGGGAACCCTTCCATAGCGTCACTGTGTACGGGCAGAGAGCAGCCACGTTCACTATAAGTCATTAGGCACATGTGTTTCCTCAGACAGCCTGTAGGTGGCACTAGGAATGAATTTTGCTAGTTAACCCCTTGTAGGACAGGGTCTACATTTCTACCATAGATCTGGTTGTGCTTCTCTAGAAAAACGTAGTCAAATCTGATCGCCTGATCCCTGCCTTTAAGGAATGATGTGTTGATCAGAGCAGACATGTTTACAAGGATCAGCGTGACAAAACAGGGAACAACAGACTTTAGGTGAGTTACCCCTCTTATGTAAATGTAGTATTACACAAGCCGATGCATAGACTTAAACTAGTGCTGATCTGGTAGATTTACAAAGCGTAACAAGGCCTGATGACCTGTACATTGAACTGTGAGAGTGTAGGAGAAGGGTCATACTTGCTGTAGCCGAGGTCACACTGTGGTGTCCCACCAGGGGTGTTTTTATCTCTCTCCTTTGCACCTCTCAAAAAGTTTCACTTAGGCCCGTGGAGGAGGAGTTACAGGGTGGAGGAGGAATTACAGGGTGGAGGAGGAGTTACGGGGTGGAGGAGGAGTTACGGGGTTGAGGAAGTGCAGTTTCAGCTTAGTCAAATTCTTTTAGAGCCGACATGTCAAACTCTGGCCCCCAGTGCCATTATTCTTGGCCCGCCAGGCAATTCAGAGTTTGAATTACATCTGGCCCGCCATCGCATTTTTTAGCCAGTGGCCTTGGAGTATGTGAGCAGTCCTGCACTGGCTGCCTCCCGTGGCCTCTGGGCTAATGGTCCAGGCTAATGGGACAACCTGTCACCCCTGGATACGACCCCCCAAACCCACCCAACCCCTGGATACAGCCCCCCATACTTTCATGAGAAGATGAGCGGGCAGGGGTATATCCATGGCGGGACCACCATCAGGAGCGGAACTGACAGGACAGGGTGAGTATGGGGGGCCGTCCACGGGTGACAGGTTTTCTTTATCAACTGTTTTAGGGTCTGACTACTATAAAAGTATATTTGGGAATGCTGGTTACTATATGAGACTATCGGGGGGGGGGGGGGGCTGCCTACTATATAAGAGACTATGGCGAGGACTGGCTAGTATATAGAGACTTGGGGAGGGCTGGCTACTATATATGAGACTATGGGGGAGGGCTGGCTACTATATAAGAGATTATGGGGAAGGGCTGGCTACTATATGAGACACTTGTGGGGCTGGCTACTATTTGGGCACTATTGGGAGGGTTGGCTACTATATGATACTATTGGGAGGGCTGGCTAATATGTGGGGCAATTTTGGTTGGGTTGGCTACTACATGGGTTGGGGTTTAATCATATCATAGCAATTTATCATGTCACTTATCATTTTGCACAGCACTGGGAGACGTACACCACTGACTGGTGCCAGGACCGCTGCATTTGTGCTTCAAAAATTATCAAGTTTGGCCCAAAATTTTGTCCAATTTTTTTAATTTTAGCCCACTGTATACTTGAGTTTGACATCCCTGTTTTAGAGAACAGACACAAACAATACAGTCCCTGCTGAAGCCAAGCCACAGCCTGGCTTATGCCAGGACCCTTATCCGGGACAAAAAGCAGTCTAGTCTGAGACAAAGTGTACAGATGCAGCTAGAGACAACCAGTTCTTTTACTACTACTTATACTAAAGCTACTAAGCAGTGCTAAATACTTAAGAAGGGAGAAGAGTTTAGGAACACCCTAACCCATGCCATGAACCAGTCTAAACAGTGCAGGCCAGTATCCTGAAACACAAGAGGAACTAGCCTGTATAGGACAAAGCTACCAAGGAAAGTCTACGTATCCTATCTCGCAACGCAGGTAACCGGGAAGGCTCGGAAGCTTAGCTTTGCCCAGATAACCACGACTGGGGCTTGTATCACCCTATCAGGACGCGTCACTCGACACTGTAGGGCACAAGGTGGTAAACACGGGTACAAGTAAACCTCTCTCTCCAAAGTTCCTGCAGAGTACATTTCTACACTGGGTTGGGGCTCCCTCAACAAACTCTACTCTCAACACTTCAAACACTGCTACAACTACCTCTCTTCTATTCTACTTTTCCAATAACCTCCTCCAGCCCAAACGAGTTAAGCACTAAAGTCTATGTGAAGATTTATCTATTGTACTGAAGTGTATTGTATTGCTGAAAGACTGCACAGTAAAGCAGTTCTAGTTTTAATATAACTGGGACTCATTCTTCATATGCACCAGCACCCATACACACCAACTGCACACCTTGGGTTATTTTTTCCCCTTTTTGTGGGTGGCAGTACAGATAGTCCGGGTGGGTCAGTTGCCACTCAGGACTGGCGTGACAAGAGCCCAAGGGACCCACACAAGCCTGGCAGGACCATCTTGGGGACATAAACCGACCATCTACAAAACAGGTACAAACATTACAGCTGTGTGCTGGACTAGCACTGGCGTCACAACACTACCATCCCTACACCACAGAATTGGCGTCATGGTTAGCTCAACTACCCCAGTCACCTCCAGAGTTGCACTCACTATATTCGCTCTTATACCCCAGTCACCTTCAGAGCAGCAGTCACTATTCTGCCCTTATACCATGTCTTATACCCTAGTCACCTCCAAAGCTGCAGTCCATATTCTGCTCTTATATACCAGTCACCACCAGAGCTGCTGTCGCTATTCTGCTCTTATACCATATGTCTTATACACCAGTCACCTCCAGAGCTGCAGTCACTATTCTGCTCTTATACACCAGTCACCTCCAGAGCTGCAGTCACTATTCTGCTCTTATACACCAGTCACCACCAGAGCTGCTGTCGCTATTCTGCTCTTATACCATGTTTTATACCCTAGTCACCTCAAGAGCTGCAGTCACTATTCTGCCCTTATACCATATGTCTTATACCCCAGTCACCTCCAGAGCTGCAGTCACTCTTTTGCTCTTATACACCAGTCACCTCCAGAGCTGCAGTCACTATTCTGCTCTTATACCATGTCTTATACCCGTCACCTCCAGAGCTGCAGTCCCTATTCTGCCCTTATACCATATGTCTTATACCCCAGTCACCTCCAGAGTTGCAGTCACTCTTTTGCTCTTATACTCCAGTCACCTCCAGAGCTGCAATCACTCTTTTGCTCTTATACTCCAGTCACCTCCAGAGCTGCAGTCTATATGCAGCTATTTAATCATGTCTTTATAATTGACATTTAAAGAGCTACTGTCACAATTATGGCGTTACATGTCACATCCAGAGCTGCAGTCACATCATACAGTCATATACTGAAGCTGACAACACAGTTCTGCCATTACATTGCATTATACCCCAGTGACAAACAGCTGGCATCACAATTCTTCTTACCACATATCTCATACTCACACCCAGAGCTGCAGTCACTATTCTATCACTGCAATGTGTTTTAAACTTGGTCACTGAGGACTATCTGTAGGCAACATTCCCACTAGACCAGACGTGTCAAACTCGCAGCCCACACACTACTCAAGGTCCGGACTCACCTCACATATTTGGTCTACATTGCCTATATACATTAGGCTACTATCAAAAAGGTAACCTTGAGTATATCCCTCCAAGCTACAATCACATTGATAACAACAGGTGTGTGAATGAGATCTAAGTGGATGAAAAAGTGTGGCGCCACCTGATGGAAAATGCTGGAATGGAATTGTAAACACTACACACAGCGTTGTACAGCAAACAAAAACTGCATGACAGCGCCATCTAGTGTTCAATAAATATATCAGCAACAATCCAATGAAACATCTTTGATAGCGACGAGCGAATGTGGGGGAAAACGTTGAGGTTCAGCCGCATTCAATTCCGTGTAGAAAATGGATGTCGCCTTAGGGTGTCCTGGAACGCATGGGTACAGCAGTTTTCTTAGCAGCCCTAGGGAGACATCCATTTTCTCCAGACTTCAGAAGACGAATGCCACACAACGCGTTTGTGTTCGGCCATGCAGCCATCTCTGTCTGCCATCTCTGGCAGATGACCTTGGACTTAAGTGGTGATCTTTGATTTGGTGCAGATCTCCCAGTGTATATACTCTTACATAGACCCTAGAGCAAGTCTGGGCCATGGAAGGATAAAGTCCGATGTTATCAGAAGAATGCACAAGCCGTTCTCTACAGAGACCTGAGGAATAACCTGTGCTACGTAACCAGACATAGGACTCATCAGCAATGCAGGGTCTGGCCCCACAGAAAACAAAACTTTACAGGTTCATTCATTTATCCTCAGTGATGGAGAGATGATGGTGAATCCACACACTGCAAATCTCTTTCCCATTTATCTGAATGGGGTAGCATGCACATTGATGTCTGTAACCCTATTCAGATGTATGGGAACATTACTTATCTTCTTCATATAAACCTGCAGACGTGCACTGTTTATAACCTGACTAGGCCCCAATATCCAAGTGAAAGTCACATGGTACCAGTAGGATAACCTGACACCGGCAGAAACCAGACTACTGCCCTATAGTGACCTCTAGGGCAAAACTACAACTCCTACAGCTTCAGCTTTCACAGCAAACTGGGAGTTGTAGTTTTGCAACTGGTGAAGAATCGCAGCATATGCTGACATGGCACACACACTGACAGCAGAGGGTAAGCTTGGTTTTCAGCTTTAGTGGCGGTCATGGACGTAGATTACCCATGTTCATACATATGTCATGAGGTGCACATTTTATCATGTAATGCATGCATGGTGTAGGGCAGGAGTGTCAAACTCAGGCCCTCCAGCTATTGCAAAAATACAATTTCCATCATGCCTGGACAGCCAAAGTTTTAGGGCATTTAAGGGGTGGGGACACAGACTCCACCCCCTTAGATCCTACACATCATAGCAGTGTGTTCAATTGTCAACATGATGAACACTGAAATGATAACAGGTTACCCAGTGGCGGAAAACAAGGTCACCATGGTTACACATACTCTTTGTTGTGTTTCAACGCCACGTGATCAGACTCGAAGTAGTAGACATCGGGCTCCTCGTCCTCCTCCTCCGCAGGCTGTATGCTGGCGGATGAAGCGGCGCACTCTGCGCCAGAGGCAGAACAGGGGGGCTTCTCCTGTGAACACTTTACGGCTAAGCTTTGCCTTTTGTCAATATCGTCCAGATTTACCCCGGCGCCGTTCACGGCAGCGTCCAGTGCGCCGTTCTCCCCTGCACCCTCCTCCGCCTGTCCATTCTCCCCACCGCACAGAGACGGACTGTCCTTCACAGACACGTGCTTCCTTGGAGAAGTTCTTAAAGTATATCTATGTTCTTGAGTGTCTGAGAAGCAAGTCTCCAGAGAGGCGATGGCCTCCGACCCTGGTGAACCCGACAAAGCCTCTGCCGACCCCGTCTTCTCCTGAGCGGGGCTTGAAGATTTTTGTTCCTTGGAGACGCTGTCGCCTACCACGTCCAGCTCCTCCTCAGAGTCCCGTACAGACGATGGTGGCTCCGCCCCTTCATTGGTCTGGTTTATGCAGTCAATAGGTAGGCAGTTGTTAACTATTTCATGGTCCTTTCTATCTGCCTGCTCCTCGGAGTGCGTGCAAGGCACATTGTGGTCTGATAGCACGGGGCAAGGCGTCAACAAGCTCCCGTTCTCCGATACGATTAACTCCTTGGGGGGAGGGAACGCACTATTATTATTCTGTTTAATACCCCCGCCCGTGGGGCAGTTATTACACTTTACAGCAGCAGTCTCATTGTCAATACCGTTCACGGCCTGATGGTTGAACACGTCGCCATCAGGGAGGGTTTTTTTTACAAGTTGGTCGGAGTCCGGGTCGCTTTTGATTTCCCTTTGGTTACTATCATCCAGTAGAAGATATCGATGAGTTCGTTTAGAGCGGGGGGTCTCTGCCTCATTGTCAGACTCCGACCCTTTCTGAAAAGAACTGGGCACCTCCTCCTCCTCCGGGCCGCCGGCTTCCTCAGATCTCAAGTAACGTTTGATCTTCTTTAGCACAGGCGAGAGCGGACTGCTCGACTTCTTGCCGCTGTTTTCCACGCTGTCTTTCTCGTTGCTGTCCTTTTCTGAAACAGACAGCCCCCGCTTTCTCGGGCTGACCCAAGATTCCCGGGGAGCCGACTGCTTCAATTCACCTCCCTTGGTGATGCTTCCCTTCTGGACCTGGGCGGGTTCGGGCCTTTTCTTAGGGGACCTGGATCTCAGAAGTGATGGGGGGATGACCTCGTCCGGGTGAGCGATGCTGCGGTTCCTCAGGGTGCGACCACAGAAGCTTTCGTCCAATCCGTTTAAGCCCACGGTAGATCTTGTGACGCGAGTCGATCGGGAAGCAGCCATGCTATGGATCACCCCGACTGTGAGATCGACATGATCCTCTCATTGGGAAACCTAGGCAGACGAAAGACAAGTCAGTCCAGTCACAGAGATCTACACAACAAACTACAAACACTTTTACATGGAAGCAAAACTTTATATCTCTAGATCATGGGTCTCCAACCTGACACTTGCAAAACTACAACTGAGGGCATGCTGGGAGTTGTAGTTTTGCAACAGCTGGAGGACCACAGGGTATACAACATCATGTTCATGTATACAGGTTACAGCTCTATATGCCCTTACTAGTCTTAGCTTCTACCATTCCATGTCCCTACAAGTCCACATATAAGTCCCTGAAGACATCTGGAGGCATATACACTGTACGCCATACACACCGGGTGTTGTGGCCACCCGCAGCCCAACACCTTTACTTTTATTTGGGGGGAAATCTATGCCAGCTCATATTAACATGGACAGACTCATGTATAGTGTTATTCCCATACCCAGGGGGATTTCCAAACTGGATCATTAGGCCATGCAGGGATCTGAAGCTGGTCCCATTCACTTGAATTCAGGTGGATAGCAGCATTACTGTGCAGGTGTAAAAAGGGCTTGTGCGCGGTGGGCTGGGGAGCAGCCAGGCTGGCATTAGGTGTGGGGGGGGGGAGCAGGCAGGCTGGCATTAGGTGTGGGGGGGGGGGGGAGCAGGCAGGCTGGCATTAGGTGTGGGGGGAGCAGACAGGCTGCCATGCAGTGCGGGGGGAGCAGGCAGGCTGCCATGCAGTGCGGGGGGAGCAGGCAGGCTGCCATGCAGTGCGGGGGGAGCAGGCAGGCTGGCATTAGGTGTGGGGGGGGGGGGGGAGCAGGCAGGCAGGCTGGCATTAGGTGTGGGGGGAGCAGGCAGGCTGCCATGCCAGAGGGGACAGGCTGGGAAAGCCGACATGCTAGTATGGAGATGGCTAAAGGATGGGAAGGGGCCACAGAATCAGGGTTGAAGCCCCCTCATTCTCAGGATTGATGATAATCCCCACAGGAAGAGGGCACCCCTGGAAACCTGTCAGGTCCCTCCTCTCCTCAGTGGTTACTTCCAGCCGCTATGGCCGTTGCTCCTGGCTCCATCCCTGGACGGTTTTCACGCCCGGCAGCCGCAGATTTACATTCCTGCCATTTCAGCAAAGCGTCTGCATGACACCCCCCATAACAAAGGTCATAGGTCACAGCGCCCCCCATCTTCCTGTATGTATGACAGGATTACAGATACCAGACACAAGTCTGCACTCCCGACCACAGGCTGTTTGTGGTATTGCAGCTGGGCTCCATGCAGCACTGGTCACAATCTGTGGACAGGAGTGGAGCTGCTTCTATCGGATGAAGGCTGTCAGTGCATGATGGGAGTTGTAGTTCTGTAACAGGTGGTAAAGCATAGGATGTAGCATATAGATGGAGGCTATTACGGTGTGATGGGAGTTGTAGTTCTGTAACCTCTAGAGCTCCAGCTGGTGCATAACTACAACTCCCATCATGCCTGGACAGCCGAAGGCTGTCCAGGCATGATGAGAGTTGTAGTTTTGCAACGACTACAGGTGGGGCACATCAAGGCGGGATGGGAACTGTAGTTTTGTAGCAGAAATAGTGGCTGCAAAACTACAACTCCCAGCATGCCCCAGTATTACCTACCTCCCACCACTGTGACACCAGACAGAGAAGACTGAACCCCCATCTACACATTACAACCCATCAGACCCCGCCCACAGGCTGCAGAGGCCACGCCCCCTCCATCCTAATTCCCCTCACGCCAGGCACGTAGTGTCACGGCTGTCCCCCTCCTGGCCCCAGCGCGCGCCCCTCCCTCCATGTGACCCCCCGCGCATTACACATACACACACGCCCCTCCCTATCACCGGTCCCGCTCCTCACCTCCCTCCTCACTCCCCCGGACATGTCTTCCTACCACGTTCCCGCGAGAGGAGAGTATTCTCGCGAGCATATCTACGTTCTCACACAGACCCCGCCCCTTTATTCTAATAAGATCGAGAGAGCGGCGCGGAGAGGAAACCACGCCTACAAATGGGCGGGGAAAAGACTACTCTACATATTGACACACCCATAGTAACAGTAGATGTAACTCCGCCTCCCTCCCCCCGCTGCGCCGCAACGTAATTGACATAGCAACGGACTGATGCTAATTCCGCCCCCCGTAACGGGGTGGAGCCAAACACGCACTTAGCAACAGAATGGGAATGCACGAAAAGGGCGTGTCTATAGACTCCTCCCCTTCCGGTGCTGCTAAGCGCTCGTGTAGTGGAGGCGGCATGAGCCATGCTTCCAGCATCACGTGGGCGGGGCCGGTCTGCTTCACCTGCAGACACGTGACAGGGCAAGATCATAACAAAAGACGCAAGCAGCCAGTATGGAGGTGTCTGACGACCTGTTGCTGTGCGGCTGTCGTAAAACTACAACTCCCTGCATGCCCTGACAGTACTACAACTGCTACACCGTATAGAGTACACTGCAATACCATTATATTGCTCTGTAAGTGAATATAAGAAACAGTAATATACCTTATCAGAAAAAAATGCCTCTTTATTTATCAGGTCTCCCTGCAGGAGCAGTTGTACTTTCTAATGTAATCTTTCATGGTACCATAAAACTAAAGGCCACATTACACGGCATGATACTGGGGAGGAAGCGACCGCCAACCTGTCAGCCCAGCCCTCGCTTCCTGGGTATTACATGCATGGACAGGGAGCGGAGGGGCTGCTGGGGCGATACTTTCATTGTCCGGGCTGCACATTGAAGTCAGTGGCCGCCCATCCTATTACACGGAGTGACGGGCAGCTGCTGGTTGTGTAATTAGGCCCTTTACAGCGAAGCCGGAAAAAAACAAATCTTGTGGGGTGGTATTTAAAATTATTATTTTTTGTTGGGGGGGGGGGGTGTTTCGGTTCACTTTTACACTGGCCGCTTTCTTCCAGAGACAGCCCCACTCTTGTCTCCAGCTTGGGCAGGGTTTTGCTGCTCAGTTCCATCGAAGTGAATGGAGCTTAAAGGGGTTATCCAGCGCTACAAAAACATGGCCACTTTCCCCCTACTGTTGTCTCCAGTTTGGGTGGGGTTTGGAAACTCAGTTCCATTGAAGTAAATGGAGCTTAATTGCAAACCGCACCTGAACTGGAGACAATAGTAGGGGGAAAAGTGGCCGTGTTTTTGTAGCGCTGGATAACCCCTTTAAGAGGAGGAAGCGAGCATGGACCTGTCAGATTCACACTTGCTTCCTCCTCTTTCCCCACTCGCTGCAATCCTGAGGGTATGTTCAGACAAAGGAATCCGCTCAAAGTTCCTGCAGATTCTGTCACTCGCTCACGGCCACGCGCGTCTCCACCCGTGCAATAGACTCCATTCTATGCAATGACGTAATCCGCCCTGGAGTCTATGGCACGTGCAGAGATGCGCTTAGCGATGAGCGGGGGTGAGTGACTGAATCCGCGCGGATTTCTCAGTCTGAACATACCCTTAGATCTTCTGGGCTGTCTGCTGCCTCTGCTCCTATTACACAGAGGGACGTGCATGTGGTCTTTTTACAGGTGCTACTACACCAAACGACTATCAGCCAGAGCGGTCGGTAATCAGCCAGGAACGGCCGATAACGGTTTGGTGTAATACGGCCCTTACAGTAAAACTGACATATAACCTGTATTCTGAGGGTAAGTACAATTACAATCATCCCTTACATATATAAAGACAGCATCTCCCGGTCCCCGGCTCACTGACAGCCCGCTCAGCCAATCACTGGCTGAAATTGCAGTGGCGGCTGTTACTGAGCAGGGGACCAGGAGGCACTGGGAGAAAAACATGGCCGCTTTCTTCCAGAAACAAAACCACTCCTGACTGGGCCAGGATGTAACACCACACACAACCAGCGGACCAGAGAGGACATGGCAGCCATGTTTTTCTATAGCTGGATAAACCCTTTAAACACATTTATAAAAGCTTGCGTGCTACTTTTCTAATGTAAAAAAAAAAAAGTCTCAATTTTTATCTTGCTCAAAAATTTGTGTTTTTTTCTGTGTTTCAGATACTTTTGGCCAGCAATAGGCGGCGGCTTTGGAATAAAGGGTCGTTTTTTTAGAGGGAAACTTTACTAATGTAACCTGCTGATATGTCTCTATTGTGAACAGGGCGCTGAGGAAGAGGATAAGTCTCTTACCTTCCTCCTCAGCACCGTTCCAGTGGAGTTTGCAGTGTAATCTGGTTAGGCCGTGTGGAGCGCTGGGGGCGGAGCTACCATCCCCAGGGCACTGATTATCATTACAAGGGGTGTGCTGACCAGGGGCAGATCGGTGCTATGGGGGTAGTAGCTCCACACGGCTTTATAGCATTACACTACAAACTGCACGGGGAGGATGAAAGTAAGAAGCTAATCTTCATCCTCAGCACCTGTGCACAATAGGGAGTAAGATTCATCTAACCTGCTGATAGTTTCCCTTTAAGAGTAGTGTTTTTATATGCAACTTTTTAAAAAGTCACCTATTTGCTTAAAGGGGGTTCCGATGTTTGGCACTTGCTACTGGTGCATATAAAACAATAACTACCTGTCCGCACTCCCTTTGTGTCCTCCTCTGATGCCCCCCGCTGACTACGGAGTCTGAGACTAATGGTGCGTTTACACAGACAGATTACTGAAGCCAAAGCCAGAAACAGACTATAAACAGAGAACTGGTCATAAAGGAAAGACTGAGATTTCTCCTCTTCTCACATCCTTTCCTGGCTTTGGCTTAAAAAAATCTGTCAGATAAATCTGTCTGTGTAAACGCACCATAAGGGCCGGATTACACGTCCGATCACGCTCACTTACTGAGCCCATATACGGCTCAATAATCGTGCAACAAGGGCTGTATGTATGCGTGTACATCGTTAGCGATGTCCGTGCAGCCCTTACCTAATAAGTGAAAAATAATAAACTCATACGACAGCTGATGAATGTTTAAAGTGTCACTGTGGTTTTTTTTTAGTGTGTTTTTTTTTCCAGAAACCAATAGTCCAGGCAATTTTAAGAAACTTTGTAATTGGGTTTATTAGGCAAATCTGCCATTATCTGCATTCAAAAAGACTTTCCCCAGGTCCCCCCCTCCTCTCTCTCATCCACTGCTCATTATCAGGAAATCTCGACTCTAATACATCAGTCGGGCCCTGTGTAACCTATGGAGAGGGGAGGGGGGAGATTAGCCGCCAGCAGAGAACAAAGAATTACACAGTGGGACCTGTGTAAAAGCCGGTATTCAGAGGTCAGTGCTGACCTCAGAGGAGATAGCCGGTGATGTAGCTGTAAATTAACTCTTTGTTGTCCTGTTTTGGTGCCTTATCTCCCTCCACCCCTCCCCTCTCCATAAGAGAACAATGAAGACAGGGGGGAGAGCTTTACACTGTTTTCTCATGATAAAAATGCATTTTTCGGCCAATAAACACAATTACAAAGTTTCTTAAAATCGCCTGGACTATTGATTTCTGCAAAAAAAACTTTAAATGACAGTGACACTTTAATAATAATCCACTTATACACACACATCTCCTGATATCCTGTAGCTTCGGCCACTCCCCGCAGGTCGCCATGGATTGGCTGAGCGACCTGTCACTTCAGACACTGCGGGGAGCTGGACGCAGCTTCAGGAGAGCGTGGAGAGGTGAGTATAAGTGTATTATCATTTTTTTATTTTTTTTTTATTTTACACAATCATGAGCCGTTGGTCGCTTATCACTATTACACGCAGCGGCCAATGATTTTAGGTCAGGACCAAACGACACGATCAGCTGATGATCATTGTCTTTATTACACAAAGCGGCCTGATTATCGCTCTGTGTAATCATGTCCTGACTCATCTCGGGGGTGACAGCCCACTCGGCCAATCACTGATTGAGATGGGACCGCCCTGCGGACAGCGATTGGCTGAGTCGTCTGTTATGTTGCGTTTACACAGACAGATTTATCTGACAGATTCTTGAAGCCAAAGCCAGGAATAGATCTGAAAAGAGGAGAAATCAGTCTTTTCTTTCTTTTCTCTGTTTATAGTCTGTTCCTGGCTTTGGCTTCAGAAATCTGTCAGATAAATCTGTCTGTGTAAACGCACCATTAGTCTCGGAAGTGATTGCAGGACACCGGCGACACCAGAGGAGGACACACAGGGATCACACTTATTGTTTTATATGCAGACCGCCGGACAACCCCTTTAACTCCCCTCCACTCAGCAGGTGGCGTACAAAGCAAACGTCAAAAAGGTAATCGGGAAAAAAACGTGCAAGTTCATCAGACATCACATAGAAACATAGAAGATTGTCGGCAGAAAAAGACCACTGGGTCCATCTAGTCTGCCCTTTTATTATTTCCCTTCTTATTATCTTAGGATAGATAGATATATGTATATACCAGGCAGGTTACATTCTGTTATTGTAGATTTACCACCAACATCGGCTGGAAGTTTGTTCCAAGTATCTACTACTCTTTCAGTATAGTAATATATCACATGACAGTTCAATAAATGTTCTGCAGGGAAAACTGTCATATAGTAAAGAGAACAACCGAAAAGAGTGCGGTACAGTACAAAGTACAAATGTTTTCTGTCTCTTCATGAGCATCCTCAGACTGCAGAGTTTGTAGTCTGTTACCATGGAGACACACAGGTCTGCACTGTAGCTTTAGACTTGAATAGATCTATTTGTAAAACTTGCTTGAAGGTGGAGATACCTTCCTGACTGTTTTAGTAAGATCTTTTCTTATAGTGAATTGCCGTGCTATTTCTCTGCTATTCTTCCTGGAAATGTATGAATAAACTGTCTGGTGTGTGTTACCTGCGGGGGAAGGGTGTCTCTACAAAGTCTCACACTATATAATCAGTACTTAAAGGGATTGTCTAGTGAAAATCTTTTTCTTTCAAATCAAATGATATCGTAAAGTTATATAGATTTGTAATTTACTTTTATTAAAAAAAAAAAATCTCAAGTCTTCCTATACTTATCAGCTGCTGTATGTCCTGCAGGAAGTGTTGTTTTATTTTCAGTCTGACACAGTGCTCTCTGCTGACATCTCTGGCCGAGACGGGAACTCTGTCTTGGTTTTATATGAATCCCCATAGAAAACGTCTCCTGCTCTGGACGGTTCCTGTCTCGGCCAGAGATGTCAGCAGAGAGCACTGTGCCAGACTGAAAATTAAACAACTTTTCCTGCAGGACATACAGCAGCTGATAAGTATGGAAAGACGTGAGATTTTTTTAATAGAAGTAAATTACAAATCTATATAACTTTCTGATACCAGTTGATTTGAAAGAAAAAGATTTTCGCAGGAAAACCCCTTTAAAGGGGTACTCCGGCCCATCTTACTTCCTGAGCAGCTCTGCCTCCCGAGAGTATGACACACATGCGCCTGAAGAGAAGGGCGGCACGTTGGGGAAGAGATGCCCAGCGCAGATAACGACGCTGGAACGCAGCCGTGCAGTGAGGTCACACAGAGCTGCACAGGAAGTACGATGGGCTGGAGCACCCCTTTAGGCTATGTTCACATAACGTATATACAATGGTCATTGTTTGGCGTTTCAACCAGTGGCCGTTGTGCATTGATTCCAATACAATTTTCAATGCAACAACAGCCAGAAATAATTGACAATGTCAATAATGTCAATTATTTCAACGGTCGTTGTTCAATACATTGTGTGAACAACGGCCGTTGTTTGCATTGACGTCAATGCGACACATTTCACTATGAAAAAAATGGCCGTTGTTTCCATACCTTGTGTGAACATAGCCTTAAAGGGGTGAGAAAGTTATACAGATTTGTAAATTACTTCTATTTAAAATTCCTAAACCTTCCAGTACTTATCAGCTGCTGCATGCCCTGCAGGAAGTGTTGTCTTCCTTCCAGTCTGGTGAGCAGAGCAGAAGGTTCGCTCTTTAGAACACTTTCTGTTGTGGTTTGAGAGTAGAGGTGCAGCGGCCACTACAGGTGACATGTGGTATTACAGTCAGATAGAATGCTGGGATAATCTCCCCAAATGGGAGCGGACAGCACCTGAGGATCCAGAATAATGGAACCTCCCCCGTCCTCCATGATCAGCCAATCACCTTATAGGAACTACGGACAAGGGTTAAAGGGGGCGATCACCCTGCACTATGGGAGAGCAGTCACTGCAGCTCTGTGTTACATACTGTGACCGTCTCACTAAGCTATGGGGTCACCCTAAATAAATGCAACAATGCTCAGGCAGTGCTCCCCAGCACCATTCATACTGATGCAACAATGCTCAGGCAGTGCTCCCCAGCACCATTCATACTGATGCAACAATGCTCAGGCAGTGCTCCCCAGCACCATTCATACTGATGCAACAATGCTCAGGCAGTGCTCTCCAGCACCATTCATACTGATGCAGTATTTCTCAGGCAGTGCTCCCCAGCAACATTCATACTGATGCAGTAATTCTCAGGCAGTGCTCTCCAGCAACATTCATACTGATGCAGTAATGCTCAGGCAGTGCTCCCCAGCACCATTCATACTGATGCAGTAATTCTCAGGCAGTGCTCCCCAGCACCATTCATACTGATGCAGTAATTCTCAGGCAGTGCTCCCCAGCACCATTCATACTGATGCAACAATGCTCAGGCAGTGCTCCCCAGCACCATTCATACTGATGCAACAATGCTCAGGCAGTGCTCCCCAGCACCATTCATACTGATGCAGTAATTCTCAGGCAGTGCTCCCCAGCACCATTCATACTGATGCAGTAATTCTCAGGCAGTGCTCCCCAGCACCATTCATACTGATGCAGTAATTCTCAGGCAGTGCTCCCCAGCACCATTCATACTGATGCAGTAATTCTCAGGCAGTGCTCCCCAGCACCATTCATACTGATGCAGTAATTCTCAGGCAGTGCTCCCCAGCACCATTCATACTGATGCAGTAATGCTCAGGCAGTGCTCCCCAGCACCATTCATACTGATGCAGTAATGCTCAGGCAGTGCTCCCCAGCACCATTCATACTGATCTCCACCTGATGCAAAACTACAACTCCCATCATGCTGGAGGTTGTAGTTTTGGAACCAGCAGAGAGATAAGTTGGGAAATGTCAATAAAGTTGGTAAAACCATAAAATGTGCAGCTCAGCCCCTGTACAGCCAATCTAATGAAATGCCTCCAGAGCAGAAATCATACTGCAGCACTACATAAGCATGCACCAACACAAGCACTGCAGAGCACAACCCACAGCATCAAGGAAACCCCCCCAAAAAACATGCAAAAGCCCCAGCCCAGTCTCCAGCAGAGCCGCTCCACCATTATACAGCCCTGTACACACTGCAGCTCCTCCAGCACGATACACAGCAATGCCGCATGCCCGGCTCCCGTCCTGCCGCCCGGGGGAGGGCTCCGCGCTGCGCTGTGCGTGACAGGAAGTGGCCCCGTGCCCGGCGGTTCTCACCTGTCTGGTGCCCGCTGTCCGCCGGATCCTCATCGGGGAGTCAGGCCGCTGCACACTCGCCGGAAGCCCCCGCCACGCCGACGCCACTTCCGCTTCTGAGAGAGCGACATCTGCTGGAGACGGGAGGAACTGCAGCGCCGCACGTGCACCTCCAGGAGAATACAGGGGGTGATAGAAGAGGGGGTGCAGTGTTATAGGGGGGCAGGGGTGATAGAAGAGGGGGTGCAGTGTTATAGGGGGTGATAGAAGAGGGGGGGGTGCAGTGTTATAGGGGAGCAGGGGGTGATAGAAGAGGGGGGGCAGGGGTGATAGAAGAGGGGGGGTGCAGTGTTATAGGGGAGCAGGGGGTGATAGAAGAGGGGGTGCAGTGTTATAGGGGGGCAGGGGTGATAGAAGAGGGGGTGCAGTGTTATAGGGGGTGATAGAAGAGGGGGGGGTGCAGTGTTATAGGGGAGCAGGGGGTGATGGAAGAGGGGGTGCACTATTATAGGGGAGCAGGGGTGATAGAAGAGGGGGTGCACTATTATAGGGGGGCAGGGGGTGATAGAAGAGGGGGTGCAGTGTTATAGGGGAGCAGGGGTGATAGAAGAGGGGGTGCAGTGTTATAGGGGAGCAGGGGTGATAGAAGAGGAGGTGCAGTGTTATAGGGGAGCAGGGGTGATAGAAGAGGGGTGCAGTGTTATAGGGGAACAGGGGGTGATAGAAGAGGGGGTGCAGTGTTATAGGGAAGCAGGGGTGATAGAAGAGGGGGGCAGTGTTATAGGGGAGCAGGGGGTCATAGAAGAGGGGGGTGCAGTGTTATAGGGGAGCAGGGGGTGATAGAAGAGGGGGTGCAGTGTTATAGGGGAGCAGGGGTGATAGAAGAGGGGGGCAGTGTTATAGGGGAGCAGGGGGTGATAGAAGAGGGGGTGCAGTGTTAGAGGGGAGCAGGGGTGATAGAAGAGGGGGTGCAGTGTTATAGGGGAGCAGGGGGTGATAGAAGAGGGGGTGCACTATTATAGGGGAGCAGTGGTGATAGAAGAGGGGGTGCAGTGTTATAGGGGAGCCGGGGGTGATAGAAGAGGGGGTGCAGTGTTATAGGGGAGCCGGGGGTGATAGAAGAGGGGGTGCAGTGTTATAGGGGAGCAGGGGGTGATAGAAGAGGGGGTGCAGTGTTATAGGGGAGCAGGGGGTGATAGAAGAGGGGGTGCAGTGTTATAGGGGAGCAGGGGTGATAGAAGAGGGGGTGCAGTGTTATAGGGAAGCAGGGGGTCATAGAAGAGGGGGGTGCAGTGTTATAGGGGAGCAGGGGGTGATAGAAGAGGGGGTGCAGTGTTATAGGGGGCAGGGGGTGATAGAAGAGGGGGTGCAGTGTTATAGGGAAGCAGGGGGTGATAGAAGAGGGGGTGCAGTGTTATAGGGGAGCAGGGGGTGATAGAAGAGGGGGGGGTGCAGTGTTATAGGGGAGCAGGGGGTGATAGAAGAGGGGGGGTGCAGTGTTAGAGGGGAGCAGGGGGTGATAGAAGAGGGGGGGTGCAGTGTTATAGGGGAGCAGGGGGTGATAGAAGGGGGTTCAGTGTTATAGGGGGGCAGGGGGTGATAGAAGAGGGGGTGCAGTGTTATAGGGGGCAGGGGGTGATAGAAGAGGGGGTGCAGTGTTATAGGGAAGCAGGGGGTGATAGAAGGGGGGGTGCAGTGTTATAGGGGAGCAGGGGGTGATAGAAGAGGGGGTGCAGTGTTATAGGGGAGCAAGCGGTGATAGAGGGGGTTCAGTGTTATAGGGGAGCAGGGGGTGATAGAAGAGGGGGGGTGCAGTGTTATAGGGGAGCAGGGGGTGATAGAAGGGGGTTCAGTGTTATAGGGGAGCAGGGGTTATAGAAGAGGGGGTGCAGTGTTAGAGGGGAGCAGGGGTGATAGAAGAGGGGGTGCAGTGTTATAGGGGAGCAGGGGGTGATAGAAGAGGGGGGGTGCAGTGTTATAGGGGAGCAGGGGGTGATAGAAGGGGGTTCAGTGTTATAGGGGAGCAGGGGTGATAGAAGAGGGGGTGCAGTGTTATAGGGGAGCAGGGGGTGATAGAAGAGGGGGTGCAGTGTTAGAGGGGAGCAGGGGTGATAGAAGAGGGGGGGTGCAGTGTTAGAGGGGAGCAGGGGTGATAGAAGAGGGGGGTGCAGTGTTATAGGGGAGCAGGGGGTGATAGAAGAGGGGGGGTGCAGTGTTATAGGGGAGCAGGGGGTGATAGAAGGGAAGAGGGGGCAACATTTCATATATGAACTAAATGCAGATGAAAAATCTGATTATATAAGATAGCAGTAACCAGATAGAACTCCCCGTCTGATGCAGGTTATAGAACTAGGTCAGTGGTGTATACAGCATATATACTGTCAGGGGCCTCTCCTGTGTGGGTGCACTGAGGCGAGTATACATACAGTATATATGATCAGTATAGTATATAGCAGTGATAACATGACTTTACTGCAGGAAAGATGAATCTGCAACCTATGAGGCTGATCTGCGGCCCGGTCACTAGATTCTTCCATTACATCCTAACATGTAACATGGTGCCTGTATAATGTGTGTATATAAGTGTATAAACACTCAACAGGAAAAAAGCGTCTGGGACTTTCTGGGAGTTATCTAGCACTACAAAAACATGGTCACTTTCTCCCAGAGACAGCACCGCTCTTGTCTCCAGTTTGGGTGCAGGTTCTGTAACTCATTTCCATTCAAGTGAATGGAGCTTAATTGCAAACCACACCTGACCTGGAGACAAGAGCAGTGCTGTCTCTGGAAGAAAGTGACCATGTTTTTGTAGCACTGGATAACCCCTTTAAGATAGATTCTAGATCCAAATTCTTTATTGACGTTTCTACTGTAAAAACCCGGTAACGGCTGACATGTTTCAATCTTAATTGTAACATGGGTTATAAGGCAAGATTAACATCTTACATATAGGTGCATGAAAAGTGTAAGGAAGTCCACAGGGGGAGGGATAGACACTTTAAAGTGTCACTGTCATTTAAATTTTTTTGCAGAAATCAGTAGTCCAGGCGATTTTAAGAAACTTTGTAATTGGGTTTATTGGTAGAAAAAAGCATTTTTATCATGGAAAAGCAGTTTGAAGCTCTCCCCCTGTCTTCATGGTTCTCCTATGGAAAGGGGAGGGATGGAGGGAGATGAGGCACCAAAACAGGACAACAAAGAGTTAATTTACAGCTACATCACCAGGCTCTCCTGTGAAGTTAGCACTGACCTCTGAATACTGAATACTTTGTTCTCTGCTGGTAACCAATCTCCCCCTCCCCTCTCCATAGAACAGACAGGGCCCGACTCATGTAAAAGAGTCGAGATTTCCTGATAATGAGCAGTGGAGAGAGAGGAGGGAGGGGGGGGGGGTCTGGGGAAAGGCTTCTTGAATGCAAATAAATGGTATATTTAACTAATAAACCCAATTACAAAAATTCTTGAAATCGCCTGGACTATTGATTTCTGCAAAAGAAAAAAGAAATACAACAGTGACACTTTAAAGGTAACATAACAATAAGACATAAAAGCATACAAAAATGTGTATTATAGAGATGAGTGAACCTGGAGCATGCTGGAGCCGATCCGAACCCGAACGTTTGGCATTTGATTAGCGGTGGCTGCTGAACTTGGATAAAGCCCTAAGGCTATGTGGAAATCATGGATATAGTCATTGGCTGTATCCATGTTTTCCAGACAACCTTAGAGCTTTATCCAAGTTCAGCAGCCCCAGCTATTGGGTTTATTGGGCAAATATGCCATTATCTGCATTCAAAAAGAAATCTCGACTCTTTTACATCAGTCGAGCCCTGTCTAATCTATGGAGAGGGGAGGAGGGAGATTAGTCGGCAGCAGAGAACAAAGGATTACACAGTGGAACCTGTGTGAAAGCCGGTATTCAGAGGTCAGAGCTGACTTCAGAGGAGATAGCCCAGTAATGTAGCTGTAAATTAACTCTTTGTTGTCCTGTTTTTGGTGCCTCATCTCCCTCCACCCCTCCCCTCTCCATAGAAAACCTTGAAAATGGGGGGGGGAGCTTAAAACTGCTTTTTCATCATAAAAATGCATTTTTTTGGCTAATAAACCTCATAACAAAGTTTCTTAAAATCGCCTGAACTATTGATTTCTGCCAAAAAATTTAAACAACAGTGACAATTTAAGTCATACCGATGGTTGAGGCCGTCTGGATACCTTGTGCCCAAAGAAAATATCCAGAAGTCCTCACGGCTAAGGAGCAATTTTTAGCTATCATCACCTGGAGGTGGCCGTACAATTTCCATACAGGAAAACCTACTAAGATGGCCCTGATGGTGAACGGAAAAATATTTGCACACTGCAGATACATTCACCGCATTGGGATTGGTACGAACAGATATATGTCTGTGCATACGTATTCTTAGAGGATCAGTTGTGCACCCAACGTATTGGATATCACAATGTGTGCAGGGGATGAGGTATATGACGTGTGAGGTGTTGCAGTTTATGGCTATGTTCACACAATGTAAACGAATGGGAAAACTACGGACGTCGTTTTTAACATTCATTCATTTACATTGGTTTAGATAGAACAACGGCCATTGTTGTGCACACTTTGGCTGTTCTTCTATGCCGCTATACAAATGAATTACTTGTCAATTATTTGCAGCGTGGTTTAAAAACAACGGCCGCACATCATTGACAGTTCACACACAGTGTGGCTGTCATGCCGGCCGTAGTGTGCATAAAAATCAACGCTGATTCCCAGTCGCACCCAAACGGCCGGCAGATTACAGTGGGCTTTAGATAATGTTCCTCCGGTCGATAATGCAGTATCAGCCGGAGCAATGCGTTAAAAAGCATCCGGGTCCACAATGGCCACTGTTTTACAACAGGGTTTAACAAATATTTCTGAAGAAACTTTCTCCTATTTTTATAGATAATTGTATAATGGATAATCCTTGTTTAATTATTTAATGATTTTCCAGATCTTGATTGAGAGTTTGGAGATTTTTGAAAATAAAAAGTTTGTCTGATTCCATTTAAACCGGTGCTATATGGCGTTACCAACGCAACACCAGCGGGATTGTTGGATTTCCTATTTTTTTTTTATTTTGTCTATGCAGAGGCTGCAGTCACACATTCCGTGTTCCGCATAGAACACGGACGTGGAATGCCCGTAACGGACTCTCCCCCGCCCGGGCAGAATCTGTAATTAGATGCTGGGAGCGGGGGAACTGTGCAGATATGCGCCGCGCTGTAATGAATCAGCCGCTGCGATGTCATTACAGCGCATATCTGTACAGCTTTGGCTGTCCAGGCATGATGGGAATTGTAGTTTTGCAAAGGTGGAGGGCCTGAGTTTGACAACCCTGGACTCTAGATAGAACCTCTTCTTTTTCCTTGGACCAGGATCGCTTATCTGAGCAATTCCGTTTGGCCCTAATTGGCTCACCTACACAGCACAACTCTGATCACATAAGGAGGATGGCAAGACTGTGTGTTTAAAGAAGTCCAGCCAAAATTATTTTTTGATATGTTCTTACTTATGGAAAGTTATACAAATTTCTAATGTACATTCATTATGGGAAATGCACATATAGAGCTATTTCCCTTAATTTAGTAGATCATGGAATGTTAGAATTCTCAGCTAGTGACGTCATGACCCAGGGTGTAATTCCTATGGAGTGTCCAGCAGGGGGCGCTCTATATGTAGAAGTCTATGGGACTTTGTTTCTATGGATGTCAATGTAAACTAATGGAATGGAATGTACAGTGTTCTTTATTGATTGAATACATTTATGGAATACTATGGGGAACAAGTGTCCTTGCTCCCCAAAGTATCCCGTAAATGTATTCAATCAGTACATTAGGAGGGCACCGAGCAGGGAGGGAGGGGGGAGGTAGATGGCACTTCTCTCCCTCCCTGCTCGGTGCCCTTCTAATGTACTGATTGAATACATTTATGGGATACTTTGAGGAACAAGGACACTTGCTCCCCAATGTATTCCATAAATGTGTTCATTCAATAAAGCACACTGTACATTCCATTCCATTACTTTACATAGAAATCCATAGAAACAAAGTCCCATAGACTTCTACATATAGAGCGCCCCCTGCTGGAAACTCCATAGGAATTACACCCTGGGTCGTGACATCACTGTATCTGAGAGAATTCTAACACTACATGATCTACTAAATTAGGGGAAATAGCAGTAAATGTGCATTTCCCATAATTAATGTACATTAGAAATCTGTATAACTTTCAATAAGTAATAACATATCAAAAAATAATTTTGGCCGGACTTCTCCTTTAACCCCTTAACGACATCGGGCGTAAATTTACGCCCTGATGCCGGTAAGGGAGTTCAGAGCGGGGCCGCGCGGCTGCCCCGCTCTGAACCGCGCCGGTCCCGGGTGCCGCGTGTAGCCCGGGACCGTAGGTATTAGCGGGCACGGTCCGATCGCCGTGCCCGCTAATACAGTAATCGGATGCAGCTGTCAAAGTTGACAGCTGCATCCGATTACCGGACGCAGCGTCATCCCTGGTGTCTAGTGGGGAGATCGCTCCTCCGGGATGTTATCCCGGAGGAGCGATCTCCGTAAATGAAGCCGTCCGGGGACCGCTCCAAGATGGCGCCGTCCCCGGCTCGGCACTCGTTTACTTCCGGCTGCAGCAGCCGGAAGTAAACGAGTGCCTAACTCATGGATCTCTGCAGCATATCTATGCTGCAGAGATCTCAATGAGAGATCAGTGCACTTATACTAGAAGTCCCCTAGGGGGAATAACCCCAACCCCAGGGGGAATAACCCTAACCCCAGGGGGAATAACCCTAACCCCAGGGGGGCTTCTAGTATATAAGTGTAAAAGTTAAAAAAAAAAGTCATTATTAGTAAAAAGCCCCCTCCCCTAATAAAAGTCTGAATCACCCCCCTTTTCCCAGGTTATAAATAAAAGTAAATAAATAAATAAACATGTTTGCTATCGCCGCGTGCGTAATCGCCCGAACCATTAATTAATCACATTCCTGATCTCGCACGGTAAATGGCGTCAGCGCAAAAAAATCCCAAAGTGCAAAATTGCGCATTTTTGGTCGCATCAAATCCAGAAAAATTGTAATAAAAAGCGATCAAAAAGTCGTATATGCGCAATCAAGGTACCGATAGAAAGAACACATCATGGCGCAAAAAATGACACCTGACACAGCCCCATAGACCAAAGGATAAAAGCACTATAAGCCTGGGAATGGAGCGGTTTTAAGTGTTGTATATTTGTTGACAATGGTTTAAATTTTTTACAGGCCATCCGATACAATATAAGTTATACATGTTACATATCGTTTTAATTGTAACGACTTGAGGAACATATATAACAAGTCAGTTTTACCCCAGGGCGAATGGCGTAAAAACACATTTCCCCCAAATAAACAAAATGCGTTTTTTTTTTTCAATTTCACCACACTTTGAATTTTTTTCTGGTTTCGCAGTGTACTTTATGCAAAAATTCAGCCTGTCATTGCAAAGTACAATTAGTGACGCAAAAAATAAGGGCTCATGTGGGTCTCTAGGTGGAAAAATGCAAGTGCTATGACCTTTTATGCACAAGGAGGAAAAACCAAAAACGCAAAAATCGAAATTTGCTCTGTCCTTAAAGGGTTAAGATACTGCCAACCGTAGGATTCTGGTATGTTTTTGTAATGACCTTCTGGTTAGATGCACATCCAGCCTACTGTAAAATCAAGAAAAGAAATACTTATAGGATCCCAGTGCAGAGTGATGGGACAACCGCCACATCGCCCGACCAAACAAAAATAAGGTCATCGGTGTAGCAGCCATATCACACCATCAAGTCAACGAATTGCACAGGAAGGGCAAAATGTAATCCTCATACTTACACCGGATATCTGCAGATAGTAAACATTATCAAATGTGAAAAATAAATGGTGTGTTGATTGACCAGACCAGCGTTGTTCATTTCAGAAGGCCGCTCATCCACTTGGTGACACACATATAAATCACACGGACACTGCGTTAAACTTGTCCTTCTTTATTGATGATTTACAATGAGCAATTAAATAATTAAAAACAGACATTCACGACATGCTAACAATCACATCTAGCCATCCAATGACTTGCATCTGTGCAATAGGAAGGACAAACTACAGGGGGGGGGGGGATACATTTTAAGAGGACCCACTGCCCAGGACTCCCAGCAGATCTTACAATGAAATGCTGATACCCTGGGGGTGTCACGTCTATAGTAGTGGTCATGTATAGGTGGCAGAGAGTCCGTTCTCCCACAACCAGCTCCATATACTCCCTGCAGAACTGGAAAACGGGAGAATTTGTACTGTACAAAGAAGAAGGTCATGATAAAATTAAAGGGGTTGTCCAGACATAGAAAAGCAAGGCCACTTTTTCCAAAAACAGCGCCGTACCTGCCTACAGGTTGTGTGTGGTACTGCAGTTCAGCACCAGTCACTTTAATAGAAACAACCTTTGCACATTAGTAGCACTACTTTAGAAGAGAGCAGCCATGTGTTTCTCATCCTGAACACCCTATACGAGACCATTTGAAGATATAGTATAGTCTGTGTGACCAGTATATAACCCAGCCATCCAATGTATCATCCCAGGCCTGCAACCGTCTTGAAATAAGAGGTCTGCAAGCTCTTGGAAAATCAAGATACTAGAAAGCACCTTCTATAGAGAGAAATGGGAAGACAACATTGCTGAAAGGGTGAGAACTCAGGCTCCCACCAAGGCGCTCTACCCCCAATGCTTCAGGTGGTACTATGTTAGTGCCAATTGACAGGTCTCTATCCTCTGATCTGCCGCCACCTCACAGCAAGAGAACATCTGCAGAGTTTGGGCCCAAAATGTGACAATGACTGATTTTGGGCAACAAATGGCAATAGTCTATGAAAGATGGACACCTTTTGCAGTGGCCCGCCAGCTGTCGTAATGGCGTAACTCCCACCGCGCCATGTCAGATACCAACAGGTTAGTCCTATGTCCCAGATCATACAGCAGTCCCATTCTTGGCTATTCTCTTTGTATTGCCATGGATGAGATTATATACAGAATATTGGGTACAATTTGATTAACAAAAAAAGATTTGCTCTGTCCAATCAATGGGCTAGAAACAATAGGGCAGAAAAGCAAGTTGTGTTGCCCATAGCAACCAGAAAGGCCTCAGCTTCCATCTTTTAAACTGTTATGTGATCGGTTGCTATGGGCATCAAGCCCTGCTTTTCTGTCAGTTTCGACAAGCGACACCCAATGAGCCTCAGATCAATACTGGAAAGAAAAATAAAAATAAAAGATTGTGTGCCCATAACAACCAACCAGGCCTCAGCCTCCGTCAGTAAACTGCACTAAGTGGTTGCTATGGGCAACAACACTTGTTCCTCCTGTCAGACAATTTTGATAAATAAGGCCCCACAGGCCCTATTCAATAAAATTGTTTGGTAAATGAGCCAAGCTCGTCACCCATAGCAACCAACTATGCTTTAGCTTCCATTTGTCAGCTGCGAATGGTTGCTACGGGTAACAGGACCTTTTTTTTTTGTCATTTTTGATAAATGAGGCCTAATAGCCCTTATAGAGAATTGTCTGACAGTAAAAGTAGGTATTGATGCCCATGGCAACAAGCAGGATTCAATCCCTTCCTGTTAAAGAGCTACGTGATTGGTTGCTATGGGCAACAGGGCCTGTTTTTCTGCCAGTTTAATGAGGCCAAAACTAATATCAAAACTGTCTGACAGAAAAAGTTTAGTTGCCCATAGCAACAACATATGAGGCCTGCAGGTCCTGTTGCTCATAGCTAATAACATTGCAGCAGTCATTTTTCCAGTGAAGTTTACCCCACTGTATCTGAGGCCTATTTGGCTGCTATGGACAGCAATGGCGGCTTATCTGTTGGGGGTATTTACTGCTAGCAATCCTCCATTTATTACTGTGATCGGAGGACTCGGCACAAGCACGTATAATGTGGTCGTCCATTGATTTTAAGCAGCCCCATGTATGTGTCGTCAGCATAGCCACCTAGAGTACGTGGCATTTACTTAAAGGGAACCTGTCACCTCGCTTTTTAGTCTTTCATCCAGCAGCCTAATATTCCACTTCATCTTATTTCCTAATATATACAGCAGTATTTCCGGCATGTGTTGGGGTGCCACCATTTTTTAAATACCATAGCGCTATTTGGGGGTCTGTGGTAGCAGCATATACTCTTCCACAGCTTTCTCTTTAGTGCACTCCCAAATCACTATAGATAAAGAAAACTACGTAGCCCTGTGTGAATGTACAGAAATGGAATACAGGCTGCTGTCTGGAAACCCCAATCTTCTATATAAAAATATAAAAAAGTTTTCCGTAATAGTTTTACCAGTGCAAATTAGAAAAGTTTTTTGTTTTTGCTTTTTTTAAAAAGTTCTTTTGACTTTCGCCATGAAATAGGAACGTGACAGGTGCCCTTTAAGAGAGGCGGCCATAGATGGTGCTGTATTTACAGGTGTGTATCAAGCACCATGGAGGGGATACTGAGCTTTACAGAACTTTCTAACTATTGTTGTTCTATTTTGCATAGCATCTAGTGACTAGACGTAGGTCTCGTCCTGAAAATCCGTCAATGGCTTCAGTTATAGGACCAGTAGAGATTTAATCTCATTGCTTAATAGTGGGGTCTCTAATTCAGGGCCCTCATCTATAGGCCACATAGCCTACATAGGGTACGGGTCACTCTTCCTCAATGCATTACATACAAAGCCTAATATTGAGAGAACTGTGCAATGCCTTATTTCTCCTTTGGGGGTGCTGCAGGGAAAATTAACACTCAAAGATAACAGCTGTTCACTGGGGGTTCTAATGGCTGGACTCACCATGATCAGCTAATCTAATAAAAAAGAAAAAAAAAGGAATTGTGCAATGCACACATCCCCATAAAAGCCTGCTTGTCATAGTTTCTACCCCACAGCAAGAGGCTGGCAGTTCAGTACATGGCCAATAAAACCACACTAGAATTAGTTAACAAGGTGGTCTACAACTTGCGGTCCTCCAGCTCCCAGCATGCCCGACAGCTGAAAGACCATAGGTTGGAGATCACTAGACAAAGGGTTTCCCCTAGTACCTATATCACGTATATTCTCATATCCCTGAATTTTGGCCTAGGATGAAACCTACAGAAGCCATAGGGGGTGCAGTCCAATAAATGCAAGAAATAAAAAGAAATTGCTATCAACAAATGTGTTGAATGCTCCACTGACTTTACCAGAGGTCTTGCAAAATATATATAGACAAGTGCAAACTACTCTATAACAGCGACAATCACCAACCTTTGTAACAAATATGTTTCGTGACCATGAACGATCTGTTGTGCTTTCGGGTAAACTTCAGACTGGGTCCGCTGTGCTGTCTTTTTCTATGCTGGTCCATTTTAAGGGGCGTTGGGACCTCTATACAAGGGGGCAGTCACTTTTGGGCACCTTCCTGAACCTGTGCTCTTCGGGTCTGAAGTAGATTTCTACTTACGGACAACGTCATTGCAAAAAACAGTAAAAATAAACTCAATTATATAAATATATGGCCGACGCATCTACCGAGATCAATATTAAAATAAAACCGATTTCTTCCTTCTCTGACGTCAGGGCATGCCATGCACTAGACTAGAACATATCCTGGTTAAACATTCAATACAAAATCAAAAAAATAAGACTCCTTCATTTGTTCCTTATTTTACCCGCCCCCTCCACCCCAAAAAAAAACAAAAAAAAAAACTGACAACCGAGTCACATTATCACTAATCCAGGCATAAATTCATAACTATATAGAAAAATACTATATTAAAAGGGAACCGTAGAGGTATAGAGTTTACTTGTTAACCGGAAAAGGTGCTTTTCTGAATTGCATAACACATTCCAAGGAAATGCGCAATTCCTTAAATAATATAAAAGGAAAAACAAAAATATTGGGGGGGGGGGGGGCCAAGGTCTCTACAAACGCACATACACACAGCGTTCCTGGCTGACTAGAAGGTCAGGTCCTGATAACATGGGGGGCAAGATTAGGGGTGGGAAACACTCATAATGCAGCACAAGGCATTGCAGAATCAATTACATGCACAGCCTCATACGGATTGCGGCTCCCGCAGCCACGGACAGACTCAGTTTTGGTTATTATTTACAAGTCGGCAGGATTAAAAAGAATTAGTTTAATACATTTACATAGGTCTATACTACTAAAAAGACGAAAAAAAAAAAAAGACAAATAAAAAAACATTAAGGGTTCTCCTCTCGCTCTTAAAAAACATAAATAGGACACTTAAAATCACAGCCAAAAATAATAGTAATGCCTTCTAAGTGTATAGCAGAACAGAAGGAATGCATGTCAACAGTAAAAAAAAAAAAAAAAAAAATTCATGAAACAAAAAAATATATTAGTGGCTCCGATGATGTAACGCTAGCGCCAATATAGCAAGATTATACATTCCGTGTCTCTACGTCAATCTTCTCCTCTGACTGTCCGGCTTCAGGATCGGTGGCCGGGACAGTTTGTCTTAGGGTAATCTCAGGACCGCCGCCATAGATGGAGTGGAGGAAATTCCAGGTTTCTTCAGATATTTGCCCGGAATCTGCTCCTGTGGGTCACAAAGTGGAATGTTCAAGAATTTATTTAAACTGATGACCACCAAAATCAGGACAGTGGGGGCCAGCTCCCATCCCCCTGACTGTGGCATACACAGTGTAATAATAGTGCTGGTTTATTGCACAGTGATGTCAATAGAAGCTGAACTGCAGTAACTCAGCATGGCCACAACACAACATACAGCGCTCTCAGGCTCTGTTCTATTATGTACATGCTGGCTCGACTGCCAGGTGTCACATCCCCACAATCTGATAATGATGGCATATCCTGTCCATATCCAAGTCAGATGCCCTATTCAATGATATTGTATACAAGTTTGACTAATTAAAGGACAACTTAAAGGGGGGCGATATCTGTGCCCTTTGGGGATCTTCCTATCGGCTACTCCTGCCCCACTGACTAATACATCTGTACCTGTTTGGGCATAGGGAGAGATCTATCAATCGAGGATAATGGGGCAGGGAGAAGCTGATGAGAACCACCCTGATGCTTCAGGCAGCAGGAAAGTGATGACACTTTAAGTCATGCTCTAGATTTGCCTCTTATTAATGTGGGACTGCATGTTACACTAAGAAACACTTAAAGCGACTCTGTACCTACAATCTGACCCCCCCCCCCCCCCCCCCCAATCGCTTGTACCTTCGGATAGCTGCTTTTAGTCCAAGATTTGTCCTGCGGTCCGTTCGGCAGGTGATGCAGTTATTGTCCTAAAAAACAACTATTAAACTGGCAGCCCCGTGCCCAATGGCGGTGGCCTAGATTGTGTATGCATTAGGCTGGCACAACCCCTCTGTCCCTCCTCCCCACCCTCCTCATCATTAGGAATACTCCAGGCAGATTGTCTCCTATTCCCCACCTGTGTGAGCACAGCACATGGGCTGGATCGTTAAGGCACCTATGCAATGTTTAGACAGGAGAAAATGTTCCAGTGGCATTCCTAATGATGGAGAGGGCGGTGAGGAGGGACAGAGGGGTGGTGCAAAGTTAGGGCTCAGATACTCTAAGCCCGGCCTGCAAGTTTAAAAGTTGTTTTTTAGGACAATAACTGCATCACCTGCTGAACGGACGCCAGGACAGATCTTGGATTAAAAGCAGCTATCTGAAGATACAAGTGGTTTGGGGAGGTCAGATTGTGGGTACAGAGTCGCTTTAAAAAGGGGTATTCCAGTATCAAAAAAAGTTCATATAATTCTGGGAGCAGCAGTTAAAAAAAAGAAGCATACTCCTTTTCCAGCAACTTCCAGTGCCCCTGCTTGTTGCTTATTCCAAGACAGGAGGACCTGGCCGCTCGGCCAATCACTGGCTGCAGCAGCATCTTGTCCAGTCAGTGATTGGCTAAGCAGGCAGGGCCTGCTCTGATGTCTTGTCTCAGTCACAGGTCCAGAAGACTCTCCAGCTGCAAGAGAACAAGGTAGAGGAGTATATATTGGTGTTTTTTATATACTGAAATACCACTTTATTCTCACCCTCAGCTAAAAAGTTCATATAGTTGTATCCAATCTTTGCACTGCTCTAAATGAGGAAAAACTAATAAGGTAAGAGGTCACTCACCTTGTTTCAGAGTTATATGCCCGCATTTAGTGACTGCTATTTTTGAGTTATCAATCGCACCAGGAGGTTCTGCAGAAAAAACACTGGCATGTCAGTAAATATTTCATTGAGGGATAACATATCACATTGCCTTATGGTGCATTTACACAGAGAGAGGTTAATCTGACAGATTTTTAAAGCCAAAGCCAGGAAAAGACTATAAACAGAGAACAGGTCATAAAGGAAAGACTGAGATTTCTCCTCTTTTCAGATCCATTCCTGGCTTTGGCTTCAAAAACCTGTCAGATAAATCCGTCTGTGTAAGCGCACCGTTAGGCACCTAAACAGTCTTGCTAAGAGTTGATTGACAGAGTAGATTGGAGATGCCTCTTCCCTCCCAGTAAATAGCACCTGACCCCTATTTATAGGACACTACATGTAGCTTCAATAGCCTCTATGGGCCCTTTTACACGGGACGATTATCGTGCGAAAAATCGATATATTGTTTGAATTTAAACGATAATTGTTCTGTGTAATTGCGGGCAACGATCATAAAAATTGTTCCTATGTCGTTGATTGTTGATTTAGATCTGAACCTAAAATTATCGCTAATCGTTCGCTGTAATTCCACATTTGTTCGCTCAAGTTCCGCATTTGTTCACTAATCGTTCAGTGTAATTGCACATTGTCCATTGTTTTTCTGGGATCAGAAGGAATAAACGATCGTAGTAACGATCACAATAACGATCGTAACTAACGATTATCGTTCTTTGTGATATGATAAACGATTTTAGGTTAAGGATAAACAATCTTGTTTGCGATCATTTATCGTTAGTTGTTAATCGTTAAAAATCGCTCCGTGTAATAGGACCCTAATGCAGCGGTGTCCAATCTGTGGTGCTCCGGCTGTTGCAAAACTACACCTCTCTGCATACCCAGGCATGCTGGGACTTGTAGTTCTGCAACAGAGCCGCAGGTTAGACCTCATTGTTCTACTGTTTAATACGACAACTCTTCTTACTATATCTTGTCATATCTTGTACTTATGCATCTCTGCAAATACCAATCTAACAATTTGTATTCCTATTGCTTACGATCTGTCTCTCTGTAAATGAAATGTGAGGTCGCAGCGGAACTCGTAGACTATTTTTCCCTTTAAAAAAAAAAAAAAAAAAAAAAAAAAAATCGGACTTACCAACGTCCTTGCCCTTTACAAACCCTTCCCACTCCCGGAACCAGTGCATGCTGATGCAGTAAATAACAGCCAGAGAGTCCTCTTCTTGGAAAGCTTTATTTAGCTGTGGAAATACAGATATTAAGCTCTTAGCGGATTACTGAGGCCGTAGACAGTACATTAAAGGGCTCGCAATGTTGTCAGACAAGTAATTAAAGGGCATCATTTAGCGGGAGACAATCGCACTCTGTACGAGGCGATGGCGCGTGTATTATAGAAACGCCATTACTGAGGACAATAAAATGCTCTCCCATGGTTCACAGCATAGTAGAAACCGCGCTTCAATCAACTCGTCTAAGCCGGCCTGAGCTGGGTATTGATTGACCTAAAGCCCTGCAAGAGAAGCTAAGAAGATATACAGACTACACGTGTAAAAGGGTGACAGACAGATGAGGACTGGGCAGAGAGGCAGCACATGTCCTGATATAGAGTATGCTGGGGTTCAAATATGGCTGCAAGTGACCTCAGGAGGGGGGGAAGCTTCTTTAAGTTGTAGTTCACAAAAAAAAGTCGCAGCAAGTACTAGAGATTTGTAATTTACTATTAAAAAATCTCGTCTCCCAGTACTTATCAGCTGCTGTATGTCCTGCAGGAAGTGGTGTATTCTCTCCAGTCTGACACAGTGCTCTCTGCTGCCACCTCATCTCCCATCTTGCCTGATGTTATGCCAGGGATACAGAATACAGGATTTTTCTTCTTTTCATAATTACAGCCTGTAACTACTATATCTCCACTATACAGTCTCCAGTGAGTCCGACAGGACATACCAGAACTTTTATTCATGTTATTACCCCCTCTTACCAATCACAGCTTATGACTATCATCTCTCCCCTTTGCAACCTATAGAGAACACAATAGATTTTTCTACATGTCATCACCCTCTCTTTGCAAAACGCAACCTGTTGCGGTCAGCTTTCCCCCATACACAGCGTCACAAGGGAAGGATACAGGAACATTTCTCCATCATCCCCTCCTCACTAACCACAACTCATTACTCTCATTTCTTCCCGCTGACCCAAAAGAGAACTACTAAAACTTTTGTACATGTTATCTACTGCAGTGTAGTCTATGAATAAAATAAAAGTTCTCTGCTTACTGTCAGTGAATGAAAAAGTTTTGTTTATGTCCAGAAGCTAAAAACTTTGGTCATTGGTGCTGGACTCCTTGAACGGGGTCATAGCAACCCATACACTGAGCACCGACCTGTTCTTTTACAAGGCGGCTTCATAGCAGACAAAGGAGGACTGATATCTATATGGCTTCCATCTAATTTTTACTGCATCTCTGAAGGCTTTCTAGCATTATAGCACTGCCGGTATAGGAAGTATCAGCCTCTGTAGTACGTATAACGGCAGTGCTATAATGCAAGAATCTCTCGTCCTTAAAGATTATTGTACATAATCTGTGAATCCAAATGATTTCCCCATCTGAAATGAAACAATATTATTATTAGTAATAATCCACTTACCCGAATGAAGGTCTCCAGTTCCATTTTCCGCCTTTTTTCAATCTTCTCCAGTTCGGTCTGACAAGTGTGACATACATAAAGGTGGTTGACCGCCGGACCCCCGCCAAATCTATGAATATCATATAAGCAGGTATGTGAGAAAGTTTTGTAATTGCAAAGAACCTGTCAGACAGATGAGACTTCCTCAAATTGCAGGAACGGTTTCATCATTTCTCTCTATGCCTATGCCAGGGGGTTTAAAGCTTTAATAGCTTCACAGATATAAAATAAAAGTAAATCAACCCAGAATTCAATTTACTAAAAAGTGGGCATCCCCTTTAAAGGGGTATTCCCATGTTGAATCATCCCTCCTAATAGAGACTGACAATTTATTTCATACTTGTTATTATCTATTCAGTCTCCTTTCCCCAGTTCTCAGCTGCTGCTCTCTGCTGAAGACACAGAAAACTGTGTGCAAGTTTTCTGTGTCTTCAGCAGAAAGCAGCAGCTCAGAACCAAGGAAAAACAAGTATGAAAGGAATTGTTAGTCTCCAAGAGAAGGGATGATTTAGTTTGTATTTTACCTTAGGGGAATACCCCTTTAAGTCCACTCACTCATGTTAGCAAAATTGCTGAACTCCTCCCAAGATGTGAAGTAAGACATTAAGGGGTAGTTCACAAAAATAAATTCTTTCAAATCAACTGATGCCAGAAAAAGTCAGAGGTTTGTAATTTACTTCTATTAAGAAAAATCTCAAGTCTTCCAGCACTTACCAGCTGCAGTATGTCCTGCAGAAAGTGGCGGATTCTTTCAAATCTGAAGAGCAGGAGATGTTTTCTATGGGATTTGCTGCTGGTCAGGACAGTTCCTGACATGGACAGAGGTGGCAGCAAAGAGCACTGTTTCAAACTATAGAGAATACACCACTTCATGCAGGACATACAGCAGCTGACAAGTACTGGAAGACTGGAGATTTTTAAATAGAAGTAAATTACAAATCTATATAGCTTTCTTACACCAGTTGATTTGAAAGATTTTTTGGGGGGTGAACTGATAAATGAGTTAATCCCAGCGTCACCACATGTGCCATTCAGGAATCTGAGAAAGTAGGGTAACAACCCATTCAGAGGCAGCTATATAGGATTCTACTTATACTTACTATTTCCACCCTTAGCCCCTGAAAGAAAAAAAACTCCCTGTAACCTGAGAGCTATGAGAAGCTGAAAACTGTAGGCAACATAATCACACTTAATCCACTCCACACAATGCAGTCAAGTCGGAACAAAGGTGCGAGCAGCACACCTCTCTCCGGGGAGCAAAGTGTGCAGCAGAGAAGAACTAAGCCTATAACTTATATTTCAGTATATAGCCTATATAAAGGCCGGGCTATATACTGCAATATAATTGGGGGGGGGGGGGGGGAGAATAAAGGAAAATGAGACCAAGGAATATCGACAATGATCAGGAGAAAGTCTTGCAGAAACAAAGGGAGTTAATCAGCGGATGACCCTTTTTCTAGCTGATAAATGATAAAAGGAGATGGTTTTGCAATATTTTTGTCCTAGTGCAAACAGGACAGAGGGAGGAAGCTCCTGCTGCAGTCAGGAAGGAGGAGGGGTGACGGGTGACTGATCTCTTGGGATACAGAGAGAAGATTTCTAAACATTCTGTATTTGGCAGCTATAATTACTGTCCAGATGGTGGACACAATACACACCTGCCATATAAATAATCCCATATGTTCTGTGGAAGCATCACAACCAGGTCTTCAATCAGGCCGGCTTTACGCGGTGGGACACCTGGAAACCAGACAAAGGAGAAAATGTTAACTTAACAATGAAGGGGTTTGTCTCTTACTGGACATATGGAAGGCCACCTGGGCTCCTCTCCACCTGCTGAGCCAGAGTGGAGAGTTGTTATATGGTCGTCCATTTAGAAGAATGGGAGATGTACAATCAGCTGATCCAGTGATGTACAGACTGTCTAAACCTCAGCACAGAAGTCCTCAGGACCAATATATAATATCAGGCCGATTCGGCAGATTATCGCTCTGTGTAAGGGTCCATTTACACAGAAAGATAATTTGCCAAAGATTTGAAGCCAAAGCCAGAAACAGACTATAAACAGAGATCAGGTCATAATGGAAAGACTGAGATTTTTTTCCTGGCTTTGGCTTCAAATCTTTGGCAGATAATCTGTCAGATAATCTTTCAGTGTAAATGGACCCATATAAAGAACACAATCAGCTGATGAGACGATCATCATCTGTTTGTTGTGGTTTATTCCAACTAGGGCTGGGCGATTAATCGAATTAATTCGATTAATTCGCCCAGAAGGTTAGAATCGATTTGATTTTTTGTGAAAATCGTAAATTCGATTTTCACAAAAAATCATTGCGGGCAGAGAAGGGCAGAGAAGCGCGGAGAGTCAGTCGGGCGGGCGGACGGGAGGTGCAGGTGCCGGGCGGGAGATGGAGGGCGGGCAGCACTGCGTGGAGGGGCCGGCCGGGCATGAGGTGCAGGTTACGGCCGGCGGGAAGTGAGGGGGCGGCGCTGCGTGGAGGTGCCGGGCGGGCGGGAAGTGCGGCGAGGTGCAGGTCGGTCGGCAGTCCCCCAGAGCCGCGACCGACCTTCCCCAGCTGTACACATAGCGTTCCGTTCCCCTACCGGCCACACATGCAGGTCCCGGTCTCTGCAGGAGGCTGCAGGGACTGTAGTGGTGATAGCGTCGCTGCCATTACTGGAGCTGTACAGCAGGATCTTCACCCCTGATCCCGCTGTACAGCTCCAGTAATGGCAGCGACGCTATCACCACTACAGTCCCTGCAGCCTCCTGCAGAGACCGGGACCTGCATGTGTGGCCGGGGTGAGGGGAGGAGGGCTATGTGTACTCCTTTCCCAATCATTCCCAGCTGCCCCAGCCCCCCTCCATAACCCCCAGTCGCCCTCCATCACCCCCAGCCCCCCTCCATCTCCCCCAGTCACCCTCCATCACCCCCAGTCCCCCTTCAGTCACCCCCAGTCGCCCTCCATCACCCCCAGTCCCCCTTCAGTCACCCCCAGTCCCCCTTCAGTCACCCCCAGTCGCCCTCCATCACCCCCAGTCCCCCTTTAGTCACCCCCAGTCGCCCTCCATCACCCCCACTCCTCCTTCAGTCACCCCCAGTCGCCCTCCATCACCCCCAGTCCCCCTTCAGTCACCCCCAGTCGCCCTCCATCACCCCCAGTCCCCCTTCAGTCACCCCCAGTCGCCCTCCATCACCCCCAGTCGCCCTCCATCACCCCCAGTCCCCCTTCAGTCACCCCCAGTCGCCCTCCATCACCCCCACT
Source organism: Dendropsophus ebraccatus (assembly GCF_027789765.1). Taxonomy (NCBI): domain Eukaryota; kingdom Metazoa; phylum Chordata; class Amphibia; order Anura; family Hylidae; genus Dendropsophus; species Dendropsophus ebraccatus. Next base: position 117,057,393 of record NC_091461.1, on the reverse strand, counting down.
CCTCCTTTAGTCACCCCCAGTCGCCCTCCATCACCCCCAGTCCCCCTTCAGTCACCCCCAGTCGCCCTCCATCACCCCCACTCCTCCTTCAGTCACCCCCAGTCGCCCTCCATCACCCCCACTCCTCCTTCAGTCACCCCCAGTCGCCCTCCATCACCCCCACTCCCCCTTCAGTCACCTCCAGTCGCCCTCCATCACCCCCACTCCTCCTTCAGTCGCCCTCCATCACCCCCACTCCTCCTTCAGTCACCCTCCATCACCCCCACTCCTCCTTCAGTCACCCCCAGTCGCCCTCCATCACCCCCAGTCCTCCTTCAGTCACCCCCAGTCGCCCTCCATCACCCCCACTCCTCCTTCAGTCACCTCCAGTCGCCCTCCATCACCACCACTCCTCCTTCAGTCGCCCTCCATCACCCCCACTCCTCCTTCAGTCGCCCTCCATCACCCCCACTCCTCTTCAGTCACCCCCAGTCGCCCTCCATCACCCCCACTCCTCCTTCAGTCACCCCCAGTCGCCCTCCATCACCCCCAGTCCTCCTTCAGTCACCCCCAGTCGCCCTCCATCACCCCCAGTCACCCCCAGTCCCCCTCCATCACCCCCAGTCGCCCTCCATCACCCCCAGTCCTCCTTCAGTCACCCCCAGTCGCCCTCCATCACCCCCACTCCTCCTTCAGTCACCTCCAGTCGCCCTCCATCACCCCCACTCCTCCTTCAGTCACCCCTAGTCGCCCTCCATCACCCCCACTCCTCCTTCAGTCACCCCCAGTCGCCCTCCATCACCCCCACTCCTCCTTCAGTCGCCCTCCGTCACCCCCAGTCGCCCTCCGTCACCCCCAGTCGCCCTCCGTCACCCCCAGTCGCCCTCCGTCACCCCCAGTCGCCCTCCATCCCCCCCTAGCTGCCCATCTATACCTGTACTACTACAGCCCTCATCTGTACCTGTACTACCACACCCCTCATCTATACCTGTACTACCACACCCCTCATCTATACCTGTACTACCACACCCCTCATCTATACCTGTACTACCACACCCCTCATCTATACCTGTACTACCACACCCCTCATCTATACCTGTACTACCACACCCCTCATCTATACCTGTACTACCACACCCCTCATCTATACCTGTACTACTACACCCCTCATCTATACCTGTACTACTACTACACCCCTCATCTATACCTGTACTACTACTACACCCCTCATCTATACCTGTACTACTACACCCATCATCTTTACCTGTACTACTACACCCCTCATCTATACCTGTACTACTACAGCCCTCATCTGTACCTGTACTACTACACCCCTCATCTTTACCTGTACTACTACTACTACACCCCTTATCCACTATACCTCCACTACTAAACACACAAAGAAGATCTCCTATACTATATGGGGGCCCAGAATGGCACACAGGGGGCTTGTCTACTACAGGGGAGCACTGTTACAGTGAGAAGCAATACAGTTGTCTCAAATGTCATTAAAATAGTATCTGATGCTGCAAGGACAAAACTATTCTGTTTATTTAGCAAAAAGGAAAAAAAAAAAAATCGAGATTTAAATCGAGAATCGTCCAAAATTTTTTTAAAAAATCGAGATTTTATTTTTTGGCCATATCGCCCAGCTCTAATTCCAACCCAAAAAAGTCATTGTCCATGTAATAGCGATGGGCAGCCGACGGCTAATGACTGTAAAAAAAATATATACAATAATAATAATATACATACATACATTCCAGTCCATGATTCCTGGTGTCCTTCTTTCTCCTGCCCGGAGCCACCAATAGAACTTTAGAGCCATCTCTTAAAGTGTCACTGTCGTATTTTTTTTTTTTTTTTTTTGCAGAAGTCTACAGTACAGGCAGTTTTAAGAAACTTTGTAATTGTGTTTATTAGGCAAAAATGCCATTATCTGCATTCAAAAAGACTTTCCCCAGCCACCCCCCCCTCCTCTCTCTCATTCACTGCTCGTTATCAGGAAATCTCGACTTTTTTACATCAGTCGAGCCCTGTGTAACCTATAGAGAGGAGAGGAGGGAGATTAGTCGGCAGCAAACAACAAAGGATTACACAGCGGGACCTGTGCGAAAGAGGTATTCAGAGATCAGAGAGGTCAATGCTGACTTCAGAGGATATAGCCTGGTGATGTAGCTGTAAATTAACTCTTTGTTGTCCTGTTTTGGTGCCTCATCTCCCTCCACCCCTCCCCTCTCCATAAGAGAACTATGAAGACAGGGGGGAGAGCTTCAAACTGCTTTTTTATGATAAAAATGCATTTTTCTGCTAATAAACCCAATTACAAAGCTTCTTAAAATCGCCTGTACTATTGATTTCTGCAAAAAAAAAAATGTAAACGACAATGACACTTTAATTGACAAGCAGCTCAGCCAATCACTGGTCAAGATAGATCTGCCATGGTCAGTGATTGGCTGAGCGGCCTGTCACTTCAGAGAGCGGCTCTGAAGTTCCAGCGGCGGCTGCAGAAGTAAGAACACCATATGCTCAGTAAGCGAGCGCCGACCTAGCAGATCAGCGCTCACTTACACCAGGCATCGGCCATGTAATACAGCCCTTATAGCCTATAACATAGGTGTCAAGCTTGTGGCCCCTCCAGCTGTAGCAGAACTACAATTCCCATCATGCTAAAGCTTTGGTTGTCCAGGCATGATGGGAATTGTAGTTTTGCAACAGCTGTAAAGCAGTGAGTTTGGCACCTGTGGTCTATGACAATAATATGAATAATATTCCAAGCGTATCAATAGAACTTCCTACGTACCACCGTGCACACAGAGGAAGTCATTATTCGATATGGGCCCCGGTTCTGCAAACGTCTTGAACTTATTAAGCCACTGGCGTGAGACGTAGAATTGCAGGAGGCTGGGTTCTGTCAGGTTCAGCAGGCTGGTCACTCGTCTCCGCTCCTTCTGCGCGTCTTCACTTGATTTTCTGTAGGTAAAAACCAATGCAAAAAAAATGTGTCAGAGCTACAATTGTTGTTGCACGTTATTGCATCTAGATTCATTGTATAGATCAGAGATCTTCAGCTGTTCCAGAACTACAACCCCCAGCATGAGTAACTGTGTAACAGATGGAGAACCACAGGTTATATTTTACACAGCCCTGATCTTATGCCTATAGCTCAGTCCATAAATGCATAATACAACGGCTGAGGATAGCCCTGCTGACGTGTTATCACTTCATATGTGAATGAGTGGACAATATCATATGACGCGTCAGAAAGTTACATTAGAAAGGGTTATCCAGCAATGGAAACAGCATTTCTTTTGTCCTCAGCCTGGGTGTGCGTTTTGGAGCTCACTTCCATTGAGGTAAATTGAGCTAAATTGTAATACCACACACAACCTGAGGACAGGGCTGGCGCTGTTTTTGCAAGAAAGTAGCTGCTACCAAGCCATTAAAAGAGAAGTTTGGGGAGAATTGTTATTAAAGTATTGTATTGCCCGCCAAAAGTTATACAAATCCCCAATATACACTTATTACAGAAAATGCTTTTAAAATGCTTTTTTCCCTGCACTTACTACTGCATCAAGGCTTCACTTCCTGGATAAACATGGTGATGTCACTTCCTGGATAACATGGTGATGTCACTTCCTGGATAACATGGTGATGTCACTTCCTGGTAACATGGTGATGTCACTTCCTGGATAACATTGTGATGCCACTTCCTGGATAACATGGTGATGCCACTTCCTGGATAACATGGTGATGTCACTTCCTGGATAACATGGTGATGTCACTTCCTGGATAACATGGTGATGTCACTTCCTGGATAACATGGTGATGTCACTTCCTGGATAACATGGTGATGTCACGACCCGACTCCCAGAGCTGTGCGGGCTGTGGCTGCTGGAGAGGATGATGGCAGGTGGACACTGAGGGACACAGGGCACTGGAGGGACACTGAGCATCCCCCTGCCATCATCCTCTCCAGCAGCCACAGCCCGCACAGCTCTGGGAGTCGGATCATGACATCACCATTTTATCCAGGAAGGGACTTCACCATTTTATCCAGGAAGTGACATCACAATGTTATCCAGGAAGTGACATCACAATGTTATCCATGAAGTGACATCACAATGTTATCCATGAAGTGACATCACAATGTTATCCAGGAAGTGAAGCCTTGATGCAGTAGTAAGTGCAGGGAAAAAAGCACTTTCTAAGAATTTCCCATAATAAGTGTATATTGGGGATTTGTATAACTTTTGGGGGGCAATACAATAGTTTAATAAAAATTTTTCGCTGGACTACTCCTTGAATATAATGTATTAATATGGGAATACACCTTTCTCTCTCCTTTTAAGTATGGGAGGCATTGTACAGGATCAGAAAAATATGGCTGCTATCATCTATAAACAGCAGCGCATCTGTCTGGACAACCCCTTTAAAACGGATTCCTTAATCAGGATGCATGTTTACATAAGTACTGAACAGGAACAACCTGTGGACAAAAGTGGAGCTATTTAAAAAAAAAAAAAAAAAGAAAAACTACTTAAAAAGGGTGGTCCAGACATGGCCGCTTTCATCCAGGAACAGCGCTACTCTTATCCTCAGTTTAGTTGCAGGTTTTGCAGTTCAGTTCCACTGAAGTGATTGTAGATTAATTGTAATACAACACACAACCTGAGGACATAGGTGGCACTGTTTGGGCAAAAAGGAGCTGTGTTTTCTCTAATCCTGGATAACCCTTATTAAAGCGGTAGTTTACCAAAATCAACTGGTGTCAGAAAGTGCCGGAGATTAATAATTAACTTTTATTTAAAAATCTACAGTGTTCCAGTTCTTATCAGCTGCTGTATGTCCTAAAGTATTCTTTTCAGTCTGACACAGTGCTTTCTGCTGCCACCTCTGTCCATGTCAGGAACTGTCCAGAGCAGGAGAGGTTTTCTATAGGGATTTGCTACTGCTCTGGACAATTCCTGACATGGTCAGAGGTGGCAGCAGACAGCACTGTGTCAGACTGGAAAGAATACACAACTTCTTGCAGGACATACAGCAGCTGATAAGCTGATAAGCTGATTTATTTTTTTAATAGAAGTAAAAAACAAATCTCTGGCACATTCTGCCACCAGTTGATTTGAAAGAAAACATTTTTGATGAACTAGCCCTTTAAGGGGTATTCCCAACATGTTTTACCATGTACATAGGGAATACCATGCTGATCAGTGGGGGTCTGACTACTGGGACATCCAACTATCTGAACTAATGTGAAATACTTTGAGACAGGAGTACGTCTCCCTATAATGTTCACCCTGAGTATTTGCTGCTCATCCCCCGCACCCTGGTTGGTATGCCAACTTCCCTGCCAGCAATAACCAGGAAGTCTGACATGCCAATCCCTTACAGCAATACAGTCTGGCCCATATAAACACAAGCAGTGGCTCAGCTGAGGCATAAATCAAGGAGAGTGTTATTACAGTGGGAAAGGCAATAATCCTACAATAACAATGACAGAGAAGAATACCTGTAGAAGAGCACATAGGCCTCAGCGTTCTGCACAGTGGCCTCCGACACTTCTGTCACACTCTGGTCATCAAATTCATACCAAAGATTGTTCAGGTTGTTGCGACAATAAGCAATGTAGTGACCGCCTGTAATGTACAATCAGTACAGGATCTGTAATGTATATACACAGTGACCCCACCAGCAGAATAGTGAGTGCAGCTCTGGAGTATAACACAGGATGTAACTCAGGATCAGTACAGGATAACTAATGTATGTACACAGTGACCCCACCAGCAGAATAGTGAGTGAAGCTCTGCAGTATAATACAGGATGTAATTTAGGATCAGTAATGTATGTACACAGTGACCCCACCAGCAGAATAGGGAGTGAAGCTCTGCAGTATAATACAGGATGTAATTTAGGATCAGTACAGGATCAGTAAAGTAATGTATGTACAGAGTGAACCCACAAGTGGAATAGTGATTACAGCTCTGGAGTATAATACAGGATGTAACTCAGGATCAGTAATGTAAAGTATATACACAGTGACCCCACCAGCAGAATAGTGAGTGCAGTTCCAGACTATAATACAGATTGTAACTTAGGATCATACAACTAAAACAGATACTCACTGCTGGCAGTGCCATGGTGACAGATGACAGACAAAAGGTCATAGGTGACGATCTGACTGGGACTGTCCTTAGCAAGGAACGGCTGCAGGTCCAGTCCTTCCAACGGGAAAGACACATGGGTTCCAATCTTGGTGGAGAACATGAGCTCATGTCTAAACCTCTTCAGGTGTATGCTCAATATCTACAAGAGACAGATCTTATTTATAACCACTAAGGCCCACTTTACACATTGGAAAAATTTCCCGACCCACAGGGCTGAACTGGCCACGGACGCCCTTCTAGATTTTTCCTGAAGGGAGTCCATTCCGAAAAATAGGTCAGGAAATCGTCCAGAATTCCGTCATGGATGACTTCATAGAACTCTATTAAAGCGTCTGGAATTCCTGACGTTTTCCTGATGCATATACGGGAAGCACCCAGAATTTCAGATTCTACAATACATTTTTTTTCCTGATTGTTTGCCAAGTGTAAATACTGACACAGACTTGTGAAGGGGCCTCAATTAAAAAAAAAAAAAACATAATAACAGTAGACAATGGAGCCCTACTAATCCCAGCAAGCCCTGCCTACTCCTGGAAACCAATACATGAAGCTCACAACCTCCTTGTGACTGCTGGGAGGAACATGAATATTTATAACATAAGGTCTGGAAACTCACCTCAGGAAACTTCTGCACTTTGCAAAACTTGACACCATTTCTTAACCTGAGGACAAGAAAAGGGTACGATTGTCAGTCCATATATATTTATTTATCCACAGCAGTTCACGATCAGCTATCGAAACACAAATTTCGGTACTTTTACAGTACTTTGTCTATCTTCAAGTATAGTCACGAAAAATAATCAACAAAGTGAGAGAAATTTCAAAACCAATAAGTAACTAATTTATTTATTTTAGGGGGGGGGTTCAATCCCAGATATCAATTATCTGGTACAACTCCTTTGACCATGTAATGCACAGTTGGGCCCCCTGTCTGCTACAATGGGAAGTGCTGCTAGCAGTTCACTATTCGGACTAACAAAGCAGGGTCTTGAATAGGGCTTCCTTTTTACAACATCAGTAAGATGCACATACAGAGCAAAAATCTAAGGCATTATTCACACGTTCAGTAAAGTAGTCCGAAATTGCGGATCCGTAATCACGGTTCAAATTAGTGCAGATTGATTTATATTGGGCTATTCACACAGTCCATTTTAATTTTGACCCGCAATCCTTTCCATAAGAACGGATCAAATCTATGCAAACTAATACTGTTCACTTTTTATGTAAACAGATACGGAAATGGATGCAATTACGGATTAATTTATACGGACCACCCAGAGTAAAAAAAAAACAAAAAACAGGTTTTGTGGGCCAGAAAAATTGCTGGATGTGGCTTTAGAGAGACAATGCCTTTAAATAAATCATACTAACATTTGGATAAAGCATGTTTACATAAAAAAAAAAAACTCACTTTTTGCATTTCTCACAGCTGTACATGTTGTCGCCTGCAGAAGGAAAAATTAGAGAATATTAGTTATGCACACTCAGATCATTTGAGCGTGCATGTCATACAGAGAGGGATAAGCATCTAACAGACAGATCTGGCATGCCTCATCTCCAATGCTCATGTTGCCATCCCCTCAACAGACTTTAGGTATTCCTCCATTAATGTAATTGGTTCTGCTGGTATAAGTAGTCAAATGGGCAGTTCTACTCAGTGACTGACAACTCTCTCTCTACGTGGGACCATCCACATGACCACTTAGCCCAGAATAAGACTGGGTTCACACTACGTTTTTGCAATCCGTTTTTTCATCAGTCTTTTGCAAAAAGATCCGTTTTGATCCGTTTTTCCATTGACTTCAAATTTAAACGATCACAGATCAAAACTTTTTTACGGACACAAAAATGAGGTCGACTACGTTTTTGTGTACGTTAAAAAAACGGATCCATTTTGATTGGTTTTTTTTTTTTTATAATGAAAGTCAATGGAAAAACGGATCAAAATGGATGCACACAAAGGCATCCATTTTTTTCATTAGTTTTTCATCCGTTTTTTGAAAAAAGCAGATTGCAAAAATATAGTGTGAACCCAGCCTAAGCAAAGCGTTACAGAAAGAACAAGTTATCCCCAAATCTATCCATCGATCTGCTCAGCTCCTCCTGCTCTGTACCATGCATTTTTACTGTGACAGATTCAGTTTAAACGGAATGTGTCATCAGAAAATGATCTATTGTTTAAAATAAAATTTTAAACTTTTTAAAATTAAGTTAAAAAATATATATAATTCCGAAACCTTTCAGTATTCTCTCTGATCGCTAGGCCTAAAACTAAGCTGAGACTTCTTGTTCTGTTTGTGATGACGAACCATACTTTATAAGTCATACAAATGTGCACCGATGTGTGAGAACAGGAGCTAATAGATTGTCCTCACTTACCTTTAAGTTCATCCCTGGCAAAGAAAGCTGCAAGACAATCTTGTAGTGTGACAGTGGGACCCCAAAACCAGCTGGGAGGAACAATAAAAAAAAAACAATTAAATAAAGTAGTGTAATTCCTATAAGAACCCTAAAAGGTTACTATCCTCACCTCTTAAAATATTCTAGGAAGAACGCTATCCATCCTTGTGGTGCATACGCCTCCCCACAGGAGCCGGCCTTTACTAGAGAGGTCTGGTGGCTGGAGGAGTGCAGCTTAGCCAGATCTTCCTTGCCTGGGATTGGGAGGGAAAGGTCCTGAAATGTTTCCAGTGTTACAGAGATCTGAAAAGAAATTAGCAAAAAAAAAAAAAAAAAAAATAGAATTCACATTCAAAATAAATTCTCCTTCAAAATTAATTTGTAGAATAATGTAATTAATACAGCGGGCTGGGATGGTGGGAGGAAGTGGGATGACTGCCGTCAAAGAGTCCCCTTCCCTTTCTCTGTAGCCTGGGTACAATCCTGGATTCTAGCTCTGGAACTTAGGCGTCAAACTGTGCCCCCTTGCTGTAGCAAAACTACAATTCCCATCATGCCTGGAGAGCAAAAGCTAAAGCTTCAGCCGTTTGGGCATAATGAGAGTTGTAGTTTTGCAACAGCTGAAGTGCCTGAGTTTGACACCTGTGTTCTAGAAGATCATAATATGCTCTAATTAGGAATCATGTCAATGTACTAGCTCACCCCACCTCTGCCTTGTTTAATGGTATGGCCTATAGATACACCCTGTTCTGCAGCAACTATGGGCTACATAAGGACTTAAAGGGGTTATCCCAAGATTAAAGGGGTATTCCAGAGAAATGGTTTCTTTTTTTTTTTATTCAAATCTATTGGTTTCAGAACGTTATATCGATTTGAAAAGTTCCAGTACTTCCAGTACTTATGAGCTGCTGTATGTTCTTCAGGAAGTGGTGTATTCTTTCCAGTCTGACACAGTGCTCTCTGCTGCCACCTCTGTCCATGTCAGGAACTGTCCAGAACAGTAGCAAATCCCCACAGAGAACCTCTCCTACTGTAGACAGTTCCTGACATGGACAGAGGTGGCAGAAGAGAGTACTGTGTCAAACCGGAGAGAATACACCACTTCCGGCAGGACATACAGCAGCTGATAAGTATGGGAAAACTTGAGATTTTTAAAAAGAAGTAAATTACAAATCTGTATAACTTTCTGAAACCAGTTGATATGAAAGAAAGATTTTTGCAGGAGTACCCCTTTAAAATGTATCACCTTATGCACAGAATAGGTTATAAGAATCTGATCAGTGAGAGTCTGACCAATGGGACCCCCACTAATCAGGACAATAGGATGTTCCCTGGTGCACTTGCTCCAACACTTTTCATTCGCTCACTATATGGCACTTGTGAAGAACCAGTGGATAGGTGATAAGTTTACTCTTGGGATAACTCACTATGAAATGTTATTCTCTTCTCATCCCATAAGCAGAACTTACTCTATCACATGTCAGACACTGCACCGAGCTCACAATGGTACCATCGAAAACATCCGATATCACACTGCGATACCTCTTCTGCCTCTTCTTCTTAGGAAGGCAAACCGTAGGAGCTGGAAGAACGAACAAGACCGCTCAACTCACATGTACACCATTACTGTAGACCCAAAGTTCACCTTTGAACCCATGTGACGTGAGAATTTTTTATTTTTTTTTAGTTTAGGGAAAAACACAAATAGCAGCTACTTATTATACCGAAAGTCCTTTAATCCGGCACAAAACTCCATCAGGCCAGGGAACTGTCAGGTCAGCACCAGCTTGCTCCTTGTTCCCCACTCGCTGTCAACCCTAATTCACACACTGACATTGAGTGGGGAGGAACGGGGGGTGCTGAGCTATCGTTATCGGGATTCTATGTCATGCTTTAAATCAACAATCAGTTGACATCATGCAAAACAATTATCGGTCGAAACGGACGGTAATAGGCCGAGTTCGGAGGATAATCGCTTCATATAATACTACCCCTATCCTCAGTCTGGGTGTGGGATTATGCAGCTCAGTTCCATTGAATTGAATGGAGCTGAATTGTAATACCACACACAACCTGAGGACAGGGGTGGTGCTGTTTTCACAAGAAAGTAGCTGTTTTCATTATTTCTTCTGGATGACCAATTGAAGGGTATAAATTGGAAGCATTTTGACCACAGAATACGCTAGCTGTGAATCTGAACATCTGCAGGATGCTCAGTTTTTAGAGTTGTCAAATGTCTAGTGTTTAAGATACCTTTTTTATGGCTTGTCCATAGAGATCCGGATTTCGGCGGGCTGCTTGACAAGTGGGGAGCGGAGCCTTCACTGAGTAAGGGCGTTTGGGAAGCAGACAGGTCGTTCATGATCACTTCTGTAGGATAGTCTGCAATACAAGACAGGTTTAGGGTCCTATTCCACGGAGTGATAATCGGCTGTCTGTGGAATAGACACAACGATCAGCCGATGATCATGTCATCGGCTGATTGTTTATTTAGGTTCAAACTTAAAATCATCGGGCACTGACCGCGCATCGCTGCGAGCAATAGCGATATGTGGCAGGCGACCGACGATTTCACAAGCTCCATACATTACATACACATGTTGCAGGTCTTCTCCTGCGCTCCTTATTCCCGCGCAAAGGCCACAGCTTCAGTGCGGCCTGTCTTAGCTGACAGACCGCTCAGCCAATCACTGGCCAGGACTACCGTGGCCAGTGATTGGCTGAGCGGTCTGTCAGCTCAGACAGGCCCCACCGAAGCTGCTGCTGCCTGCGGGACCGGGAGGAAGAAGGAGCGCAGGAGAAGCCCTGCAACATGCTTATGTAATGTATGGTGTTTAAACAAGGGCTGCAAGGACATAAATAACAATGTCTCTGGAGCCCTTGCTAAACGATTATCGGGCTGTGTAAAAGGCCCAGTAATCGAACGCCGAAATAGCAGATCGGCGCTCGTTTACATTATTGATCGGGCCCCCATTGGCCTGTGGAATAGGACCCTTAGTCTTTCATATTGAGACGCTACAAAGGACACACATCCCGCCCCTATCGCTTACCTGATATCCGACTCTGGATCTGGACCTTGACCGTGCCTTGAGAAGAATAATCGTTGTCCTCCACTAGACTCTCCAGGTTCTTCTCCAGATCCTGCAGGCAGTTGTTCTGGTTTAGGTTGTTGGAGTTCTTCTTTTCTTTCTGCCAGGATTTCACCGTTTCCTGCTCCTTCTGCTCCTCCTGGATTAACATGGCGGATTCTGAAAGTTCCTCAGATAACTTTCGACTTTCGTTTTCGGTCTGATCGCTGCTGGAGCCAGATTCGCAGGACTGGAAGTCGTTGTCTGACTGATTCTTGTCCTCTTCCATGATCTCCTCCAACATACCGGGCTGAGGATCCTCTTCTGCCTCAAATACTTGCTCCTTGAGCTCCTCATGTAATATGTCCATCAGGCAGCGCAGGAATTCTTGGGCATCCTGCAAGGTTAAGGCAGACATAAGTCATTTTTACATCAATCAAACTGTTGTCATAATCTCCTACTATTGACTTGGCACTGACAAAAAAAAAAGCCAACATTAAGGGATACTCCGGCGAAAATCAGTTTTCAACTGGTTCCAGAAACTTACAAAGATTAGTAATTTACTTCTTTTAAACAATCTCTAGTCTTCCAGTACTTTTTAGCTGATGTATGTCCTGCCGGAAGTGGTGTATTCTCTCAAGTCTGACACAGTGCTCTCTGCTGAAACCTCTGTCCATGTCAGGAACTGTCCAGAGCAGGAGAGGTTTTCTATGGGGATTTGCTGCTGCTCTGAACAGTTCCTGACATGGACAGAGGTGGCAGCAGAGAGCACTGTGTCAGACTGGAAAGAATACACCACTTATTGCTTTACATACAGCAGCTGATAAGTACTAGAAGACTAAAGATTTTTAAACAGAAGTAAAGCACAAATCTATATAACTTTCTAAAAACAGGTAATTTGAAAGAAAAAGATTTTCACCGGAGTACCCCTTTAACAAAGTATTTTCCTGCTAAATAAAAGCTACTTACAAGCCAATCATATGATGAGAGGCATCAATTTATTGTACCAGTGACACTAGACTGTCCCCTGGGACCTTCCCACCTGCGACACATCACTTACAGAAAGCTCTGATCCCCAGAGAGGCACCTTAAGCGAGAACTCTTACCTGCTGGGAATAGCCGCGAAAGGTTGGGTTTACTGTTTTTATGCCTTGGAACAGATTAGTAGGTATGACAGAGCCAGGCCTGGGGAGAATAGGGAGAAGCACAAAGACCAGGAGAGGGTTCTGTTAGATTATTAACCAGATGAATTAGAGATCACAAGACATATATCATTCAGGGATACAATCTGACAGGGAGAAACGGCTCAATCCTATTAACTTTGGTGGTTATAGACCAAAACATGAGGGGGAGTTGGAGGGTATGAGCTGAACATATTAAAGGGGTACTCTGGCCGGGACCCCTTTTTCGGTAATGCCCAAGGAGGGAGTGGGCGAAAACAAAAACTTCCACTTACCTCTTCGGCTCCAGCACTGCTGCTTGCATTCCGCCACTCCGGTCCCCAGCTTGCTGAGACGTGGCAGGTCCGCTCAGCCATTCAGCAGCAGAGGCGGGACACCACTATAACCACTACATGGCCGAGCAGGCCTGCCCCCTCACATCTCAAGACCAGGAAGCAGCCGGACATAAAAAGGCTGAAGGGGCAGAATGTGGGCGGCAGTGCTGGAGCCGGGGAGGTAAGTAGACATTGTTTTCACTCACACGCTCCCTAGGCATTGCCGCAAATAAAAGGGTCCCGTCTGGAGTACCCCTTTAATACACAATGCATGAACTAGAAGTGGACCTACCGATTCTTGTGCCAGATTTCAGACATCAGCTTCTGGTAGCTTTTACAGAGAGCGGGCTTCTTGTCTGTACGGGCCAGCCCACCGCAGTCCAGGAAAAAGTGTGTGAGAGGAGGGCTGTGAATGAGATGAAGACGGTCAAACATCTGCACATCTGGGCACAGCTTAGGGACATACTATAGGGCATATACAGCAAATTAAGGGGTATAAACAATTGTAGGACAGTTTTTCTCATACAGCATATATGTCTATATAGCAGTCAATGGGGAATGTAAGTATAGAGCATGCTGTATTTCAATAACCAACTCTTCTTTTATTCTTAGGAAGATAAGCGGCTGCCAGAGGACACCAACAGCAGCTCTCTCTTCTTCCCCCAGTAAGAACACGTGCATGCTCAGCAGATCTGGGCATGCACGTGTATGGGGATGTTGGCCAACCACGAATTCGCATGATGTATATGACCAGCATGAAACCCTGTATGAGAAATATCCAAAATCACCCACAGAGGTTCTCAAACATACAAGAATTGGGCACTAGAAAACTATGCAAAACACGAGCATAATTTATTATGTTGCATAAGTTAATAAGTTTATTTATTTATTTACTCTTCTATATATCAGTATGCTTACCAGTTGGACAAAGCCTGCAGAGCTGCATTCATGTAACAAGTGTTTCCAATGTTCTTCAGTCCAGTGAGACCTGGAGAGCAAGAACAAGTCAATTCTACTCTTCAAACGTTAAAGGGGTACTCCAGAGGAAAAAAAAGTTTTTAAATAAACTGGTGTCAGAAAGTTATACAGATATGTAATTTATTTTAATTAAAAAAAAACTGAAGTCTTCTAGTACTTATCACCTGCTGTATGTTCTGCAGGAAGTGGTGTATTCTTTCCAGTCTGACACAGTGCTCTCTGCTGCCACCTCTGTCCATGTCAAGAACTGTCCAGAGCAGTAATAAATCCCCATAGAAAACCTCTGCTGTTCTGGACAGTCCCTGACATGGACAGAGGTGGCAGCAGAGAGCACCGTATCAGACTGGAGGGAATACCCCACTTCCTGCAGGACATACAGCAATTGATAAGTACTGGAAAACTGGAGATTTTTAAATAAAAGTAAATTACAAATCTATATAACTTTCTCACACCAGTTTAAATTAAAAAAAATTCTCCAGAGTACTCTTTTAATATACTGTGCAATAAAAGAAAAAGCACAAATGGGTCTTTCTGCCTGATACTGTTCTGTAGATTTATTACATCCATGTTTTAGTGCAGGGATGGGGAACCTTAGGCCCTGCAGCTAAAGCTCTGGCTGTCCGGGCATGATGGGAATAGTGATGTCACGATACCAGAATTTTGAGTTCGATACCGATACCAGCTGTTTTATTTTGATACTCGATACCATTTCAATACTAAAGTTTAAAAAAAAAAAACTGTAAAAATACAAATATAATGCCCCCCCCCCCAGACTGCAGATATGTGCACAACACCTCCCAGCATGCCTCTATGTGCAGAAGGAGGTATGCTGGGAGTTGTTGTGTACAAGGAGGTATGCTGGGAGTTGTTGTGCAGAAGGAGGTATGCTGGGAGTTGTTGTGTACAAGGAGGTATGCTGGGAGTTGTTGTGCAGAAGGAGGTATGCTGGGAGTTGTTGTGCAGAAGGAGGTATGCTGGGAGTTGTTGTGTACAAGGAGGTATGCTGGGAGTTGTTGTGTACAAGGAGGTATGCTGGGAGTTGTTGTGTACAAGGAGGTATGCTGGGAGTTGTTGTGCACAAGGAGGTATGCTGGGAGTTGTTGTGCAGAAGGAGGTATGCTGGGAGTTGTTGTGCAGAAGGAGGTATGCTGGGAGTTGTTGTGTACAAGGAGGTATGCTAGGAGTTGTTGTGCAGAAGGAGGTATGCTGGGAGTTGTTGTGTACAAGGAGGTATGCTAGGAGTTGTTGTGCAGAAGGAGGTATGCTGGGAGTTGTTGTGTACAAGGAGGTATGCTGGGAGTTGTTGTGTACAAGGAGGTATGCTGGGAGTTGTTGTGTACAAGGAGGTATGCTGGGAGTTGTTGTGTACAAGGAGGTATGCTGGGAGTTGTTGTGTACAAGGAGGTATGCTGGGAGTTGTTGTGTACAAGGAGGTATGCTGGGAGTTGTGTACAAGGAGGTATGCTGGGAGTTGTGTACAAGGAGGTATGCTGGGAGTTGTGTACAAGGAGGTATGCTGGGAGTTGTTGTGCAGAAGGAGGTATGCTGGGAGTTGTTGTGTACAAGGAGGTATGCTGGGAGTTGTTGTGTACAAGGAGGTATGCTGGGAGTTGTTGTGCAGAAGGAGGTATGCTGGGAGTTGTTGTGCAGAAGGAGGTATGCTGGGAGTTGTTGTGCAGAAGGAGGTATGCTGGGAGTTGTTGTGCAGAAGGAGGTATGCTGGGAGTTGTTGTGTACAAGGAGGTATGCTGGGAGTTGTTGTGTACAAGGAGGTATGCTGGGAGTTGTGTCAGGAGGCTGCTGCTGTACAACTGCAGCTCCCAACATATCTCTTTGTGCACTACAACTCCCACCAATCAGCTAGTTATTCCATTTCCTATATTTTGGGAGACCCCTTTGAGTTTGTGGAGGCTGCAATGCAGTTATTGCCCACAAGGTATTTAAATATGTAAAAACCTGCAACAAGTAACCATACCGCAGCATGTGAACACAGCCGCAATTGGCCAGTAACTTGTGTCATAAGAATTATAGCAAATGATCCGGATATTTATAGGATTGTTATATATATTGTAAGTGTCTGTATATATTGTGGCACTGCAGCGGGTCTATGCACAGCACCAGGGTTGGCACAATGTACATGGGGGGAGACCGCCACAGAATATTCAGACACTACAATGCCATAGATAGAGGGGGCAGAGAGAGAAAAGAGAGAGAGAGACAGAGAGAGATAGATAGGAGACAGAGAGAAAGAGGAAATAGATAGATACTGTAGATAGACAGATAGATAGATAGATAGATAGATAGATAGATACTGTAGATAGATTGATTGATATGAGATAGATAATAGATAGATAGATAGATAGATAGATAGATAGATAGATAGGAGATAGATATGAGATAGATAGATAGATATGAGATAGATAGAAATATAGATAGATAGATAGATAGATAGATAGATAGATAGATAGATAGATAGATAGATAGATAGATAGGAGATAGATAGATAGATAGATAGGAGATAGATATGAGATAGATAGATAGATAGATAGATAGATAGATAGATAGATAGGAGATAGATAGATAGATAGATAGATAGATAGATAGATAGATAGATAGATAGGAGATAGATAGATAGGAGATAGATAGATAGATAGATAGATAGATAGATAGATAGATAGGAGATAGATATGAGATAGATAGATAGATAGATAGATAGAAGATAGATAGATAGATAGGAGATAGATATGAGATAGATAGATAGATAGATAGATAGATAGATAGATAGATAGATAGATAGATAGATAGATAGTAGATAGATAGATAGAGAGGAGATACAGGGCACTCACACTGACTGATGGACACAAGAAGAGTGGAGATAAGCCTCCACCGGCTTACAGCACAGGGAGAGGGTCCTGGACACTGCACGGGGAGGCTGTGGAGGAGGGAGTAGACACACAGGCCGGACAGAGGTGACCACACTGCCCGGGAAGCACGGCCAGTGCTATGGAGACCGCTGTGCAGCTGCCTTACATACAGAGCAGTGATTGATGTCCTGACGACCTGTCCGGGCTATCGGGCGGCTGCAGCGTTCTCTTCAGGCCCCCTGCTTCCCGGTCAGTGTGATGACATGTGATTTCCCCTGGACGCTGTCTGCACTGCAATGCCGTTCTTAATAAAATGAAGGCTGCACAGCCGGCACCGTGTGACAGGGTAATCTGTAGCTTACATCCCCCTATAGCCAGAGCCGATCACCTCCACTGATGTCCACACTGATCCTGACAGCCCCGGCCTCCCCCACCTCACAGCTCAGCTACATATATAGTGGCCGCATCTCCTCCTCCTCAGCGGGGCCGCTCCATATGCAGGAGACTCGTGCTGCCTATGGAGCGGCTCGGGAAGGGGTTAAATGCCGCTGTCAGGTGTGACAGCGGCATGTACACTGTAAAATAGCCGGCACTAGCGATCGCTGTCTGCCGGCTATTTGAATTTGCCGCCGCCGGGAGAGCAGAGAAGGTGACTGCAGGGAGCAGGGGGCGGCACACAGAGAACACGGCCGGCGCTCAGCTAGCCGCCCGCCGTGTTCTCTGCTCTATACTTTATATTAAGCTGCGTTATTAGGCAGCTTAATATAAAGTATCGATACCAGGAAATCCTGGTACCGAACCGTATTTTTGCCCAAAATATCGATAGTAGTATCGATATTTCGGTGCATCGTGCATCCCTAGATGGGAATTGTAGTTTTTCAACAGCTGGATGGCTGAAGGTTCCCCATCCCTGCCCTAAGACATGGATGTAATACCTCCACAGAACAATGGTTCTGTATCCTATACGAATCGCACATTTGAGGAAGCAACTTTACCTCTTGTCTTCAGCTCATCCTCTTCTTCCAGTTCAACATCCAGGTTCTCGTAAATGACAGCGGGAGGAGTTTTTAAAGTGAGATTTGATGTCATCCTGGATTCCTTTAAGGGAGAATAAAACAGACTTTGGTTATCTATCTCACCTGTACAATCATTTTAGGCAACAGTCAAAGCTGACGGATGGTGCTGGATACCTGGACGAGGTTGTTATCCTGAGGTTTGGCGCCAGGAGACTGTGCGCTCAGCTTCCGATCCAGGAACACTTCTTTACTGCAGGTGTAGCACCAGACTCGCAGAGTGGTGAGGTTCACAGTGAGGCAATGTTTGGTGTCCTTTATGAAGAATGGAGAGAACATTTCACAGAGTATGCTATTGATTTTAGATACTTAAAGGGGCAATCCGGTGAAAACATTTTTCCTTTTAAATCAACTGGTGTTAGAAAGTTATATAGATTTAAAATTTAGTTCTATTTAAAAATCTTAAGTCTTCCAGTACTTATCAGCTGCTGTATGTTCTGCAGGAAGTGGTGTATTCTTTCCAGTCTGACACAGTGCTCTCTGCTGCCACCTCTGTCCATGTCAGGAACTGTCCAGAGCAGAAGAGGTTTTCTATGAAGAGTTGCTTCTGCTCTGGACAGTTCCTGACATGGACAGAGGTGGCAGCAGAGAGCACTGTGTCAGACTGGAAAGAATACGTCTCAGCCAAAGACGAAGTGAGAATATAAAAAATGAATGGCACAAGTGTTCCTCCTCTATAATAACCCATCGCATACAGTTACACCCCAGAGGACACATTGCATCACTCCATAGACATAGCACTGGAAAGATCTCAGCACGTTTCACCAGATGACAGGGGAGGATGGCACGCTGCCCGAACACGGCTCCCCGCTCCTGTACTGCAAGCCTCGCTCATACTGTAGTTCTACACGGACGCTTCCTAGCTGCAATCTTAGGAAAGCGAGATGAAAGCCAATATGGTTACCAGTCTGTGGTCCCTAAGGAACTGTTCGCAATCGTCTGGGGTCTCTGCACTGTCCCGAACTTATGACATGTCTCTATGAAGTTTGTTTTTAAGGGGTTGTTCACCAAAAAGTTTTTCTTTTAGATCAACTGGTGCCAGAAAGTACCAGAGATTTGTAATTTACTCCTATTAAAAAAAAAAAAAAAAAAAAAAAAAAAAAAATCGCCAGTCTTCCAGTACTTATCAGCTGCTGTATGTCCTGCAGGAAGTGGTGTATTCTTTCCAGTCTGGAGAGAAGAAGAGGTTTTCTATGGGGATTTGCTACTGCTCCGGACAGTTCCTGACATGAACAGAGGTGGCAGCAGTGGACACTGTATCAGACTGGAGAGAAAACACCACTTCATGCAGGACATCAGCTGATAAGTACTGGAAGACAAGATTTTTTTTTTTTTTTTTTTTTTTATAGAAGTAAACTACAAATCTCTGTCCTCAGATGATTTGAAATATTTTTTTTTTTGTTAACTACCCCTTTAAAGTTTAGGTACACTGTAAGATCAGGAATGATGGCACCCAGTCCCATTAATGTGAGTATGTGTGCTGCAATGAGTGGCTCGTGCTCTGCTGTGCGATAGACTGTGACAGGGACGCAGCACTGAATCAGTCTTTCAGCCCCTGCACCACACAAGTATTTTATTAAAAAAAATACCTTTAAGAAATCTAAATGGTAAGTAATTTTCTGAAGAATTAACAAGATAAGCACGGCCATAAACCAGAGCTGAACATAAACCTCGTAACCGGCTGCTCCCCAACATTGTGATGTCTCATTCTGGATTCCTGACTGCAATAACCGCTGAGGAAAGTCGCAGACTGTGAAAATGATGCCGTCAGTGAAGTGTCGCATAAGGGACAAATGGGACACGGCAGGGAATTCGGATTTTACTTATTACCTGCTGCTCCAAATAATGCGACTGCAAGAAGCACGATCCTTGAGAAAATCTGGCTGATAAGAAATGGAGGGATCGTGTACAGAAACAGCTGGGAGCAGAAACTGGTGACATGTGACTAACAGGGATGTATGCATGTCATGGAGGGGAGGGGCCAACGCTGGTGCTGTGGGCGTGGCTAAGTGGCGCTGTTGCCGTAAAGCACCACCCAGTTAGCACAATCAGCAGTTTATAAAAGATCAATTTTTCCTTAAACAAGCACCATAACGTATGATATAAAATAAGGTATGAAAACTGCTAAATTTACCCTTTACACCTGTGTAGAGAAGTGAGAATGCAAAAAGGGGGGGGACAGTGTCACTTTAAATAAAAATTTTAAGCAGTTTTCTGCAATGATCTATCCTTAGAACTGGCTATCAATATCTAAACAATTGGTGATGGTGGGGCCGGACACCCATATAACAATCCACAGCTTTGCTTCCTTTGTTGGTTATTCGGACACAGCGCCATGTATTTGGTTGTGGCTGTTCCTTTTACTGCAGCTCAAAGCAGCTCAGTCCCATTCTAGTGGGTTGCATTACCCCACACAGCCACAACCACATATATGGCACTGTAGCGAAATAAGCAATGATGCACTGCAACCTTAAAGGGGTTATCCAGCGCAACAAAAACATGGCCACTTTCCCCCTACTGTTGTCTCCAGTTTGGGCGGGGTTTTGAAGCTTAATTCCATTGAAGTAAATGGAGCTTAATTGCAAACCGCACCTGAACTGGAGACAACAGTAGGGGGAAAAGTGGCCATGTTTTTGTAGCGCTGGATAACCCCTTTAAAGGGAATGTGTTAGCTCTAAATCAGAGATGGGAATCCGTTGGCTCTCCAGCTGTTGCAAAACTACAATTCTCATCATGCCTGGGTTTCCCATCCCTGCTCTATATGATGCTCAAATAGATAGTCAATAGAAAGACTTTCACAGCGAACAGAAACATTTAGATTGAGACTGACCTGAGAATGAGTAGTGCTATGGTCCACGTGTGACTCTCCACAGCCAATATAGGAACAGCCATTCTATTCCAAAAAAAAAAAAAAATGTGAGTTACGAGACTGCAGGAAAGACAAAGACCTTCAGAAGAGATTTCCTTACCTCTAAACAAGCCCAAAGGTTTGGTCCCTTGACTTTGCAGTCTTGACAGCTACCCTGCACAGGAGAACAAGAGAAAAGACCGTAACATAAGGATATCCTGGAAGTTTTACCCAACAGCTCAGGGGAGCACTGATACTCATTGGTGAGACCCAGCTGATATATATTTACAGGCAATGCTCCTTGGGAAGAGAATATGTAAATCAGCCTGCAGCTTAGCGCCACCTATAGGTAATTACCTTGAAAGGAACTGGCTTCAAATACGACTATAGTAGCCAAACCAGGGTCTCCTCCAGAAGGAAGAGACACCCATGATTCGCTATGCCCGGGGCCTAAACATAACCCGTCTCTCAATGGAAGCTGCAAAGTTGCACATTTCCAGTTAAGAAAAGAAATAATATTAAACATTAATGTGGGACTGAATTAAGATTTCAGAGCAGAAAGCAAAGCAGGAAATTGCTGACATTGCTGGAACGGGCGCCGGAACAACATAGAAATAGTACCAACATAGTAGTCAACCAGAAGTGGCGGCCACACTGTAGACATCCAGAAATTATGTCTACATAGTTGTCCTTCAGAAATTGCATCCACATAGCAGCCAGAATTAGTACCCACGTAGTGGTCAGTATCAACGCCCACATAGTAGTCAACCAAAAATGGCACCCACATAGCAGTCAGCCATATTCAGCCACCACCTTAATAGTCAACCATAAAAAACAGTGCCCATATAAGTCATCCTCAAACTGTGCCAACATTATATCCCCAGCCTACATTCATATAGTAGATATAACGCCCATGGAGTAGTTGCAGCCGAACCTACGGCCTTCAAAGTCACCCCAGCCAGTCACCATATAGTAGTTACACAACTATTCATCAATGTATCAGCCCGGAGCACTTACCTAAAATTTGGGACCCAACCCAGTGCCCAATCTACTGCCTAGCTATTAGCCCTAACTAATGCCCAGATTACAGCCAAGTAGTTCCAGCCATTCCTCAGACAGTAGTGGCAAAGCATTAGCCAGAGCCAATTTAGTGCCCAGCTACTCTCTCTGACTGGCACGCACCCATCTTATAGCTAATGACATTGCCCCCTATCCTGCACCCACATAGAACCCAAGACCCACATATAGTATGGAGAGGTCCCTGTACGGATATCAGTTATCTACTCCAGGACCATGTTGGATGTGTATACACATCTCTGTGCCAGAGTGATGGACACTCACGTGAGACTTCTGTATGAGCTCTTCTTTGGTCACCTCACCCACAGACTCTAGATGGGGGCAGTCACATGCCAAGGAGGACATTTTAAAGTCCACAGATTCTTGTTCTGCAAAACATAAAAAAGAACAGAATTAATAAATGTTATGTCTGTAGCGCCAACATACTCTACGGCACTTTACAATTCTGGGGATATTTACATAGACAAGATCAGACGTTACAGAAATGCGCAGGTGACCATGAGGAGTCAGGGCCCTGCTCGCAAGAGCTTACAATCTATCACCTTTTATGAATCGAGAGGCGAGTTGCACATGTTGCCCTGTTTCCCGGAAAATAAGACATCCCCTGTAAATAAGACCTAGTAGAAGTTTTGCTGAATTGCTAAATATAAGACCTAGCAAAGTTTTTGTTTGGGAGCCTTTGTCCCCTACCTTTACCGTCTATTGCGGAGCAGCTGCATGCAGGACATGAAGACCATCACCTGCCGCCAACCCCAATGTTCCCATCACCGGCTGTCACTTGTAAATGTGCAGGCAATGCATCAAGAGGCCTGTCGCCATCCCTGTTGTCCCCTACTGCCAGATGTAGAACTGCACACACAGTCTGCCGTTGTCCAGTCACCTGCCACCATACCGTACGCCGCCCATGCTGGGCTGTAGGAGTGTGCTGTGGTGAGCTCCCCCTGGTGGCTGGGAGCCGCCATACCATGCGCAGTCTATGCTGTACTGTACGAGTGTGCTGTGGTGAGCTCCCCCTGATGGCCGGGAGCCACCGTACAGTATGCTCTGTCCCTGCTGAGCTGTAGTGAGCTCCCCCTGGTGGCCGGGAGCCACCGCACCGTGCGCTCTGTCCCTGCTGTGCTGTAGTGAGCTCCCCCTGGTGGCCGGGAGCCGCCGTACCATACGTTCTGTCCCTGCTGTGCTGTAGGAGTGTGCTGCGGTGAGCTCCCCCTGGTGGTCAGAAGCCGCCATATTGTACGCTGTCCCTGCTGTGCATGTGACATGTGAATTCTTCTTCATGGAAAAATAAGACATGCTCGGAAAAGAAGATCTAGTCCATCTCTGGGAGCAAAGATTTATAAAAGACAATGTCTAATTTTCAGGAAAACACGGTATGTGCCACCACCGCCTTCATTCTCTATGGAAGCTGAGCGTTGTACATGGGTATCTTAGACAATAAATGGAGTGGCTGTAAGTTATATCCCTTTGAGGCGTAGCTCTCATCTCTCCTGCATTTTAGTAAATTTATGTATTCTCCTTAAGCAGCAGAGTTCCTACAAAGGGTCGTTCCTCTCTTGTTCCTCCTGGGCACTACTACTTCTTCCATCAATAAGGGGAATGAATAATTTCACCTACTTCTCGGAGGAATAAGAGAGGAATCCCGCACAGGACAAAACCAACTCGTTCAGATCATCACTACAATTGATTGCTACCCCTCGAGATGGCCAAATAACCACTTAGATGCCTTGGTGGCTATTGAGCATGACATCTAGGGAGGGGGTTAAAGCGACTATGCACCCACAATCTGCCCCTTCCCGCCAAACCTACTTTAAGATAGCTGCTTTTAATCCAAGATCTGTCCTGGGGTCCGTTCGGCAGGTGATGCAGTTATTGTCCTAAAAGACAACTTTTAAGCTTGCAGCCTCGTGCCCAAGGGGAGTATCTGAGCCCTAACGTTGCACCTCCCCTCCACCCTCTTCATCATTAGGAATGCCACTGGAACATTTTCTCCATGCTGAACATTGCACAGGTGCTTAACAATCCAGCTCATGCGCCGGGCTGACACAGGTGGGGAATAGGAGACAATCTGCCTGGAGCATTCCTAATGATGAGGAGGGCGGAGAGGAGGGACAGAGAGGTTGTGCAAAGTTAGGGCACAGATATTCCAGTTTGGTACGGGCTGCAAGTTTAAAAGTTGTTTTTAGGACAATAACTGCATCACCTGCCGAACGGACCCCAGGACAGATCTTGGATTAAAAGCAGCTATCCGAAGGTGGTTTAGGGGGGTCAGATAGAGGGTACAGAGTCGCTTTAAGCAGCCTAGGCAGGAGACTGCTCCCATCGGTCTTGGTTGACAGATGATGTTGGTGGATATATAGGGGATTGGGCGTTACGAGAATCACTGCCTGACCTCATAAAACAGTGCAAGGACGTCCTCCGGAGGCATGCCATTTTGGTAAGAATGGTATACAGGGGATAGGAAAGAAGGGGGGGAAAGGGCACACATCTGATGCTGTACCCGGTCCTCCCCTATCATCACCTTTATTGGTTATAGTGGCTGGAGGTTCATTGACAGCTGTTATTTTCTGAGTTCTGGTACCCAGAGGGGCTCTATGCCTACAACCAATCCCCGGAGCTCTGTGCTGCTTTATTCCCTACTTTGGTGTCCAGTCTCCTAAGTTCTCCCGGAGGATCTGGAGTAGGGCTGGGCGATATGGCCAAAAAATAATATACCAGACTTACCAGTGTTTTTAACATTACGGATGATTCACAATTTAAAGAGGAATTATGAGCAGGTTAGAAGAATCTAACCTGCTGATATGTCCCAATTGCACAGGAGACGCTGAGGAAGAAGGTATGTCTCCTTACTTCTTCCTTGGCGCCGTTACGGGGCTGGTAGTCTTTTGCTCCATAGTCCGGTAAGACCGTCAGGAGCACTACCCCGCCTCGCCCATGGGGCCAGCTGGGGGCGGATCAGCGCTATGGGGGCGGGCAGTGCTCCTAATGGTCTCACCAGACTATGGAACAAAAGACTTATGGTGCGTTTACACAGGCAGATTTATCTGACAGATTCTTGAAGCCAAAGCCAGGAACAGACCATAAACAGGGAACGCGTCATAAAGGAAAGACTGAGATTTCTCCTTTTTTCAAATCCATTCCTAGTTTTGGCTTCCAAAATCTGTCAGATAAATCTGCCTGTGTAAATGCACCCTTAGGGTCCTATTACACAGAGCAATTTTTAACGAAATAACGATTTTTCGCACGATAATCGTCTTATGTAATAGGGCCCTAACTGCCCCAGAACGGTGCCAAGGAAGAAGGTAAGGGACATACCTTCCTCCTCAGCAATATGCAATAAGGAAATATCAGCAGGTTAGATTCTTCAAGCCTGCACATAATTCCCCTTTAAATCTCAACATTTTTTTGTTTTTGTTTCGGTAAATCTGTACTTGTATGTACAGTACTCTGCTCCATCTTAGCCCCCGTATAGTAGTTAGGTCCCCTCTGTACATTTATGTAGGTAGCCCCCCCTCTAATTGTTAGCCTGCCCAGTAAGTAATATCCCCATGTAGCTATTCCCCCCATAGGTAGCTAGCCCCCCCCCTATAATCTCCCTATAGTAAGCCCCCACCACTGTAGCAAGGCAATCCCTCCCTTAGGTAATCCTCCTCGTACTAAGCAGTAAGCATCCCCTGTAGGTTATCTCTGATTTTTGAAAAAAAAAATTATAGTGAGCCCCTCCCAAGGGTGAATAATTGAATTAATTTGATTAATTGCCAAGCCCTAGGTCGGAGGTTTCCTTCTGCAGCGGCTCATCTAGGTGCTGACGCAGCCATCCCGCTCCTCCTCTGGCCTCCCCTCCAAGAACCAGCTCATTCATGCTATGTGTATCCCTGTAGAGAACCTCCACACAGCAAAGATGCAGTCACTCTTCATCACTTGATGATAAAGCAATACTCAGATAAAAATATTTTTCTTTCAAATCAATTGGTTTCAGAGAGTTATATAGATTTGTAATTTACTTCTATTTAAAAATGTCGTCTTCCAGTACTTATCAGCTGCTGTATGTCCTGTAGGAAGTGGTGCATTCTCTCCAGTCTGACACAGTGCTCTCTGCTGCCACCTCCGTCCATGTCAGGAACTGTCCAGAGCAGCAGCAAATCCCCCATAGAAAACCTCTCCTGCTCTGGACGGTTCCTGACATGGACAGAGGTGGCAGCGGAGAGCACTGTGTCACACTGGAAAGAATACACCATTTCCTGCAGGACATACAGCAGCTGGAAGTACTGGAAGACTGGAAGTTTTTAAGTAGAAGTAAATTACAAATCTATATAACTTTCTAAAACAGATTTCCTCTGGAGTTCCCCTTTAATACAACTGCCGTCCAAACGATCAGAGAGGTCTCCAACCTAAAGCATCACTGGAATCTTTTAAAACTAGGTCCATATTACTAATAGCAAAAGGGGGGGGGGGGGTAAGTTCATACCCATTTTACAGAGTTCATGGACCAATGTGTCCCACCTAATTGAGCTATACGGGTGTCCATACAGGACGGACATATATCCTTCATCAGCACCTCCCTGGCAGCTGACCAAGTAGTCATAAATAATGTATAGGGCACAGCGGCCCGTCAGACGTAACGTATCCACCTCCATACTGTCTGACACATGTAGTGTGAGCCGCCACAGTCTTATCACATTGTCCTGGATGACAAACAACACAGCTTTATATAATATTACGTATCCTCCATGCTGCCTGATCTATGCTGGAACCTATGTATAACCTAGAGGCAGGCGTATACCGCAGACCCAACAATCTCTATGCACATTGACTACCTTGGATCTGTCCGGGTCCATTCCTGATTGGAAGACTGTAAGGCTACGTTCACACATGGCTTTCCTAAAACTGCGTAATTGTTAGGGACTGTAGAAGGTCCCTATTCAGGACCACCATCTTTTATACAGAGCAGACAACTAACCAGAAAGATGGGCCGCAACCTGGTCTCAGCCCAGTCATTTATTACACCAAGGATGGGGAACCTGCGATCATCCAGCTGCTACAAAACTACAATTCCTATCATGACTGGACAGCTAAAGCATGATGGCAATTATAGTTCCGCAACAACTGGAGAGCCGCAGGTCCCCCATCCCTCTATTACATAGACGACCATTGCTACAAAGGCAGCAGAGGTATCTTAGGCTTATATGTTAGGGGAGGGAAAAGAAAGTACCGCCATACAGTGCACAATCATTGATAAACCAGAGAATGTATAGTGTGTGTGAGGGATATGCCACTCACCCCAAAGAGATAGAGAACAATCTAAGCCGTCAACTGACTTCTATAGGATAATAAAAGGAAAAGATAAGTCACCGCCGTATACTGCCCGATCTCTAATACACAACATAATGTACAGAGTATGTGACAGAGACTAAAATCATATACCTGCATCAGTATATGCCGTATATACAGTGTGTGCTCTGTATACTATATGCATATTATACCTGTATACAGCAGCTCTGTACAGTATAAAGACGTATATAGTAGCTCTGTACAGTATATAGATCTATATACTGTACAGTGCTGCTATATACATCTATATACTGTACAGTGCTGCTATATACATGTATATAGCAGTTGTGTACAGTATAAGGCTGGGTTCACACACAGTATATTTCAGGCAGTATTTGGTCCTCATGTCAGGTCCTCATAGCAACCAAAACCAGGAGTGGATTGAAAGCACAGAAAGGATCTGTTCACATAATGTTGTGATTGAGTGGATGGCCGTCATTTAATGGCAAATATTTGCTGTTATCTTAAAACAACGGCTGTTGTATTGAAATAATGGAAGTTATTTACTGTTATATGGCGACCATCCACTCAATTTCATCATTGTGTGAACATAGCCTTTCTGTGTTTTTAATCCACTCCTGGTTTTGGTTGCTATGAGGACCTGACACGAGGACCAAATACTGCCTGAAATATACTGTGTGTGAACCTAGCCTTAAGATGTATAGTACCCGTATACAGCAGCTGCGTACAGTATAAAGATGTATATAGCAGCTCTGTACAGTATATACATGTATACAGCAGGTGTGTACAGTATATAGCTGTATAGTACCCGTATACAGCAGCTGTGTACAGTATATGGCTGGGTTCACACTATGTATATTTGAGGCAGTATTTGGTCCTCATGTCAGGTCCTCATAGCAACCAAAACCAGGAGTGGATTGAAAACACAGAAAGGATCTGTTCACACAATGTTGAAATTGAGTGGATGGCCGCCATATAACAGTAAATAACGGCCATTATTTCAATACCACAGCCGTTGTTTTAAAATAACAGCAAATATTTGCCATTAAATGATGGCCATCCACTCAATTACAACATTATGTGAACAGAGCCTTTCTGTGTTTTCAATCCACCCCTGGTTTTGGTTGCTATACAGCCTCACAAATACAGCCTCAAATATACATAGTGTGAACCCAGCCTATAGATGTATAGTACAGTATATGGCTGGGTTCACACTACGTATATTTCAGTCAGTATATTTCAGTCAGTATTGTGGTCCTCATGTCAGGTCCTCATATTGCAACCAAAACCAGGAGTGGATTAAAAACACAGAAAGGATCTGTTCACACAATGGTGAAATTGAGTGGATGGCCGCCATATAACAGTAAATAACGGCCATTATTTCAATATAACAGCCGTTGTTCTAAAATACCAGCAAATATTTGCCATTAAATGGCGGCCACCCACTCAATTTCAACATTGTGTGAGCAGATCCTTTCTGTGTTTTTAATCCACTCCTGGTTTTGGTTGCAATATGAGGACCACAATACTGACTGAAATATACTGACTGAAATATACGTAGTGTGAACCCAGCCTATAGCTGTACAGTACCCATATACAGCAGCTGTGTAGAATATATAGATGTATAATACAGTATATAACAGCTGTGTAGAGTATATATATGTAAAGTGCAGTATATAGCTGAACAGTAACCGTA
The DNA here is from genome assembly GCF_027789765.1 of Dendropsophus ebraccatus. NCBI lineage: Eukaryota > Metazoa > Chordata > Amphibia > Anura > Hylidae > Dendropsophus > Dendropsophus ebraccatus. The sequence goes on along the minus strand of NC_091461.1, from coordinate 117,028,459 downwards.
TACAGCAGCTGTGTAGAGTATATAGATGTATAGTACAGTATATAGCTGTACAGTACCCATATACAGCAGCTGTGTACAGTATATAGATGTATAGTACAGTATACAGTAGCTGTGTAGAGTATATAGATGTATAGTGCAGTATATAGCTGTACAGTACCCGTATACAGCAGCTGTGTAGAGTATATAGATGTATAGTACAGTATATAGCTGTACAGTACCCGTATACAGCAGCTGTGTACAGTATATAGATGTATAGTACCCGTATACAGCAGCTGTGTACAGTATATAGATGTATAGTACAATATATAGCTGTACAGTACCCGTATACAGAAGTTGTGTAGAGTATATAGATGTATAGTACAGTATATTGCTGTACAGTACCCGTATACAGCAGCTGTGTACAGTATATAGATGTATAGTACCCATATACAGCAGCTGTGTAGAGTATATAGATGTATAGTGCAGTATACAGCAGCTGTGTAGAGTATATAGATGTATAGTGCAGTATATAGCTGTACAGTACCCGTATACAGCAGCTGTGTAGAGTATATAGATGTATAGTACAGTATATAGCAGCTGTGTATAGAGTATATAGATGTATAGTGCAGTATACAGCAGCTGTGTAGAGTATATAGATGTATAGTGCAGTATATAGCTGTACAGTACCCGTATACAGCAGCTGTGTAGAGTATATAGATGTATAGTACAGTATATAGCTGTACAGTACCCATATACAGCAGCTGTGTAGAGTATATAGATGTATAGTACAGTATAAAGCAGCTGTGTAGAGTATATAGATGTATAGTGCAGTATATAGCTGTACAGTACCCGTATACAGCAGCTGTGTAGAGTATATAGATGTGTAGTACAGTACAGTACCCGTATACAGCAGCTGTGTAGAGTATATAGATGTATAGTGCAGTATACAGCAGCTGCGTAGAGTATATAGATGTATAGTGCAGTATACAGCAGCTGTGTAGAGTATATAGATGTATAGTACAGTATATAGCTGTACAGTACCCATATACAGCAGCTGTGTAGAGTATATAGATGTATAGTACAGTATACAGCAGCTGTGTAGAGTATATAGATGTATAGTGCAGTATATAGCTGTACAGTACCCGTATACAGCAGCTGTGTAGAGTATATAGATGTATAGTGCAGTATATAGCTGTACAGTACCCATATACAGCAGCTGTGTAGAGTATATAGATGTATAGTACAGTACAGTACCCGTATACAGCAGCTGTGTACAGTATATAGATGTATAGTACAGTACAGTACCCGTATACAGCAGCTGTGTACAGTATATAGATGTATAGTGCAGTATACAGCAGCTGTGTACAGTATATAGATGTATAGTACAGTACAGTACCCGTATACAGCAGCTGTGTAGAGTATATAGATGTATAGTGCAGTATACAGCAGCTGTGTAGAGTATATAGATGTATAGTACAGTATACAGCAGCTGTGTAGAGTATATAGATGTATAGTACAGTATACAGCAGCTGTGTAGAGTATATAGATGTATAGTACAGTACAGTACCCGTATACAGCAGCTGTGTAGAGTATATAGATGTATAGTACAGTACAGTACCCGTATACAGCAGCTGTGTAGAGTATATAGATGTATAGTACAGTACAGTACCCGTATACAGCAGCTGTGTAGAGTATATAGATGTATAGTACAGTACAGTACCTGTATACAGCAGCTGTGTAGAGTATATAGATGTATAGTACAGTACAGTACCCGTATACAGCAGCTGTGTAGAGTATATAGATGTATAGTGCAGTATACAGCAGCTGTGTAGAGTATATAGATGTATAGTACAGTATACAGCAGCTGTGTAGAGTATATAGATGTATAGTACAGTATATAGATGTATAGTATAGTATATAGCTGTACAGTACCCGTATACAGCAGCCTCCTGCAGGGCTGGATTGGGCTCTCTCACCTCCAGCTCTATGTGGGCGTGTGACACAATCCCCGGGCGCTGTGATGCTCTCCCCCGTTCTTCCCCCCGGTCCCCCCGCCGTGCACTCACCCGTCCCGGGCCCGTCTCCTCTCTGTGTGGCCCCAGGGCCCGACTCTCAGTTCCCCTCCCGGAGTCTCTCCCGTCTCGGTCTTTGCGGCGGTTTCCGGGGCTGGGCCTGAACACAGCGCCATCTAGCGTCCGCCCGCAGCACTGCACCGCGCTGGGCAGGACTACATTCACCATCAAACAAGGACTAGCAGGCGCATGCTGGGAGTTGTAGTTTAACAACAGCTGGGGAGTCACAAATTGCAATGCACTGTTGTATAGTGAGGGATATGATTTCACAGTAAAAAGTATTGTCAGAAATTCATGAATTGCTAGAAATTCATAAAATATTATCTTGCCTTTCTCAGGTGTGAGGCCTCCTTTATATCACCAGTAGAAGTAAATCCAATGTAAATGACCCCTACAGATTTGTGCTGCCACAACATATGAGTTTACATTACCTGCAATACAGCCCAGCCCCATTAACAGGAATAAATAACTAAGCTGCAATACCAGACAAAGCCACTACTGAATGTATGGCGCTGTGTCGGGTAAAAATTGTGGCAGAATTATTGCCCATAGCAACCATGAATCAGCTGATAAAGGTGTAGAGTGAGACCCCCACAATGGTTGTTTGCATCTAAGGACCCAGCAGTCCCCTCATCTGTACACCTATGCAACCTGTCAAAAAGTTATACTCATATATACCGTGGTATATTTGAGGTGGGCACATTGAGTGCCATCGTGCTGGGATATCCCTTTAAATCAGTGGTGTGAAGCTCATGGCCCTCCAGCTGTTGCTAAACTACAATTCCCATCATGCCTGGACAGCCAAAGCCAATACTTGTGCCATCAACGCCAAAGCATGCTGGGAACTGTAGAATTGCAGCAGCTGTAGGGCCACAGCAAAAAAAAAAAAGAAAATCTTTCTCATCAACTGGTACCAGAGATTTGTAATTTACTTCTATTAAAAAAAACTTCAGTCTTCCAGTACTTATCAGCTGCTGTATGTCCTGCAGGAAGTGGTTTATTCTCTCCAGTCTGGCACAGTGCTCTCTGCTGCCACCTCTGTCCATGTCAGGAACTTAGAAAACCTCTCCTGCTCTGGACAGTTCTGGACATGGACAGAGGTGGCAGCAGAGAGCACTGTCAGATGGGAAAGAATACACCACTTCCTGCAGGGCATACAGCAGCTGATAAGTATGGGAAGACTGGGGATTTTTTTTTAATAGAAGCAAATTACAAATCTCTGACACCGGTTGATGTGAAAGAATTTTTTTTTTCTGGACTTACCCTTTAATGTCAATGGGAAAGGTAAAACCTTCATCAGATATAGAACATTACAATGCATGTTTGCTGCACATTCCCCCCTCACAGTTAGTGATTATAGCTGACAGCAGCAGAGAGGACGCAGTCACCCGGGTACAGGTATTGATGGCAAAAAGTGCACGAGACTGCGGACCTGTCAGTCACAGCCGGGTAGGGACAGTGGGATGGACAGCTCCCTGTGTGGCGGCTCGGATGCCAGTCCTGGGGTGCAGTCCCCACCAGCTAAGGAAGCAGAGCCCTCAGCTATAAGCCTGTGTTCACACTGTGTATTCTGAAGCTCAGGAATATGGGGGTTAGGCTGGGTTCACACTGCGTTTTTGCAATCTGTTTTTTGCAAGAAACGGATGAAAAAAACGGATGCATTTGTGTGCATTCGTTTTTCCATTGACTTCCATTGTAAAAAAGAAACGGATCAAAACGGATCCGTTTTTTTTTAACGGACACAGAAAAAGTGTCAGCTACATTTTTGTGTCCGTCAAAAAAAACGGATCCGATGCAGACAAATGCTTCCGTTTTTTTCATCCGTTTTTTGAAAAAAACGGATGAAAAAAACGGATGAAAAAAAACGCAGTGTGAACCCAGCCTTATACAGGCAAATGTGCCTCAAATTTTCAAGGCTTTTTTAGTGCCACCTTTTTAGGGTGCGTTCACACGTACAGGATCTGCACCAGATCTGCAGCAGATTTGATGGCGCAGATTTGAAGCTGCAGAATCAAAGCAAATCAATCCTGGGTCATCAAATCTGCTGCAGATCCAGTATGTGTGTACGCACCTAAGGGTGCGTTCACACGTGCAGGATCTGCAGCAGATTTAATGGCGCAGATTTGAAGCTGCAGAATCAAAGCAAATCAATTCTGGGCCATCAAATCTGCTGCAGATCCTGTAGGTGTGAACACACCCTCATGAGGCTGTGTTCACACTACGTATATTTCAGTCAGTATTGTGGTCCTCATATTGCAACCAAAACCAGGAGTGGATTAAAAACACAGAAAGGATCTGTTCACACAATGGTGAAATTGAGTGGATGGCCGCCATATAACAGTAAATAACGGCCATTATTTCAATATAACAGCCGTTGTTTTAAAATAACAGCAAATATTTGCCATTAAATGGCGGCCACCCACTCAATTACAACATTGTGTGAACAGATCCTTTCTGTGTTTTTAATCCACTCCTGGTTTTGGTTGCAATATGAGGACCACAATACTGACTGAAATATACGAAGTGTGAACCCATTTAGGGTGCGTTCACACCTACAGGATCTGCAGCAGATTTAAAGCAGTGTTCAGTTATTTAAATGAAATCAGCTGCAGATCCTGTAGGTGTGAACGCACCATTAAGGTGTTTTTAGGCATTTTTCCTCTATGGACTTATAGCTGATTAATGATGGTCATAAAAAGGTGGGACAAGAACTGTCGGGTGAATAATCACTGAACTATTGTATTTACTGACATTATACTGTCCCCTCAAGAGGATGGACCATCAGGTACATCCTCTTTAATATGACCCACGGATAGAACTGCGCCGTCACGGGGAAGACGGTGCCGCAGTCCGTTTTTTAGACCGCGGCCCGGTTCCTGTGTATGGCGCCGTTCTATCCAATGAATCAATGAAGCCGCGTCATAGAGAAGCGGGGGCTTCCTCCCACTGGGGGCGGGCCGGCCTCCTAAGCTTCAGCCCCGGCCCGCTACCTATGGATAGAAGGGCGCCATACACGGGAACCGGGCCGTAGTTCAAAAAACGGACCTCGGCACCACCTTCCCCGTGACGGTGCAGTTCTATCCGTGGGTCATATTAAAGAGGATGTACCTGATGGTACATCCTCTTTCAGTGTCTGTACGGTCCCTTATACTGTCCCCTCAGTGTCTGCAGTCCCTTATACTGTCCCCTCAGTGTCTGTATGGTCCCTTATACTGTCCCCTCAGTGTCTGTACGGTCCCTTATACTGTCCCCTCAGTGTCTGTACGGTCCCTTATACTGTCCCCTCAGTGTCTGTATGGTCCCTTATACTGTCCCCTCAGTGTCTGTACGGTCCCTTATACTGTCCCCTCAGTGTCTGTATGGTCCCTTATACTGTCCCCTCAGTGTCTGCAGTCCCTTATACTGTCCCCTCAGTGTCTGTATGGTCCCTTATACTGTCCCCTCAGTGTCTGTACGGTCCCTTATACTGTCCCCTCAGTGCCTGCTATCCCTTATACTGTCCCCTCAGTGTCTGTATGGTCCCTTATACTGTCCCCTCAGTGTCTGCAGTCCCTTATACTGTCCCCTCAGTGCCTGCTATCCCTTATACTGTCCCCTCAGTGTCTGTACGGTCCCTTATACTGTCCCCTCAGTGTCTGTATGGTCCCTTATACTGTCCCCTCAGTGTCTGTACGGTCCCTTATACTGTCCCCTCAGTGTCTGTACGGTCCCTTATACTGTCCCCTCAGTGTCTGCAGTCCCTTATACTGTCCCCTCAGTGTCTGTACGGTCCCTTATACTGTCCCCTCAGTGTCTGCAGTCCCTTATACTGTCCCCTCAGTGTCTGTACGGTCCCTTATACTGTCCCCTCAGTGTCTGTATGGTCCCTTATACTGTCCCCTCAGTGTCTGCAGTCCCTTATACTGTCCCCTCAGTGTCTGTACGGTCCCTTATACTGTCCCCTCAGTGTCTGTACAGTCCCTTATACTGTCCCCTCAGTGTCTGTATGGTCCCTTATACTGTCCCCTCAGTGTCTGCAGTCCCTTATACTGTCCCCTCAGTGTCTGTATGGTCCCTTATACTGTCCCCTCAGTGTCTGTACGGTCCCTTATACTGTCCCCTCAGTGTCTGTACGGTCCCTTATACTGTCCCCTCAGTGTCTGCAGTCCCTTATACTGTCCCCTCAGTGTCTGCAGTCCATTATACTGTCCCCTCAGTGTCTGCACAGTCCCTTATACTGTCCCCTCAGTGTCTGTATGGTCCCTTATACTGTCCCCTCAGTGTCTGTATGGTCCCTTATACTGTCCCCTCAGTGTCTGTATGGTCCCTTATACTGTCCCCTTAGTGTCTGTACGGTCCCTTATACTGTCCCCTCAGTGCCTGCTATCCCTTATACTGTCCCCTCAGTGTCTGTACGGTCCCTTATACTGTCCCCTCAGTGTCTGTATGGTCCCTTATACTGTCCCCTCAGTGTCTGCAGTCCATTATACTGTCCCCTCAGTGTCTGCACAGTCCCTTATACTGTCCCCTCAGTGTCTGTATGGTCCCTTATACTGTCCCCTCAGTGTCTGTATGGTCCCTTATACTGTCCCCTCAGTGTCTGTACGGTCCCTTACACTGTCCCCTCAGTGTCTGTATGGTCCCTTATACTGTCCCCTCAGTGTCTGTATGGTCCCTTATACTGTCCCCTCAGTGTCTGCAGTCCCTTATACTGTCCCCTCAGTGTCTGTACGGTCCCTTATACTGTCCCCTCAGTGTCTGCAGTCCCTTATACTGTCCCCTCAGTGTCTGTATGGTCCCTTATACTGTCCCCTCAGTGTCTGCAGTCCCTTATACTGTCCCCTCAGTGTCTGTACGGTCCCTTATACTGTCCCCCTGGCAGCCCTCCCTATACTCTGCACGGTATATGTTGCCGCCATCCTGTAGTATCCGGTACCGTCCACCTGATGTATCGCAGCCTCCCCACTGATACAATGTAAGCCGTCCTGGCCCCGCCCCCGGAAGCACTCCCTGCCCCTCCCCCTCCATCAGTGCTGAGGAGAGCAGCCTCCTGTGTGACAGGTACGTGCTCCATGCTGGGGGGAGGGATGCAGGGGGACGCCATACACCCAGCCTGTGCTCCCTCACAGAGCCGCAGGGGGACGCCATACACCCAGCCTGTGCTCCCTCACAGAACCGCAGGGGGACGCCATACACACTGTCCTCCCGCACACAGCCGCAGGGGGACGCCATACACCCAGCCTGTGCTCCCTCACAGAACCGCAGGGGGACGCCATACACACTGTCCTCCCGCACAGAACCGCAGGGGGACGCCATACACACTGTCCTCCCTCACAGAGCCGCAGGGGGACGCCATACACACTGTGCTCCCGCACACAGCCGCAGGGGGACGCCATACACCCAGCCTGTGCTCCCTCACAGAGCCTCAGGGGGACGCCATACACACTGTCCTCCCTCACAGAGCCGCAGGGGGACGCCATACACCCGGCCTGTCCTCCCTCACAGAGCCGCAGGGGGACGCCATACACACTGTCCTCCCTCACAGAGCCGCAGGGGGACGCCATACACACTGTCCTCCCGCACAGAGCCGCAGGGGGATGCCATACACACTGTGCTCCCTCACAGAGCCTCAGGGGGACGCCATACACACTGTCCTCCCTCACAGAGCCGCAGGGGGGCGCCATACACACTGTCCTCCCGCACACAGCCGCAGGGGGACGCCATACACCCAGCCTGTCCTCTCTCACAGAGCCGCAGGGGGACGCCATATTCACTGTCCTCCCTCACAGAGCCTCAGGGGGACGCCATACACCCAGCACAGAGCCGCAGGGGGACGCCATACACACTGTCCTCCCGCACAGAGCCGCAGGGGGACGCCATACACACTGTCCTCCCGCACAGAGCCGCAGGGGGACGCCATACACACTGTCCTCCCGCACAGAGCCTCAGGGGGACGCCATACACACTGTCCTCCCTCACAGAGCCGCAGGGGGACGCCATACACACTGTCCTCTCTCACAGAGCCGCAGGGGGGCGCCATACACACTGTCCTCTCTCACAGAGCCGCAGGGGGGCGCCATACACACTGTCCTCTCTCACAGAGCCGCAGGGGGGCGCCATACACACTGTCCTCCCGCACACAGCCGCAGGGGGACGCCATACACACTGTCCTCCCGCACACAGCCGCAGGGGGACGCCATACACACTGTCCTCCCGCACACAGCCGCAGGGGGACGCCATACACCCAGCCTGTGCTCCCTCACAGAGCCGCAGGGGGACGCCATACACCCAGCCTGTGCTCCCTCACAGAGCCGCAGGGGGACGCCATACACCCAGCCTGTGCTCCCTCACAGAGCCGCAGGGGGACGCCATACACCCAGCCTGTGCTCCCTCACAGAGCCGCAGGGGGACGCCATACACACTGTCCTCCCGCACAGAACCACAGGGGGACGCCATACACACTGTCCTCCCGCACACAGCCTCAGGGGGACGCCATACACACTGTCCTCCCTCACAGAACCGCAGGGGGACGCCATACACACTGTCCTCCCTCACAGAACCGCAGGGGGGCGCCATACACACTGTCCTCCCGCACACAGCCGCAGGGGGATGCTATACACCCAGCCTGTGCTCCCTCACAGAGCCGCAGGGGGACGCCATACACACTGTCCTCCCTCACAGAGCCGCAGGGGGGCGCCATACACACTGTCCTCCCGCACACAGCCTCAGGGGGACGCCATATACACTGTCCTCCCGCACACAGCCGCAGGGGGACGCCATACACCCAGCACAGAACCGCAGGGGGGCGCCATACACACTGTCCTCCTACACACAGCCGCAGGGGGACGCCATACACACTGTCCTCCCGCACACAGCCTCAGGGGGATGCCATACACACTGTCCTCCCGCACACAGCCGCAGGGGGACGCCATACACACTGTCCTCCCGCACACAGCCGCAGTGGGACGCCATACACACTGTCCTCCCGCACAGAACCGCAGGGGGACGCCATACACTATGTCCTCCCGCACACAGCCTCAGGGGGATGCCATACACACTGTCCTCCCGCACACAGCCGCAGGGGGACGCCATACACACTGTCCTCCCGCACACAGCCGCAGGGGGACGCCATACACACTATCCTCCCGCACACAGCCGCAGTGGGACGCCATACACACTGTCCTCCCGCACACAGCCGCAGGGGGATGCCATACACTATGTCCTCCCGCACAGAACCGCAGGGGGATGCCATACACTATGTCCTCCCGCACACAGCCTCAGGGGGACGCCATACACACTGTCCTCCCGCACAGAACCGCAGGGGGACGCCATACACCCAGCCTGTGCTCCCTCACAGAACCGCAGGGGGGGCGCCATACACACTGTGCACACCGGGCGGCAGCGGCTGCTCAACTCCTAGGAATATTACCTGCAGCATGTATTACTGAGTGCATGTAATACTGTATACTGATAGGATGCATGCTGTGTGTGTGTGTGTGTGTGTATATATATATATATATATCGCTGTGTGTGTGTGTGTGTGTGTGTATATATATATATATATATATATATATAAGTGTGTGCTGTGCAATATAGAGCAGTGCCCACACTGCAGTACCTGAGCCCTGAGATGACCCCTGTATACAGTCACCCAGCTCCCTAGCTCCCTATAGACATACATTTTGGTTTTGGTGTAAGAGCCCCCTGTACTGGGTGAGGGGGCGAGTGGCAGATACACTCCAGGCTGGGGCTTACATCAGGGGACAGGACTGTGGAGGTAATCTCTCCATAGCTGTAACCCCTCTCTCCCCGGACAGAGAGTGCTACATGTATGTGCCCACATCTGCCCTGATCATTCCTTCATGCTCCCTGCAGTTTCTGTCAGCCCTTGTGTTCCCCCCCCCCCCCCTCTCCATTCCTGCTATAATGTGCCTGCACTTAAACTCAGCTACACACACTGCTGCTATAATGTGCCTGCACTTACACTCAGCTGCTATAATGTGTCTGCACTTACACGCAGCTATACACACTGCTGCTATAGTGTGCCTGCACTCACACTCAGCTATACACACATCTGCTATAATGTGCCTGTACTTACGCGCAGCCACTCACACTTTTGCTATAATGTGGCTGCACTTCAACTCAGCTATACACACTGCTGCTATAATGTGCCTGCACTTACATTCAGCTGCTATAATGTACCCACACTTACACTCAGCTATACACTCAGCTGCTATAATGTGCCCGCATTTACACTCAGCTATACACACTGCTGCTATAATGTGCCTGCACTCACACTCAGCTATACACACATCTGCTATAATGTGCCTGCACTTACGCTCAGCCACTCACACTTCTGCTATAATGTGCCTGCACTTACACTCAGCTATACACACTGCTGCTATGATGTGCCTGCACTCACACTCACTCATTCACACTGTATAGAGAAGTTTCTGTCTCTGTCCTCCTGCACAGCTCTGTGATTCTCACTTCCTGATTGGTCCATGCAGAACACACACCCCTTCCCCATTGCTGTCATGTGACCCCACAGACCTCTGACAGCAGCCCTGCTTCTCTATTCTAGCCTGTTGTACTACGCTACTGCATTATGGGGATCTGCAGTTCCATCCTGTATCTACAAACTCCTGCTGTGTTATCAGGGTTATGCCCTTACTATACATTATACTCCACATACTGATTGCTATACTGTACAGTAACTTATAATATTACAAATTCTACTGTTTCTCATTGTTTTACATGTTATTCAGAATAATAAATCATTATTTTTGGGGTGTGGAACCAATTGTCTGCATTTCTGTGATTTCTTATGGGAGAATTTGCTTTGGTGTAAGAGTGGATTTGGATTACGAGCGCGGTCCCAGAACGAATTATGCTCATAATCCAAGGCAACACTGTATATATGTATACTGCTCTGCCTGTGTCAGTCCTCACTAATGCCCGTGTGTTATATTCATGAACACCATAAAAGCAAAATGGTTGAAAAAAACTTCATCATTTTTTTTTTAATTTATTGATATTTAGACCATTGAATGAAAAAATGAAATGACAATGAAAAAATAATTCCCATTTGTAATATAAAAAAAATTTTTTTTAGAGGGTTATTGTCATGTGCATACATCAGAAATGTCCTCCGTCACATCCATAGTGATTGCAGGATTTCTGATCACTGACCCCTGTCATCCTGAGATACAAGGGGAGGGAGTGCCGGGGAAGCCCCATAGACTATAAAGAGGTTGGATTTCATTTAAAGGGGTATGCACACTGCCGATCACTCTCCCCACTGTATTTTGAGATCGCAGTGACCCCTGCCGCAGTCAGTGACTATGAAAAGGGGTACTCTGGCAAAAAATTATTTTTATATCAACTGATGTCAGAAAGTTATTCAGATTTGTAAATTACTTCAATTTAAAAATCTCCAGTATTCCAGTACTTATCAGCTGCTGTATGTCCTGCAGGAAGTGGTGTATTCTCTCCAGTCTGACACAGTGCTCTCTGCTGCCACCTCTGTCCATGTCAGGAACTGTCCAGAGCAGGTAAGAATTTCTATGGGGATTTCCTACTGCTCTGGACAGTTCCTGACATGGACAGAGGTGGCAGCAGAGAGCACTGTGTCAGACTGGAGAGAATACACCACTTCCTGCAGGACATACAGCAGCTGATAAGTACTGGAAGACTGGAGATTTTCCAATATTAATTTATTATTTATTTATAAAGCGCCCTTAATTCCATAGCACTAGTAGAAGTAAATTACAAATCTCTGGCACTTTCTGACACCAGTTGATTTGAAAAAAAAAAATTGCTGGAGTTGTCCTTTAAGGCTAATGTTCACAAAAATACTAAAGTATTTTTGGGTAAAAAAAAAAAAGAAAAAAAAAAAAGTCTTACAAGAAATACTCTACAGGAATCCTTGTTCATCTGTCCCCGCTGTTCAGTGTTATTGAGTTGATGAGTTCTTTTATCCAGCAGGGGGCGCTGTGCTACCGACCATTATCACACAGGTCTGTTATAAAAAAAAAAGAAAAGAGAATATGGGGGCACAAGAGTAAGAAGTGTCACTCAGCCCTGTGATGCTTTTCATAGTCAGCAAGTTCTGCTTTATGTAAAACTGTGTTTTTAGGTCTATAGAGTGACCGGGCTACACACCGGCTGCATGGTCAGACATCACCAGCCCTCCCTGCATTGTGATAAATACATCCTTATTTTGCCCCATACAGGAAATGTATGGCTTCACTAGAAGACGCAATGACGGAAACCCAGCACCCGCTCAAGATGGCCGCCCTGCGCATCATGGATTTTCCTTTGTCGTTTTACATTTCGCTCTCACAGGTAACGCGATTAAAAAAAAAGTTTATATATCAATATATTGGTTCTTTTTACCTTACATTAATTTTATATCTTACAGCTAAAGTCTTATCCCGGGCTGAAGAGAATCCTCGCGGTGACCGCCATCGGCGCGGCCTCCATCGCTTTCCTGGCACATCACTTTAAAAGAAGACGAGGGAAGAAAAAATGCCCCGATCCTCCCTGGGAGCCCGGGAATCTCCTACTGGACTGCGCCAGGAATGCCGCCTCCGAGAAAGGTGGGTGGTCGGGAAAGCAGCACAGAGTGTTACAGGAATGTGCTAAACTTTTGGGAAACGGAGGAGAATGAAGGCCGTGATGCATATATGTTAGGGGTGTGGGACCTTGGTTCTCCAGCTGTTGCAAAACTACAACTCCCAACATGCATGGGCAGACAAAGCTAAAGTTTTGGCTGTCCATGCATGATGGGAGTTGTAGTTTTGCAACAACTGGAGAGCCAAGGTTCCCTACTCCTAATATAAAGTGATCATGTCCACCTGTCTGTCCTGCAGGATCCAGCTGCTCCAGCAGCCGCCAGAATCTGACCCTGTCCTTGATGTCGGTGAAGGAGAAGGGTTCCCACCTGCACCTGAATGGAGGACTGAACAGCAAATACTCAGGATCTGTACAGAGTCTCGCTTCAGTAAGTTGATTAAAAATATTTTGGGGAAAAAAAATGCAAGTGCACAGGGAATAGCTCAACTTTTAAAGGCCGCCTTTTCAGACTAAGGGTCCTATTACACGGGGCGATTATCGCTGGAAAAATCATTATATATTTCGGATTCCATGTAATTCCAGGCGACGATTAAGCGACCAACGAGAAATCGCTGATCGCTTGTTTAGACCCGGACCAACAATCATCCTTGATTGTCCGCAGATTGTTTAGTGGGTGCAATAACACATCGTTCCCATAGGTTCTGAAACGAATGATCTGCGAGGGCAGGATGATCACTTCGTCTAATAGGTGTAATATGATGATCAATTTCAGGTTAACGATAAACAATCTCATTTGCTATCATTGACTCAGCATTTACAGAGAGGAGCTGAGCTGCAATACCCGACACAGCCTGTAGAGAGTAGTGGCGCTGTTTCGATTCTGAGAAATTAAGTTTTCATATCCAGGATAACATTTCAGTTCCTTTACCCCCACTCGGCCACCCTTTAGCACCACCTGGGGGTATGTGACTCCTATTCTAGCTAAGAGCATGTTCCGATCTACAACTACAGATTCCAGTAGACAGTCGGAATTTCCATGTTACAGTACTGATTTTTGGATTTATGCCAGACCTCCTTCCCTCAGCACCTAAAGGGGCACTCTGTATAAACCTCTTGATTCCTCTATACTGTGTTTTCCCTGATTTAGGTTCGAAGTATTAACTCGTGCCAGAGCTGCGGTTGTATGAACTCCACTCCCTGGGATAAAGGAGAAGAGGAGGATCTAAAGCTGGTGAATATCCCGGTCACCACCCCAGAGAACCTCTATCTGATGGGTAGGTGAAAGGGGGGGGGGGGGGGGGTCAGGAACCTTATCTTATATCATGCCTTGGGTAGTACTGGTAGTCGTTGAGGAGATCCAGCTGGTGTATGGGTCCCTGGATGGGAAATGTATGCAAACTAGCTCTCCTGCAAATGACAGTGTCTGCTCTTACAGTAAAGAATCCTCTTCTTTATCAATAGTGAAACTTTCCTCAGGCCAGAGGGGTGCCCCCTTATTATAACTACTGGTTGGGGTGGGAAGAGATCACTATACCAATGTCCATACTGTTAGTTGGTGTATTTGTGCGTAGTGTTCACCTTTTAGGCTGCACTAGACGTCACCAAGATTAAAAGTTACCCCCTATACAGAGGATAGAGACAATCTGTGGGGGTATCATCTGTTTTAATCTGTTGGTTTTAAAGCGTAACTGGCATTACTCCAGCGATTTATTTATTTATTTTTTCAAATCAACTGGTGTCAGAAAGTTATATAGATTTGTTATATAGATTAATTCTATTTAACAATCTCCAGTCTTCCCGTACTTAGCAGCTGCTGTGTGTCCTACAGGAAGTGGTGTATTCTTTCCAGTCTGACACAGTGCTCTCTGCTGCCACCTCTGTTCATGACAGGAACTGCCCACAGCAGTAGCAAATCCCCATAGAAAACCTCTCCTGCTCTGGACAGTTCCTGACATGGACAGAGGAGGCAGCAGAGAGCACTGTGTCAGACTGGAAAGAATACATCACTTCCTGCAGGACATACAGCAGCTGACAAGTACTGGAAGGCTGGAGATTTTTTAATTGAAGTAAATTACAAATCTGTATAACTTTTTGACAACAGCTAATTTTCGAAAAAAATTATACTGTGTTCACATTCCCATCAATGTTCTGGATTTATACATGGACTCTTATTCCAGATTTTCCTGGGGAATCAGAACATTGGAAACAAGGGAAAACAACTTTTTCAAGACTAAATAAATCGATGGTGGATTCACTAGATTTGGGTTTGATTCACTGTACTGATTTGCTCAGAATACATCCGCTTGTTTCTGTTAAGGAATGGAATTATTTGAAGAGGCGCTGCAAAGGTGGGAACAAGCCCTCTCTTTCCGAAATAGACAGGCGGAGGATGAGGCCAGCTGCGGGTCCATCAGGATGGGAGCTGGTGACGCCATTGCTGAAGAAAATGTAGAGGTACCATAACACTTCATAAAACCGATATTAACCCACCCATCGTGAGGGCCCCTGTTTGAATCGGAAGGGGGCCAAATCCATTTAAACTCTCTGGGACCCCCAGAGATAGTTGAGTGCTGTCTATAGAATACAGTCCCTTATTGTTAGGAGGTTCCTGTGAACATAAGCTGATTGGTTGTCCAGAACTTACAAAGTACAGTGGTACCTCGGTTTAAGAGCAACTTGGATTGAGAGCGTTTTGCAAGAAGAGCTCACAGTTTTTTAAAAATTTTAACTTGGTTTAAGAGCATTGCTTTGGTGTAAGAGCTCCCCATACTGGGTGGGAGGGAAAGTCGAGGAGGGGCATGGCCTGCATAGCGGGGTCTACAGCACTGTACTCTGACCCAGGAAGTCTCCCTCATCTTCCAAATCATGGCAGATCCACTTCAGGCTGGGGTTTACATCAGGGGACAGGACTGTGGAGGTAATCTCTCCCCGGACAGAAAGCACTGCTATACTGTGCCCACATATGTCCTACTCATTACTTCGTTCTCCCTGCAGTCTCTGTCAGCCCTTGTGTTTCCCATCCTCTCCATTCCTGCTACAATATGCCTGCACTTACCCTCAGCTATACACACTGCTGCTATAATGTGCCTGCACTTACACTCAGCTATACACACTGCTGCTATAATGTGCCTGCACTTACACTCAGCTATACACACTGTTATAATGTGCCTACACTTATACTCAGCTATACACACTGCTGTATAGGAAAGTTTCCGACACTGTCCTCCTGCACAGCTCTCACAGTTTCTCACTTTGTGATTGGTCCATGCTGAAAACACACCCCTTCCCCATTGTGATCATGTGGCCACACAGACCTCTGACAGCAGCCCTGCTTCTCTATTCTAGTCTGTTGTACTACGCTACTGCATTATGGGGATCTGCAGTTCCATCCTGTATCTACAAACTGCTGCTGTTTTTCCATTCCTATTCCCTTACTATACATTATATAGCTACTTTGCTATACTCTACAGTAACTTATAAAATTACATATCCAGCTTTCTAAATGTTTGTTTTACATGTTATTCAGAATAAAAAATCATAATTTTTGGGGTGTGGAACCAATTGTCTGCATTTCAATGATTCCTTATAGGAAAATTTGCTTTGGTTTAAGAGTGGATTTGGATTACAAGCACTGTCCTGAACGAATTATGCTCCTAATGCAAGGCACCACTGTATTGCCTGTGATCTGGCAGTGAATGTCCACTTTCTCTATAGCTCCCCCAGAGAAATAGTTAGGTATTACATGATACCCATTGAAATCAATGGATTGTCATGTAATAAATGGACATGCTGGGTCCTCCAGAGAGAGGGGAGCTGCTCTTTGTTCTGAATCGGATAATGGGGTATTTGATCATGTTTTTTTTTTTTTATACCAGACCTCCCCTTTTCATTTCTCATTATAAAGGAATGGGAGTCATTGCCATTACACTGCTTCTCCATCCATGTCAGATGAGTGGTTGTCTATGGCTATCCCTGTTGTTGGAGTTGAGTGCTTTATAATTGTTTTATTCCAGGACATCATAAGTGCTGAATTTATCCATAAACTGGAAGCTTTACTGCAGCGTGCCTATCGCCTCCAAGAGGAATTCGAGGCCTCGCTCGGCGCCTCCGATCCCGCATCACTAGCCAATGATATTGGTAAGAAACCATTAGTCCACATAGGGTAGGTGTCACTATAGTTATTGCTTTGTATATATACTTTTAGGCTATGTTTATATGCTGTACAAACGATGGCCGTTATTTAGTGCTACCTACAGCCAGAGTTAATGATCATGATAATTAATTCAGGCCATAGGTAGCATTAAGCGGCTAAATGTCCGTTGTTTGTACATCATGTGATTATAGCCTCAAACTGCTGATATCTGGGCAGGGACAGTAATTAAGGTTTTCATAATTTTCACAGCAGCACAGAGTGTTTCAGGAGATTGATGCACTAGTCTTGTTACAGTATGTGCCATTTGATAGAAGAAGCGTGAGGACTGTAAGGGCCCTATTACGCACAAAGATTATTGCACAAAAAAATCGTTAAATTGTTCGAGTTTAAGCAATAGTCTTTCCATGTGAATGCAGGCAACGATCAAACGACTAAAAAAAATGCGTTCCTGTGTCGTCGTTCGCATCTTTTGAGCTGACCACAAAATCATTGTTAATTGTTCGCTAATCTTTAAAGTGACACTGTCACCCCCTTTGTTCATTTTGACATCTCTACACAGGTGTAAAGGGTAAATTTAGTGTTTTTCATACCTTATTTCATATCATATGTCATGGTGCTTGTTCAAGTAAAAAGTGTCCTTTTATCATCTGCAGATTGTATTAAGTGGGCGTGGCCTCGCGGCACTAGCGCCACATAACCCCGCCCACAACGGCACAATTGGCCCCGCCCCCTCGCCGGCCATTGGAACAGGCTGGCCGAAAGGTCTAGACTCCACCCCCTTTACGTTGGACAACCAATGGGCGTCAATGGGGCGGGGCCAACCGTGCCGTTGTGGGCGGGGTTATGTGGCGCTAGTGCCGCGAGGCCACGCCCACTTAATACAATCTGCAGTTGATAAAAGGACACTTTTTACTTGAACAAGCACCATGACGTATGATATGAA
Organism: Dendropsophus ebraccatus; assembly: GCF_027789765.1. NCBI lineage: Eukaryota > Metazoa > Chordata > Amphibia > Anura > Hylidae > Dendropsophus > Dendropsophus ebraccatus. Next base: position 117,010,755 of record NC_091461.1, on the reverse strand, counting down.
ATAAGATATGAAAAACACAAAATTTACCCTTTACACCTGTGTAGAGATGTCAGAATGCACTAAGGGGGTGACGGTGTCACTTTAAGTGTATGTACACATAGGGGGAGATTTGTCAAACATGGTGTAAAGTGAAACTGGCTCAGTTGCCCCTAGCAACCAATCAGATTCCACCTTTCATTCCTCACAGACTCTTAGGAAAATGAAAGGTGGAATCTGATTAGTTGCTAGGGGCAACTGAGACAGTTTCACTTTACACCATGTTTAATAATCTCCCCAATGGCCTGTTTGTAATTACAAATGTTTAGAGACTAGAGTATACAAACAATGGTAATTGTGATAGTAACTAACGACTATCATTCCACGTATTACGGTGAATGATTTCAGGTCATTCACAATCGTTCATCGTTAATCGGAGAAAACGTAAAATCACTTGAAAACGTGGATGGCATGGACCTGTGTTCTCAGTGGTTGACTTAGACAGCCTCCCTGTACAGGCCTTTTGGCTTGAAGGCCGGTATCGGTAGCCACTATCTTGCCCGCTGCTTGTTCCACCCGTTGCTGCTGCACTCACTCCCGCCCCCCCCACCACCACCACCTTTTTTTTCCTTTTTTTTTTTTCTTTTTTTCGCGCTATGAGCGGTTTTCTCCCGGCTCTGTGTCATTCATAACATTCAGGCTTCATAAATTTACTTTGAATATCAGTCGGAGCTGAACTGCTCATGGTGAACAGGCCTGGGAGAGGATCATGCAGTGCGGTGTTCTCGAGACTCATTCTCCCAATCGATATAGGTCTGAATACTCTAATAGGTGTCTCCTGATCAGTACGGGTCTGAACACTCTAATAGGTATTACATGTCAGTGACAGTGACACTTTAATGTAGTCTTCAAGCATGTTGTATTTACGTTTTCATTTCATTTAATACATATGGGGTTATCCCAGGATTACACCATATTACTTTTAGTATATGATTAGAGGGGGTCCTTTGTCTCCCGTGCCTGTGGATCGGTGACCCCGCATATCTGCTGCTGCTGCTCCATGTGCTCTCTATGGGACTGAGAAAATTGCTGAACTCTTGGCTATCTCCATGAGTCCCATTGCAGGTAAACAGGACAGCACAATGCATGCTTAGCTGTTACCATGTTCACATGCGGGGGCAAAAAGGGGTCTCTCTTCATTGGGAACAGTCATATTCTTAGGTGCTGAGCTGTAATCTACATACAACCCATAGTGTCGAATCTGATGCACGTTTGTATTCACACAGAGCTAGAAGTTACAGGGATAGTTCAGCAAAAAAAAAAATTTTCAATCAACTGGTGGCAGAAATTTGTAATTTACTTCTATTAAAAAATCTCAAGTCTTCCAGTACTTATCAGCTGCTGTACGTCCTGCAGGAAGTGGTGTATTTTATCCAATCTTACACAGTGCTCTCTGCTGCCACCCCTGTCCATGTCAGGAACTGTCCAGAGCAGTAGCAAATACCTATAGAAAACCTCTCCTGCTCTGGACAGTTCCTGACATGGACAGAGGTGGCAGCAGAGAGCACTGTGTCAGACTGGAGAAAATACACCACTTCCTGCAGGACATACAGCAGCTGAGAAGTACTGGAATTCTTGAAATACTGGAAATCTTTTGCTGAACTACCCCTTTAACGGCATGGAGCCCCAGACAATATCTGCGTTTGCTCTTCTATAAATTCCTCCCGTGGCCGTCATGTTGCGTTATAGTAAATGGAGCATTTTATCATCTTGAGAACCGTCCTGGAATCTCTTAATGGAGTCTGGAAAGCGTTAAGGTGACGTTGGCTGCCCATTCACTTGTTTAGTCTGGAGGAGGGGATATGACTAGGGGGGATCTGATAGAGATTGGGATCCAGTTGTAGTCTTAAGCCACAATACATCGGAGAGTCCTAGAATTCTGCACGCACCTGTATACAGGCCTGGACTATAGGGGACGACACTGTCAGGTTCCATATATACTGAGGGTGCTGGATGCAGCCATGATGTGTCGTCACTGACTGTGTCCACCATCTCCATCTGTGTAATTGTTCCAGCACATGGGATAAGTTTTCTCCCGTGCTGCACCGTAGATCGGGGAAGTGACAATCCTAACAGCTGACAGCACATCCTATATATAACCTCACATAATGCACCTGCTTGGACTGTCCTCTTATATGCCTTCCCATGCTGCACCTATAGGAGGTCCATCATGCAGCCGATACGGCATACGACAGATTCGGCACTGCCGTTATGGTTTCTATTGTAATGTAAGCCATGCTTATGTGGTCATAGTGGCCACATAATGTAAGCCATGCTTATGTGCTCATAGTGGCCAATGACGGGTAACAGTGCCAGCCTGTGAGCCATGGTGGTGCCTAAGCCTGTGCAATGCATTATATACACTTCAAGGTCATTCAAATTTCCCAATTTTTTTTTTTTTTTTTGCATTGGATAATCCCTACCTATTATATGGAATCCCGAACGATAAACTGATCAGAAGCTACTCGAACCCTCAGTGATCAGTAGTAATCTATAAAAGCAGTAAGTCAGGGGTAGAGAACCTTGGCTCTCCAGCTGTTGCAAAACTACAACTCCCATCATGCCTGGACAGCCAAAGCTTTAGCTGTCCAGGCATGATGGGAGTTGTAGTTTTGCAGCAGCTGGAGAGCCAAGGTTCCCTACCCCTGCAGTAAGTGTTCAGTTTCCCTGCAGCGCCCCCTCAGGAGATATGAAGCATTACTCACATGGTCTTTTGTGTTATGTGGAGGAAACCCTTTAACCCTTACAAGGTCGCTATCATTCCTGGGTGTCTATGTTGGTGTTTGTAGAAGTCACCAGAAGACCTCATATACTCCTCCACACATCTGCTGAGCAGATTATCTGTATACCCCGCACAAAATACAACATGACGCCTCACAGCAGACTTTTGTCACCAGCCGCCCTCGAGTTAATTTTAGGCAGATGATGGCTGGAAGCCCCCCCCCCCCTCCCCATCCTCCACCTGCCCCTATTACTCAGACACTTGTGGGCAGGCGGAGGATGGGCTGCTGCCTTCACCCTGTGCCCATGAGGCTGTGGAGGAGAACTTACAGCGTCCATGACGGCCATCGTGGTCATGTGGATGGTTGTTCAGTTCATGGAAATGATGTCACATTGTGTGGATACATAGTCACCCCGCCATTACCTCACTATGATTACCGGCTATCTATCTATCTATCTATCTATCTATCTATCTATCTATCTATCTATCTATCTATCTATCTATCTTTCTATCTTTCTATCTATCTACTATCTGTCTGTCTGTCTATCTATCTATCTCCTATCTATCTATCTCCTATCTATCTATCTCCTATCTATATCCTATCTATCTATCTATCTATCTCCTACCTATCTATCTATCTATCTATCTATCTATCTATCTATCCATTCACCCATGAGAAATTCTGTGATACTTGCACTCTTGTATATGCGTATCTCCTCTATACTATGTCTCAGGCATTCTGGGTTCAGGAAAGCAGAGTGACGACCCTTGTTACCCAGAATACCTTTGATATTGGCGGACATATTGGTTGTCACCCAGTGTTCTCATAGACAGATATGACTAAAAGAAAAATTGCTAAATTAAACTTTTTATTCTGCAACTTGAGGACAGACTGACAGATTTCTTATAGAGACATCTGCACAAGTTTTTCTCTGTTGCAGAATTAATGGAAAGTGACTTGACTTAGCCAGTAGAGTATCAGAGGGTTACACATGGAGGATTATGTGGATTTGGGATTCAATGGATCAGCTGAGATATCAGGGACATAAAAGGTGGCGTCTTACTCATCAGGGTGAACTAATAAGATTCTATATAGATCCATGGCTAATCATTGTGTCCCACTGCTGCCCTAAGGTATCATATTCTAGAACCTCAAAGGGGTATTCCAGCGAATACTATAAAAATGTAATGCTGCCACCAATGGCTGTGTCGGGAACTACAGGGCTGGCACTTCTAAATACAGAGCCTCCCCTGATGTCTATATATTACAAGTTATCGTTAGAATAGACATTACACTTGGGGAAGCTGTCTGTGTCTGTATCCCTGCAGCCCCAGCATAATGTAGCAGATTGGGCAGGATTAACGGTCAATCATTGCTTGCCCTGTTAACTAGTGACTACAGCCAGGACCAGCTGCTTAATCAGTCCTGCAGTTTCTGACACAGCCAGTGCTGAATTACAGCTTACACTGCTCAGTACTGCTCTATAATGTCCTCCCTGCTGCTGCTTATTATGAGGGTATGTTAAAGGAGATATAGGGGAGAAGAGTACCTTCTTTTATGTATTTACAGTTTATGGGCCCCATCAAATTGTCTATACCCACCAGTTCAGGGATAACTGAAGAATAGCAATGGAGCCTGCAGAAGGGAAAACTCCTTAGTGTCTTATACAGAGCAGGTGAAGTCATTGACCTGTCATTTGTTACACAACAAAACCAAAAAATAATGACCCATGCAAATCCACTTTTATTACCCCTAGGTATATAGTAAGTTTTTGTTGGTCAGTGACCATTATGTAGTGTGGAGGCAGCTGACACCTGTGCCCTGTCCTTTCCCACATGGTTTAACTATATTAGAGCACAGGTGGTCTCAGAGCCCGGACCACCATTAAGAATGCCTAACATAAAATGGCTTCCCAATACATAGTAGTCACAGGTCCACCGTTTGTACCTACCTAGATACATTTAGACTTTGGGGCATCATCACTGTGCTACCACCAGGTATATAACAATCATAGGGCCTCTCAGCAAAACTTCAGATCCCAAATTATGCGCTGTTGAGTTTGACTACATATCTATAATAAAACCTGTGCTTTTAGACCTATAGTATTGAACACAATAGGAGCCGAATAAATCTGTATACAGTGAGCTCCCCCTACAGGCAGATGCAGATACATAAAATTTTATGGTGGTGGTGCGGGTGTTTATTTCCAGGCGAAAATCTTTTTCTTTTATATCAACTGGTTAGAAAAACTTATATAGGTCTGTAAATTACTTCTATTTAAAAAAATCTCCAGTCTTCTAGTACTTATCAGCTGCTGTTTGTCCTGCAGGAAGTGATGTATTCTTTCCAGTCTGACACAGTGCTCTTTGCTGCCACCTCTGTCCATGTCCGGAACTGTCCAGAGCAGGAGAGGTTTTCTATGGGGATTTGCTCCTGACATAGACAGAGGTGGCAGCAGAGAGCACTATGTGAGACTGGAAAGAATACACCACTTCCTGCAGGACATACAGCAGCTGATAAGTACTGGACGACTGGAGATTTTTAAAATGAAGTAATTTATAAATCTGTATAACTTTCTGAAACCAGTTAATCTGAAAGTAGAAAATTAGAGTACCCCCTATAGAATCTAAATCAGCCTTATGCACAGTCGGCCTTTAGAGCAGCACATCCTACATGATGGGGAGGGACAGTTTATAATACATAACATTCTAGACTCCCTCTAGTTAAGTCTTGTATGTTTTGTTCAATGTTATTCCGGTACAGCGTTGTATCCTGAGGCTGGCGGAGGTAAAGCAGACTCCGGCGTGTAACGTCTGAGGTTTAGACAACATGATCTATTACTTTGTTCTCCTCAGAACCGGTCTCAAAACTCAAAAGAATGGAAACGATCCAGAGGGTCAAACCACCATCCCGTTCACCATACAAGTCCATGAAATCCATCGTCCACAAAGGAAACAATATTCTGATTTATGCGCCTGGTTTAATATTACTAAAAATATTCATCAAACCGAGATGTAAGAAACTTTCCCTGCGTCGGCGGACGGCTGCCAGGGTCTAAGATTTCTGAACGTCCCAAGTTGAGGACTGTAGGGATGGAGAATATGTAGCCTGGCGGGGTCTGTGGGCATAGGTAGTGCTTGGTATAGCGTTACACTGGTATAGGATGATATATTGTCTGTGATGTATGACTGTAGGTTATGCTGGTCATACTTATTTGGCAGTACTTAAAGGGGTACTCCAGAAATAAATGTTTTTAAATCGATTGATATCAGAAAGTTATACAGGTTTGTAAATCTGTTACTTCTGCTTAAAATTTTCAAGTCTTCCCGTACTTATCAGCTGCTGTATGTCCAGCAGGAAGTGGTGTATCCTTTTCTTTCTGACACAGTGGCTCTCTGCTGCCATCTCTGTCCATGTCAGGAAGCGGCAAACCCCTATAGAAAATCTCTCCACGTATGAACCTTGATGGTGCAATGATTTATATACCACTGAACAGCAGTGCACTGACACTGCCTTCTAGTTGAACACCACACGCATCTCCTCTAATACTCTGTGCTGCTGTGATCGTTCTTATCCTCCTCTTCAGAAACTGTCTACTTTATAAATCGGAGGGAAGGAAATACAGAGATTTATAGAAAAATGGCCCCTTCCACACATTCGTATTATTACAGATCCATCATTGTGAACTGTATAGCACCCATTGATGTTATTGGACCCTGAACTGGGAGAAGTTTCCCAGGACTGGATCCAGCTTTTCCCAGCAACCGGGGAGGAGCGGAACGGACTTAGAAGGCAGCCAACTGATGAGCGGATTTCCAAGATAATGAAGCGCTTCACTTCGTTATTACTGTAAATTCGCTCATCTCTACTTTTTATGGATCTGTAGCGAGTGCAGTTATGTAACAGGGCCCATTAAAATGAATGGGTGCTATACTGTCAGCAATTACGTATCTGTATAATACTGATGTATGAAACGGGTCTGTCTGTTAGGCTGGGTTCACACTACGTTTATGCAATCCGTTTTTTGCGGTAAACTGATGCATGTGTGTGCATCCGTTTTTCCATTGAATACCATTATTAAAAAAAAAACGGATCAAGATGGATCCGTTTTTTTCTAACGTACACAAAAACGTAGTTTACCTCATTTTTGTGTCCGTTAAAAAAAAACTGATCCGTTTTGGAATTTAATGGAAAAACGGATAAACAGGATGCACACACACTCATCCGTTTTCCATCTGCTGTTTTTGCAAAAAAAAACGGATTGCAAAAACGTAGTGTGATCCCAGCCTTAGGGTGCCTTTAGACAAAGCGATTTTTTTAAGGCTACATGCACACAGCAAAAGTGGCGGAATTCTCCGCCACAAAATGCTGCCAGCCTCCCTGTCATAATGACAGTCTATGGGAGGCTCACGCGCCTCCTCTCTCCACGCTGAAGAATGGATTCTCCGTCGCGGAATTCCGCCACTTTTGCTCTGTGTGCACGTAGCCTAACGATAAGCGATCGTAAACGAGATTTACCTGAAATCGTTCACCATATTACACAGAACAATAGTCGTTGTTACTATTGTTATGACGGTCGTTTGCTCCATCTGATCCCAGCGAATGAAGGAACGATGTGGAATTACGCTGATCGATTAGTGAATGAATGTGCAATTACAATGACACGTTTTAACGATCAACGACACGGGAACGATTTTTCTATCACTGCCCGCATTCACACAAAACGATTATCGTTTAAATTTGAATGATATAACGATTTTTCCCGCGATAATCATCCCATGTAAGGGTGCGTTCACACGTACAGGATCCGCAGCAGATTTGATGCTGTGTTCAGTTATTTTGATGAAAACTACTGCGGAAAATCCGCAATGGATCTGGTATGTGTGAACGTACCCATAAGGCCCCTTACTCATGATGACACTTCCTGGCCCTGTAGTCTCGGTAGCCAGTGTTACCATGAAGACACTGAGGCATTGGTTCAGCGCTACCTCTATCACTACTTTATTGAAGTTTTATAGTAAAAGGCAGGTTACTTTTACAAAATCCAAACTTAGAATTCAATTGAGGCTAATGGCTAAACAAAGCCAGAGCACAGGGCAGGAAGTGTTGTCATGAGGACACAGGCCCAGAACTCCCCCAGCCTTACCATAAAACAGGAGAAGGGAACCTTGGCTCTCCAGCTGTTGCAAAACTACAACTCCCATCATGCCTGGACAGCCAAAGCTAAAGCTTTGGCTGTCCAGGCATGATGGGAGTTGTAGTTTTGCAACAGCTGGAGAGCCAAGATTCCCCATCCCTGCTATAAAAGCATTTGGCCATGTTATATTTATAATATCAGCCTGCACATGAATCAGTGATGTCTAGTTCAATAGATAATCTGAAATTATTCACGCTTTCTTCTTTTTTTTTTTTTTGAAGATAAAGACACGGACGTCACGGTGATGGATAACGGAGGTGATTTTGGGATGAGAGACACTTTAAGCATCGCTTCAAACGACTCTTTCATGTCTGCCTCGGAGGTACGGAGGGGATTTACTGTGCCGCCCTATTTACTGTGAGGCACCTGGGAGCGATTACACGGTATATTATACTGACGGAGATATCCAGACAGAATGGAGAGAGACATTTCTCTACTGCTTCTGGTCATTTAGAGGTATCCGAATATTACAGTGATGGATCCTGAATAATAGGGTCCTGTGGCCTGGGGGAATGATCAGATCTCTGGTACATGCGTCAGAGAATTGGGAAACATTTTTGTAGTGTGTTTTTTGTTTTGTTTCTTTACAACTGGGGTTGTGTGATGCACCTAATGCAAGTAAATAGAGTTGCACTGTGACCTTAAAGGGGTTCTGTCACTAGGTTTCTGCTGCCTTAAAGGATAGTGAAAGAAATGCTGAACAGATCAGTGTATTACTTACATCATTCTGTTCAGCCGTTCTCCTAATATGCAGGAGAATAGGATTTTTGCCACACCCCTCCCCCCGCCCTCCAGCTGCTGATTGACAGTTGACTGTCTATACACAGAGTGGATAGATAACTGCCAATCAGCAGCTGGTGGGCGGAGTTTTCTGCTCCTCATGAATATCCAGGACTGAGCTCATGCACATAATGGAGAGGACTACTTATTATCCATGTTATTCAGCAGGATATCTCTGGATCAGCTGCACAGAACATTGTAAGTGATACATCATCCTGCACAGCTTCTCTGTCACTAGTTTATGCTACCCTGAGATAGGACAGTATAACCTTACTGAGAGAGTCTCTTTAAAGGAATCTCTGATGGATTTTTTGCAATTGCACAATACAACCCTACTCAGTGCTGTGCTATCATGGCAGCATGACGCTGCCAGATATTATCAACTAGCCCCAGCCTTAGGCTGTGTTAAGTCTAAAATTGGCAGAGCACTATGCAGCTATGCATTATGGCATATACACTCCAGATCTATTAATTTTAAAGGGGTACCCCAGAGGGGAAAAATGTGTTCAAATCAACTGGTGTCAGAAAGTTATACAGATTTGTAAATTATTTCTAATTATTTCAGTCTGACACAGTGCTCTCTGCTGCCACCTCTGTCCATATCAGGAACTGTCCATATCAGGAACTGTCCAGAGCAGGAGAGGTTTTCTGGGGGGATTTGCTGCTGCTCTGGACAGTTCCTGACATGGACAGAGGTGGCAGCAGAGAGCACTGTGTCAGCCTGGAAAGAATACATCACTTCCTGCAGGACATACAGCAGCTGATAAGTACTGGGATTTACAAATCTGCATAACTTGCATTGGTTGCATTTTGAAAAAAAGTAGTAGTAGCAGTCCGTGTCCAAGTGTATTAAAAAATAAATATATATATATATATATATACACACACACTTAGTGATGCAGTGGCATCACTCTTGAGCCTTGGGATTTCAGGCAGGGCCCTAATCTCCATATAGCAGCAGGTACATCTGACGTATAGATCCACATTGATCTACTGATCAATAAAGGCAAATTCAATTAATTTTATGATTTTGAGTGTGAAATCTTTTGTGTATTCTGTATGACTTCTGTCCCTGCCCTGTGCAGGAATCATTGCAATGTGAGTGACTATAATATTAGGACCCCCCCCATAGACTAACAATCCTATAAAATATATATTGGTTGAACTTGTAACCGGACCCTCTTCATCCTCTCCCTTCCTTCCACTCTCTGGATTTCTAGGAATTTTTAGGGAAAGCATTTGCTGAAGAATTCAGCTGTTCTGAAATGTTTCAGGATCTCAAAATACCTCAGTGCGCCAAACCTCTGCCGGTATATACAGTGACCCAGAGCGGGGAGACTCAGAGGGCACCATGTGTGGGATAAAAATGAACATTACACTGGAGTTACCTGAAGATTCTACAAAAGTCTGATTAGGGCAGAGAGAATAGTATAGTAGATTTGTAATTTACTTCTTAAAAAAAAATCTCCAATCTTCCAGTACTTATCAGATGCTGTATGTCCTGCAGGAAGTGGTGTTTTATTTACAGTCTGACACAGTGCTCCCTGCTGCCACCTCTGTCCAGAGTAGCAGTAAATCCTCATAGAAAACCTCTCCTGCTCTGGACAGTTCCTGACATGGACAGAGTTGGCAGCAGAGAGCACTGTGTCAGAATTGAGAGAATACACCACTTCCTGCAGGACATACAGCAGCTGATAAGTACTGGAAGACTTTAGTTTTTTTTTTAATAGAAGTAAATTACAAATCTCTGACACTTTCTGGCACCAGAAAAAAATGTTTTGATGAACAACCGCTTCAAACCCCCTCGCGTGCACCGCCTGTTAAAGCCCCAGCGCATGTCGCTGCCGCCTGTTAGATCCGGGTTACAGTTGCAGTGGACAGTTGGAGACTAGGTATGGCAGAGGGCAGTATGAATCTTTCAGAAAAACAGGATTTACGGCAGCTCCATATTAAACTCACTGCTGTGGCGTCCGTCATCAAGTCCTTTCATCCCTCTGTGCTGACTGCCTCCCTACTGGAAGAGAAACGGCCATGAAGCCCCTTAGTCCTATAACCAACACTCTAGTATCCTAAAGGGGTTCCCTTTAAAGGGGTTGTTCACCAAAAATGTTTTCTTTTAAAATCATTTGTAATTTAATTCTATTTTAAATTCTCTAATCTTCCAGTACTTATCAGCTGCTGTATGTCCTGCAGGAAGTGATGTATTCTCTCCAGTCTAACACAGTGCTCTCTGCTGCCACCTCTGTCCATGTCAGGAACTGTCCAGAGCAGCAGCAAATCCCCAAAGAAAATCTCTACGGCTCTGGACAGTTCCTGACATGGACAGAGGTGGCAGCAGAGAGCACTGTGTCAGACTGGAAATAGTCCACCACTTCCTGCAGGACGTACAGCAGCTGATAAGTATTGGAAGACTTGAGATTTTTTATTTTTTTTTTAATAGAAGTAATTTACAAATCTCTGGCACTTGCTGAGACCAGTTAATCTGAAAGATTTTTTGTGTGTGTGTGTGAACAATCCCTTTAAGGAATTTCCGGTGGCTTATTGTAGGGTAAGTGAGAAGCCGGATTAATATGATAGATTAACATGGAGGCCGTAATCTAAACATCAGATGTTTATATGTTGCTTATTAGAGGAAAGTCAGCCAAGAGTCTCCAGCACGACTGGGATTGTAGACCAGAGACATAAATATTGGGAGGAAAATGTCAGTATTCTGGCTTCTGGATGAGATAAATCATAAGTGCATGAGAATATGGCCCCCGTATGTAGGAGAAGCGTCCCGCACCGAGAGGTATCTCAGGATCACGCACATTAGAGCTGCTATCCGTCCTGTATGGGGGATATGGTGGTGGTCTCCTCGTCATTACAGTAGGCTGGGTTCTGCAGCCCGGTACAAGGGGAGGGGGACCTCAAAGCCTCATTCACATATAGCATATGCAGCATGCTAATTCCAATGGAGTGCTTAGGTAATACTAAGGCAGGGTCACTAGCCGACTACATTCGGTCCATTGAAGTAAATGGATCTGTGCCAGTCTACTCTATGCACAGAGATTTGTGCCTTGTAAGACAATCATTGTGTAAATCAGGAATGGGGAACCTTGGTTCTCCAGCTGTTGCAAAACTACAATTCCCATCATGCCTGGACAGCCAAAGCTTTAGCTTTGGCTGTCCAGGCATGATGGGAATTGTAGTTTTGCAACAGCTGGAGAGCCAAAGGTCTCCCATTCCTGGTGTATATGCACCCTAAGTGATAGGAATCAACTGGTGTCAGAACGTGCCAGAGATCTTTAATTTACTTCTATTAAAAAAAAAAATCTCCAGCTTTCCAGTACTTATCAGCTACTGTATGTCCTGCAGGAAGTGGTGGGTTCTTTCCAGCCTGATGCAGTGCTCTCTGCTGCCACCTCTGTCCATGTCAGAAGCTGTCCAGAGCAGCAGCAAATCCCCATAGTTCCCCACAGTTACTGATATGTACAGAGGTGGCAGCAGAGAGCCCTGTGTCAGACTGGAAAGAATATACCACCTGCAGGACATACAGCAGCTGATAAGTACTGGAAGGCTTGATTATTTTTTTTTTTATTTAATTAATTTATTTTTCTTGTTCAGCAGTTTTTTTATTGAGAAATTTTTCATAAAGAAATACACACATAGCCTGCGTATACAAATTAGACAATAGAAGAATACACCAATGCAAAACAACATAGCCTCCCAAAAAAACAGCACCACTCCTGTCCTCAGGTTGAATGTGGTATTGCAGTTTAGTTCCATTAAAATGAATGGAGATGGAGATTGAAATGATGGAGTTGTAATACCACACACATCCTGATGGCAGAGGTGGAGCTGTTTTTGGAAGAAAGAAACTATGTATTTTTTGTAAACGATTCTGCTCCCTCCATAGTAATCCAATGTATGTGTTGTGCTCCTCACAGCTGACAGAACAGAGAGAGATGAGCGGGAGCGGCGGCCTGCAGTCCCTCTACCCCTGCCCTCTATACGAGGAGGCCATGTTACTGGCAGAGGAGGGAGGAATATACTGCAGAGCACTGAGGTAAGCAATGTCCTGCAGCTTGTCTGTTCCTGTGTCTTGGGTTCGATCATATTGATTTCCTTTTATTCTTTAGGACCGACTTGCTGGAGTGCGGAGGAGACAGCGATTTTCTTGCAAAGCTTCACTGCGTCCGTCAGGCATTTCAGGTAAACGTCTGTTCAGCTTCGTGTAGTTGTTGAAGTACGACTTTCATGCTTCCCGATGACCCCTGCAGCAGAGAGTATTTCAGGAAAATAGCATGCTGATGATGTGGGAAGCAGCACAGAGTATTTCAGGAAAGGAGTATTCTGATATTGGAGAAGGAACTAAACTGTCGATGTCAATAAAGCAGCACAGAGTCTTTCAGGAGAAGCGTGCACTGATCTGGCAGGAGGAAGGAAATTAGCCATGTGTTTGTAGCGTCACAGAGTATTTCAGGAGAGGAATGTTCTAATATTGTGTGATGCAGCGGCTTGTCCCTGTATTTGTAACCGCACAGAGTATTTCAGGAGAGGCGTATTCTGATATTGTCTGAGGCAGGAACCTGTACATGCCCTTACAGCAGCACAGAGTATTTCCAGAGAATGGGAGGCAGTGACTTCTCTCTTTCTCAGAGTATTTTTGAAGGCAGGAGGCAGCGACTTATTTATGTATTTATAGCAGCACAGAGTATTTCAGGAGATGAGTGTGCCAATGTTGTGAGAGGCAATGACCTGTCCACGTATTTATAGCAGCACAGAGTATTTCAGTAGATGACTTGTTCAGGGCCTCTTCTGAGCCTGTGGACAAGCGGTGACCATAGGGGCAAAGAATTGGAAAGATTTGTTCAGTATTAGGCTGCAGCTTAAACCATTGATGTCTGTGACCACCAAACTGTGCCCCCCGGCCTCACAGCATAGCCAGTACTACCTGCATGGTGGGGGGCTCACGGTCAGCACAAGGCTTCAGCTGTGGCCTAGTAGAGAAGGATGAGGGCGTCTCCAAAATGGTGGGTATATAGGAAAGTAACTGGGAGGGGATGAACTTTACATGAATAATAGACATAATTGTGTCTGGTGTAACCCATACGGCCGAGTTCATGTGAGTACAAGACGTTGTGATTTATCTCGCTTCCCATTCCAGAGTCTCTATTTTGATTAGCTGTGTTATTACGAGACCCCCCCCCCATCCCCATCCTGACACGTCTGATTTATTGCACTGGTTCACCTGAGGTAATAAGGTCATGCCCCCATAGCACTGGTTCACCTGAGGTAATAAGGTCATGCCGCCATAGCACTGGTTCACCTGAGGTAATAAGGTCATGCCGCCATAGCACTGGTTCACCTGAGGTAATAAGGTCATGCCCCCATAGCACTGGTTCACCTGAGGTAATAAGGTCATGCCCCCATAGCACTGGTTCACCTGAGGTAATAAGGTCATGCCCCCATAGCACTGGTTCACCTGAGGTAATAAGGTCATGCCGCCATAGCACTGGTTCACCTGAGGTAATAAGGTCATGCCCCCATAGCACTGGTTCACCTGAGGTAATAAGGTCATGCCCCCATAGCACTGGTTCACCTGAGGTAATAAGGTCATGCCCCCATAGCACTGGTTCACCTGAGGTAATAAGGTCATGCTGCCATAGCACTGGTTCACCTGAGGTAATAAGGTCATGCCCCCAAAGCACTGGTTCACCTGAGGTAATAAGGTCATGCCCCCATAGCACTGGTTCACCTGAGGTAATAAGGTCATACAGCTATAGCACTGGTTCATCTGAGGTAATAAGGTCATGCTGCCATAGCACTGGTTCACCTGAGGTAATAAGGTCATGCCACCATAGCTCTGGTTCACCTGAGGTAATAAGGTCATGCCCCCATAGCACTGGTTCACCTGAGGTAATAAGGTCATGCTGCCATAGCACTGGTTCACCTGAGGTAATAAGGTCATGCCCCCATAGCACTGGTTCACCTGAGGTAATAAGGTCATGCCGCCATAGCACTCGTTCACCTGAGGTAATAAGGTCATGCCCCCATAGCACTGGTTCACCTGAAGTAATGAGGTTATACCGCCATAGCACTGGTTCTCCTGAGGTAATAAGGTCATGCCGCCATAGCACTGGTTCTCCTGAGGTAATAAGGTCATGCCGCCATAGCACTGTTTCTCCTGAGGTAATAAGGTCATGTCACCATGGTGCCATTTCCTTTTGCAGATGATACTGTCAAGATTGGAGAACAGAGAATTTCTGATCGGCGTCTGCAGGAGAACCTTATCCTCTGTGCTTATCAAGGCCAAAAAGGTAAGTCCTCCGCGCCGAACCAGGATTATATATATATATATATATATATATATATATATATGGGGTGGTGGTCTCGTGTTACTGAATACATCCTATGGGGGGGCATTGGGGTGTTATTGATTAGCAAAAGCTGGTAATGAATTGATATCCTGTAAAATATCATCTGCACGTAACCCATATAGTCCATACCATCAATCTGTTTTTTGTTTTTTAATCTAAATAGGTCTGAGATTCTTATATATATTATATTATCTTTATGGTAGCTGGAGCTCCGATATAATCACAGAATTTTGGACCAAGAATTGAATAGGTTGTAAGGTAGACATTGACATGAAGGCGGCCATTGTTGTGAGGGCCTGTAAGTTTAGTGCAGATCAGTGACATCACCGTAATTTGATTTGCTGAGAATTGTCTTCTATATACCTGAGTTCTGCAGAATGTGTACTTACCGTTTTGATGTCGTATACAGAATCCCAGGAAGTTTGAAGCCGCTTACGATGAGATGATTTGCTTTGTGAACAATCCAGACTCCTGGTCCACCATGGAGAATGAGCTGTTTGGACAAGGGGTGAGTGCTGGACCATTACACAAAGGATCATAGTGGTCATCAGGAATACTAGCCGCAACCTTAGTGATGCTAGCCGTAGAGGTTAAAGGATAGTTAAAAAAAAAATCTTTAAAATTAACTGGTGCCAAAAAGAAATTTGTAATTTACTTCTATTAAAAAATCTCCAATCTTCCAGTACTTATACAGAAAATACAATCAGATTTTCCAGATGAGCAGACAGATATCTGCTATTCAGGGTAGTCTATGGCATTTGTTCTGGATTATCAGATATTCCGGATGATCAGACTCCTCCCCTTTTCTGCCTCCAGGTGAAGAACATCAATTTTTACGACATCTTCTTGGACTTCATTGTCATTGACTCTTTTGAAGATTTAGAAAATCCTCCATTATCGGTCCAGAACGTTGTTAAAAACCGCTGGTTAAACTCCTCCTTCAAAGAAACGGTGAGTGCTCTCTATTTATAGGACGACATTAATGGTGCCTGCAGATAAACAGCGATAAGAAACTTGTCGGCCCAAGTATGGAAGTGAGTGCGGATAAAGGGCTGACGTATCTGGGCTGTTGTGCTGTCAGGCCTGGCAGGGAGCTGTCAGCACGGAGGCTGAACGAGTGCAGAGACGCCTCATACACACCGTCTGATAGCGACCTAAACCGCCAGGATGTGGTTCCTCAGCAACTGAACTTGTTTAATTGCCAACAACCAACTGGTAGTGTTCTGATGGCCCGGGTCTCCATTTTCAACACTTTCTATTTAGCGGCGTTAAAACTTAAAGGGGTACTCCAGCGTGGGGGCACTTTTGCACTAGGACCGGGTACGAGGTGGCCGAGGGAAACGACGCCCACTCACCTCCCAGGTTCCAGCAGCGGGTCCCGCATCGCGGCACTCTGGTGCCCGGTTCCCGGCCGCTTCCGGGTGTCTGACGCGGGCCCGAGACGTGACGTCTCAGGTCTACTCAGCCACTCAGTGAAAAAGGCGGGATCTCGAACTGAGCGGACCTGAGACGTCACGTCTCGGGCCCGCATCAGACACCCGGAAGCGGCCGGGAACCGGGCACCAGAGCGCCGCGATGCGGGACCCGCCACTGAAACCGGGGAGGTGAGTGGACGTCTTTTCCCTCAACCTTGTCCCCAGTCCCAGCGCAAAAGTGCCCTCACGCTGAAGTACCCCTTTAATGGTATCGGTCGCAGATCTCTGTTTAAACAGGAAATGTGCGGCCAATAACAGTGATTGTTACATTTTTTCTTTCAACTCAATGGTGCCAGAAAGTTATACAGATTTGTAATTTACTTCTATTAAAAAATCTCCAGTATTCCAGTACTTATCATCTGCTGTATGTCCTACAGGAAGTGATGTATTCTCTCCAGTTGGACAAAGTGTTCTCTGCTGCCCCCTCTGTCCATGTCAGGAACTGTCCAGAGCTGGAGATGTTTTCTGTGGGGATTTGCTGCTACTCTAGACAGTTCCTGAAATGGACAGAGGTGGCAGCACTGGAAAGAATACACCACTTCCTGCAGGGCATACAGCAGCTGATAAGTACTGGAAGACTGGAGATTATTTTTTTTTAATAGAAGTAAATTACAAATCTCTGGCACTTTCTGGCACCAGTTGATTTGAAAGTAAAAAGAAAATTGGTGAACAACCCCTTTAAGGGGCGAATGAATGATCTGTTGTGCCTTGGAAGGACACTGCAAGTGAGATTGGCGCTGATTAGCGTCTGCACACGGCTCCATATCCGGCCGCGTAAAAGGACCCTTACTCCATAACTTGCTGCGATCTCTCTCCTGTTTCTGTGGACGGCTTCTTTATATTGAGGAGATTCAAAGAAAGGATGGAGATTGCTGTCAGGGAGTAAAGCACACTACAGCCTGCTTCCTTCTACTTGTTCTGCTGATCGTCAAGGTCTCAGCAGTCCCTGACCAATTAGGTTTTTCTAAATGTCAGGTATGCTTTTAGGGTACAAACCCACACACCGTATACGCAGCAAATACGCAACAAATACGCAGCAGTTTGATGGTGAAGATTTAATGCTGAGTTCAGTTATTTTGATCTAATCTGCTGCGTTTTTGTTGCGTATTTGTTGCGTTTTTGCTGCGTATTCGCTGCGTATCGCAGCAGTAAATACGCTGTGTATACGGTGTGTGGGTTTATACCCTAAAGGGGATTCCCATTAAAGGGGTTATCCAGCGCTACCATTAGTTGTTTATACTGCTGCCTCGGTCCCTGTTGACTTCATATCATAATGTCCCGCATCCCACTGCCAGCGTCTGTTTTATGCCACCCGTGGTTTGAGCAGCATGAAACAGGTAACGGGTTCCTCTTAGGCCGGCTTCACGCTGCTTTAAAATCTTGGAAAAAAGCCAATAAAATTGCCAGCGGCCTTATGTTAGCTGGAAGTTTATCATTGGCCTTATACACACACTAGTGGGGGGGGGGGAGATTTATCAAACATGGTGTAAAGTGAAACTGGCTCAGTTGCCCCTAGCAACCAATCAGATTCCACCTTTCATTCCTCACAAACTCTTTGGAAAATGAAAGGTGGAATCTGATTGGTTGCTAGGGGCAACTGAGCCAGTTTCACTTTACACCAGTTTGATAAATCTCCCCCAATGTGTTTTTTTGGGGTGGCGTTTTTCTCTCCTCTCTGGTGTTTTTGAGCGTTTGTAGCATTTTTTCCAAAATGCAGCATGCTGAGGGAGTGGCGTTTTTTTCTCTCATAGACATTAATGGGCTTGTTCTGGTTGTCCCCAAAAACGCCCTTGCAGTGCGTATGTTTTTTTTGTTTTTATTTTATTTCCTGGCGTTTTTGTCACCTTTTGTGGTCCAGCAGCTAGGTCATGTGATGGGGGAGGGGGAAAAAAAAAGTTAAGCGCACAAAAACACCTAAACCACAAAAAATATCATTCACCCAAAAAAACGCCAGAAAAAAAATGCATGAAAAAAAAAGCCATGCGCCACATTGACGTGTTTTTCTGGCCTAAAAACGCCAAACAAAAAGTGTGTGTGAGGGCGTCCTGCTGAGCATAGATAACTGTGAGCTGAATGCCTGTTAGGCCAGTAGCTGGTCCGCCTGACTCTCCTATACGTATGCACACTGGGCTTAACAGAGCATGTGTATGTTCTTGGTGGGGAGAGGGGGGTCTTGCAGCGGCCTATTTCACACCAGAATTGACTCCATAGGAGTATAGACTTGTATGGTGCATATGTACGGCTCAGATGTGATCAGGTACAGATTGACCATTATAAGCGTCGTGACTACTCCATTTTTTTATCCAGTCTGTATGACTGCAGTGCATTGTGGGGCTTCCTCCATCATATCCCGGCACTACATACATCAATAAAACAACAATTAATAATACTAATGGAAGCTACGTATCCCCCTCCCCCCAGCAGCTCAGACCCCAAACTATGCCGTATTGTTGGTATATGACACAGGGAGGGGACTGCGGTCGGCCCACCGCCCTATGTTGTATTGTATTTAGCAAGCGATTATTACCACAATCTGTAGTATTACAGGACGGGGAGGGATGGCCGGACCCGAGTCGCAGTAAAGAAAACTGTTGCGAACAATAGCGCATCAGCCATCTATATTCTTACATTAGAGATTTGAGTCCATATTTGGGCAAATTACTGAGCTGGACTAAACTATTTCATGTTTGGCATCAGAAACTTTAAAGAGGAAAAAAAAAAAGTATCATATGGCTTTCTGCACATTCCTGTATTTTCCATTGGAATGATCTCCTCGCTTCTAATGCGCTCAGTTTGGCACAAGACGGCGCACAACAGAAGCTGCAGAATGCAAAACATACAGGCGGTGGGACGCGGCACGGAGGAGAGCGGTGGGTTCAATTATTAGCTCCCAACTTCATTTAAAGGGAACCTTCACTATCAAGGTTTTAGATCAGATTCGGCCACTGTTTTGTGAGCAGTCGCCTATTATAATGTTATTACTGGACGTTCTCCCAGTGACAAGTATGCAGCCTATAGCTGTGAGCGGAGCGGTCACAGAAGCTGCCGTGTTGTGTCCATTGGCAAGGTGACAACTACTGCCAGGACTCTGGTCAGAGAACACAACAGTCAAGGATTCGGTCTGTAAAAGTCCTTTTGCACAAGAAAATAATGAGGACACATAAGATGTAATGGACATTATGGGATATGTAGTACGCCGAGTTGGAAGGGGCGTACCTTACACATGGGACTGATCACGGTTGATGAATACTCACGCATTTGCATATGCACGCACCAATTAGTTCGCTTTGTTAATTACCTACACTTGTATAGGAAGGAAGTTGTATACTAGTAAGATATGCTTGAAAAAGGTGGAGGAGGCCACTGAAACGTCGCATCGTATCTTGATTTGCTGTGCTGCACTTATGTATTTTTTTACTTTTATGGAATAAATCACTGAAGATATTTTTTCACCACGGAAGTGCTGCTGGAAATTTATTTAGTTTAGCTACAAGTATCGTTGGTCAGATACTATCCCGCGGGCACTCGGACTGAATACCTGAAGGTGGTGCCGCTAGTATTATATTGGACTAGATAGATAGATAGATACATACATGAGAGAGAGATAGTAGATATATGGGAGAGAAAGAGGAGATAGAGAGATAGGAGCTATATAGATAGAGGGAGAGAGAGAAGATATATATATAGAGAGAGAGGAGAAAGATAGAGAGAGATAGGAGATATATTATATATATATATATATATATATAGAGAGAGAGAGAGAGAGAGAGAGAGAGATAGAGTATATATATATATATATATAGAGAGAGAGAGAGAATAGATAGGAGAAAGATACATACATATGAGAGAGAGAGATAGATAGGTAGATAGATAGGAGAGAGAGGATATAGATATATATATATATATATATATATAGATAGATAGATAGATAGATAGATAGATAGATAGATAGATATATAGAGAGAGAGAGAGAGAGAAAGAGATAGAATAGATAGGAGAAAGATACATACATATGAGAGAGAGAGATATGTACGGTGCGTTTACACGGAGATTTATCTGATAGATTTTTTTTAAGCCAAAGCCAGGAATGGATTTGAAAAAAGGAGAAATCTCAGTCTTTCCTTTATGACCTGTTTTCTGTTTATAGTCTGTTCCTGACTTTGGCTTCAAAAATCTGTCAGATAAATCTCTTTGTGTAAACGCACCATAACATTGATAAGACAGACAGATAGAAGCCTATTGTGCTGTATATAAGTTGTAGCTCTTTGCTAATTCTTGAATGTTTTCTTTGTTTTCCTGTAATTTTTATTTGCTTGTTTGTAATTAACACTTCTATATATTGGGGTTTTTTGTTTCTCCAGTTGCTCCTCTCACTTGTATGTGTCACTCTTCTTGCCCCCAGGCGGTCACCTCCAGCTGCTGGGCTGTTATCAAGCAAAAGAAACAACAATTGAAGGTAAGAAGCCGGCCGCCAATGGTTCTGAGACCTCTGTGACTGGCCAGGAAACTTAACCGAGGATCACTCAGTGGGCCGTAAACACTAGGGTCCACATGAGGATAGATAGATAAGAGATAGATAGATGCAAAGGTATACTCCATGGCACTCCAATGTTCAATATAGAAAACACTATATTCCATCAAGCGAAGGTGCAGCACATCACTACTTTTTGCTGTGCTGCACCTTCTCTTGATGAAATATAGTGTTTTCTATATTGAACTATGGCGTGCCATGGAGTATACCTTTGCATCTAAATAGAGCCCGTGGTCTCGGCGATCTACTGGCACCGCTACTTTATTGGATAGTGCTGCTGAATAACTGCAACAATCTAGATAGATAGACAGGTAGATGCACTTGCATTGAGGGCATGTAGCGTGCATCTTGCAACCAGCAACCATAAATCCATGAAAGCTGCAGCCTGACCACATAGACGTAGTGATCTTCATGTAACAAGACTAATGTCACCATAAATGTGCTTATTGTTATGAGAAAAGGGAAGCACCTGGGGTGGGTGAGGGTCCACATCCCCCCAAAGAGTACAGCAGGCCGGCATCCACTTGACTAGTGTCACTGTTGTTGTCAGCTGTTACCTGAGCCCATCTGTTGTGTCTCCAGCCGCCCTATATATCAGCGCTGCTCTGTAGCTGATTATTAGACCCCTGTCAGCTGACTGTTATTTAAAGGGACAGTAAAACTAAAGTTTGTGTTCTCGCCATTTGCCGTGAAGTTAAAAGTGGATTTCCTGCATGGTGTAGACAGGTTTGCATCTATTCAGAGCCTCCATCGCTGATTCTGCCACATTGGACAGAAATGTATTGCTGCATGTAACACAATTGCCTATTAAAGTGACGGACACCTTGGCAGAACTATCAGAAGTAGGTGGTGGGATCCATCGAGTAACATTGGCGTCAGTCTGCCGCTGTGGACACGGCCTCATTCATTGTATAATATGTTCTTCTCGCTACTTTCCACATATCTGCTTGTTGTCAGTGAATGAGTGTTCTTGTTTACGTCCAATAAATAAGTAAAATCTATGAAGACTTTAATGAGCACCGTCACTTTAAATAAAAACTTTGACATGTCGTAGACACACGTCAAATGTTTGCATCAGTCGGAGTTTTGTTTTTTTTTACCCCGACCAATCATAAGGAAGGAATCGTAAGGAGAAGGTTTCAAACCTGCCCTGATACATTGTAGCAAACTATAAGGACGGCAGAGATCTTGTGTTGCAGTTTGTTTAGGATTGGATAACTCTGATAGAATTATATTGTGACTGCATCTGCCTCTATGATATGTTGAAAATTGTGAGAATGACGTGTATTTAAAGGGTTATTCCACTCAAACATAACTTTTGATATGTTGCTGCCCATGGTGAGACTAAAGCCCCTATTACACGGGGCGATTCAGAGGAGCAAACGAGCGCCAACCTGTCAGGTCAGCAGTCGCTTGCTCCTTGTTCCCCGCTCGCTGCCGGCGCTATTATGCGTACCTGCAGCGAGCAGGTAAGATTGGGGGGCTGCCCGGGTGATCGCTAAATTGTCCAGGCAGCCCATAGAAGATGGCTGCTCCTATTATCGGCCCATAATCACTTTGTTAATAAGGCCTTAACAATTCCTTCCATAATTTTTATTATCTATTCTGTCTCCTTCCCCCAGTTCTCAGCTGCTGCTTTCTGCGGAAAACGCAAAAATCTGTGTGTGAGCTTTTCTCTCTGTCTCTCCCTCCTCCCCAATCCCTTCTAAGACAGCTGATGTAAACAAGTCCCTGGCCGGCTTTATCTGCAACATTGCAGCTTCTTTGTTAATCACAGTGAGTTCATCAGCAACTTGACCTCAAATTAACCCTCCCAGCATGAAAAAGAAGCAACAATGTTGCAAATAAAGTTTGCCAGGGACTTGTTTACATCAGCTGTCTCAAAAGGGAGGAGGGGGAGACAGAGAGAAAAGCTCACACACCGATTTTTATGTTTTCAGCATAAAGCAGCAGCTGAGAACTGGGGGAAGGAGACTATATAGATAACAAGAAGTATTAAAGGAATTGTTAGTCTCATCATGGGCAGCAACATATCAAAAGTTATGTTTGAGTGGAATACCCCTTTAAATGCTGGCTACTGTTCTCTGTTATCAGCCATGTCAGATGTGGGTGTGAATGGTATTCTCCCTGCCCCCCCTTATATCACATATTTCCAGTTCTTACATAAACATGCATACGTGTAGATGATTTAAGTTGTAATCCCTGGATTGTATTCTTCCCCTTTAAGTATGTGATGCTCTTATCTATAAATATTTTGGCAGCGCTGATGTTCCTGACAGAAAATCTGGAGTCCGCTATAGACTTGGACTTGGGTATAGTTATATTCTGACACAGAAGCAGTATCCAGCTGTTTTAGTGCCCCCCTTCAAACTACCTCTTAAAGGTGTGTGTGTGTGTGTGTACTTTAGTGTTAGTAAAGTAAAGAGTTAATAGTGTCACCCATATAAATGATGTAAATTTTGGGGGCACTATTCGGTGTAGATAGCGGTTGTCTTCCATGCACTGTATAGGATGGTGGTAACTGAAGATACTTGGATCTTGGATCTTGCTGTGAGTAATGGCCCTATTCCACGGAACGTTTGTCGCTCATAAATTCGCTAAAACGACCACTCGTTAACGATTAATTCACGACTATATTTTGCGAACGACAACATATAACACGTGAACGATAACGATTACTTTGCGGTCGTTACATGCTCGTTTAAAACGTTCGCCGGGGTGATAATTTGAATACAACACACCTAGTTTTTCAACACATTGGGTGAACGATTTCACGATTTCTAATTCAACAAAACGATTAGCGAATTATCGTTGAAAGACTAACGATTTTTTTTCGACATGTTGAAAAACATTTTATAACGACTGAACGACGATTTTGCTGTAGTCGTTCGATCGTTTACATCTATTCCACGGAACGATTATCGTTAACGAGCGGTGGTTTTAGCGAATTTATGAACGACAAACGTTCCGTGGAATAGGGCCATTAGAGGCAGCTGAAAGGGATTTGATGTCCTCAGACTCCTGCCAAAGACTCTAGGAAATAAGAGCCACAAATTACACCTGACTAGTCCTTGAAGGGTTCTCCAAAAATGCAGTATCAGTTTGAGCTGTCATATTTAGGTGAAATCTATGCAGGGTTGGAGTCGACAAATTTGGTGTATATGGACAGGCGCTATGGCCAGTGGGCAGTAACAGTGTCCCCGTGACCTCACTATTGGCTATAAACCTGTGCTACACTCACTGCTCTATGCATGGTCCATATTGTCTTGTGCCAGGCTACAAGCAGCCTACAAAACCAGCGCTACAAAAACATGGCCACTTTTCTCCCTCTCTTGACTCCAGATTGGGTGGAGTTTCAAACTCAGTTCCATTGAAGTTATTTTATTCTACTGGTGTCTATGCACCTTCATGCAGCTTTTACTGAACTGATTGATTTATAGTCAATGCTTTTGATTTTTAATAATCATATCTTTATCATCTTTACTAGTCACCAGATGGATTTTTTGCACATTTCTATGCCGTCTGTGAGGAGATATGCCCCGTGTTGGCCTGGGGGCTTCTATCATCCAAGAATACACTGTATGAGCTGTGCTCCTCCTATAAGGTACAAGGACAAGTTTGCGCTTTTAGTTACGTGTAAATGGGAATTTTTTTCTCTCTTCTTTTAGGTTGTTAAATAATTTTTTATAGTTTTATATGTCTGGAGTGATATCCCGATGATAGCCATTTCAGCTTCTGTATGTTTGTCACTCATCTGGTCTATCTATGGTACATTCTCCTATACTGCAGCATAAGGAAAGCTAGGTGGTGGGAAGGCACGCCGCCTTCTCAGAAAAGGGATACGTCTGATTTTTCTTGTCTCTTTTATGTATAGGACCATATCCTGCACTTCCTCAAGGACATCTTTGACTTGGAGAAGGTCCGCTATTCAAGCGTGGAAAGTTTGTCGGAAGACATTCTGCAGAATATCTATCAGCGTGCAGAGTCTCTTGGGTTGTACATGGGAGCCGAATCTTCTATATCCACTTGTCTCCATCCCCGTAGACATCGATCTGGTAAAACAGATCACCCAAACCACACATAGGGTGTGCCTGTGGTCCGCACATCTGCCGGCAGCCATTGTGTGAACCAAACTAGGATTTAATAAAAAGAAGGTTGTAGAAATAGGACTTGGTATTAGTTCAGTAATGGCTGCCACCGGTGTGTCTAGATGAGTGGTGACCTTTAAATGGCTTCTCCCCCACAGTCCCACATGAAATACTGTAAGGAAAGGTCCCGGTGGTGGTATCCCTACCAGTCCCTAGAGCAAGAGTTCCACGTTTCCCATTTGTAATTGAGAAGAGTGAAAACATATTCTCTATGGGATAAATGGAAATCGACAAATGTTTACACCTCCCATCGATCCCAGGAATGTGCAAAAGGAGGATACAAGACCCCATCTACCCCATCTACGGGGTCCTGTCCCACTCTCCCCCATAGAACAGTGTGGCCAAATCTACCCAAAAAGGCCTATTGCTTTGCTTACTACCAAAATAGGCCTCCCACGTTAAATTCTATGTCTTCCCTCGTTTTTCGCTAGCTTTTAGTATGCTCAGTGCCATTATAGCCACCCTGTCGTCTGGCACTTCTTTTTTTTTTTTGAACTTGTCAATTCTATCTTCTGTTTTCTCGTGTTCCATGTTTTCTTTATGAGCGTCCCTTCGCATAGCGGAGGCAGCCATTTTTGCAGTGTGTTTTGTTCCTTCGTGGTTTCTCATACTCTAACGTCTATAGCTTGCAGCCATGTTAATATTTTACCCTCCCTCTAAAAAAAATGGCTGCCTGCGTCGTGTGAGGGCATCGTTTTTTTTTTTTTTTCATGTTTTATCTACTATACAGAATACGTGGAGGCCTTGAATGAGGGGTGCTAATAGTACACCCGGTAAACGTCACTTTACCGGGTGCTCAGGGAGGTGGTCGCAGACAATAAGACCAAGACTTGTTGTTTACATCAAAGGTAAGCGGCCTGCAGAACTCCAGCTCTTCTTGATGTGTCCCGGCTCCCATTTTGCTCCAAGAGCATGCTGGGACATGTCCACTAAACAAGGCTTGGGGGGCTGTAGGTTGCCTTGCCTGGTTTACATGTTGTATATACCATGTAGATATGTGTGTGTGTGGTTGATATAGTGTCACAGATTATTGCACTTTATGGTACATGGTTGGGCAGTATGGCCCCATTGGTTATTATGGTCGTGCAGCATTTATAATTATTGCTACATCTCTGTCCAGTACAGACAAGGAAGGGGAGTCCCTATGCACATACTCTCCTTCCAATCATCATATGGTTTCCTAGGGTGGGTTGTAGCACTAGGATTAGAATCACATCTGTGTTTGACACTCCGGCACAGGTTCAGTTTATCAGGAGTTTGATGAATCTCATTCACTTGAAGGCTAAGTTCACACAACGTATATATTTTTAATTAATGACAGACATTGTTGCTAATTGTCGTGAAAATATACCACTAAAGTCTATGAAATTGTGGCCGGAGTGTATACACTGCAGCCAAGATCCCGTGCAGCCGCACAAAAAAAACTGACTGCAGACAATGTAAAGTGTGGCTCCAGACGCACTTTACATTTTGTGCTATGGGTAATTGGAATGTGGGCACACAGAAATGCACCTGCATCCCAATTCAAAATTAAAGTTCATCTGGCTGATACTGCATGAACTGCACTTTCACCGGCGTCTGGTGTCTTACGTTGTGTGAACCCTGCCAAATGGTGTATTTCTATCTTGACAAGTTATACGTTATCCACAGTATTGGGCGTGACTAAGAGATCACAAAGGGGAATGACCTCTGAGAATCCCGCAATCTTGAGTACTGGGCCCCCGAAATCCCCAGTGGATGGAGCTGTGGGCTCTTTTGGCTATCTTTGGTGGCTACACATGCATGTACAGCCTACCAACCCGCAGTGGGACCCCACCATAATCTGTTAGCTATGCCCGATACTGTAGAATGGGTATAACTTGTCTAGATTGGAGTACCCCTTTAACCAGGCAAAAAATAGTGCTTGCTATGCTTTTCTGTCCTGTTTTGTTTGGGGTCTCTATGGCAGACATAAACTTATTATTTTTCCCCCATTTTGTTTTTGCTCTCTGCACCACAATGGGGCTTATAGTAGCTCTTTAGCATCATAGGTGACCACATCATGGATGTCCTATATAGTAATAGTAATTGCCCCTTCCTATGCAGAAGCATCTATTCTAGCAGAGCTTAGGGTGACTCTTCCTGGAATAGACATCCATAGCAGGATCGTATTATAGCTAACATAGCCCCTCCTCCACCATGTTTACTCCGTACTGAGTGCCAGAATCAGAAACAGGCTCATCTTTCCTATCCGATTTGTTATAGTTTATAAACCTTTATATATAGTACCCCATTAAGATGTTTTTTTCATGTCATGGTAAATAAAGTTTATTGACATAACAGGCCTCCATTATGAAAATTGTCCATAGCAACCAATCAGAGCACAGCTTTCAGTTTTATCCAGAGCAGTTAAAGAAGAGAATGCTAAACTCTGGTTGCTATGGGCAACGACTATAAGAACGGCCAGAGTGCCCATAATTTGTCATATACTCTATATCCCGAATCTACTTCTGACAGGGTCAGCGAAACCATACGGATGATCCTGTTTGTAGGTTTCACCTAGAGGATCACAGCCGGGCCTTGTTGCCCATAGCAACCACTCAGGTTTCATATTCAGCGCTATTTAAAAAATAAAAGCTGAGCGCTGAATGGTTGCCATGGACAACAAGGCCAGTTCAGATTTAGTAAATCAGAGTGTGTACCTTTTTTTCAATAAACTTTATTTGCAATAAACATTTTGAACACAATCTACAGGTTACAGCGATGCACATACATGAATACGCGCACTGTCCTTTTGTCGTATTTTTCAGTCATAAAACTTGCAAAATGGCCGCCTATATACAGTATGAGTCCATTGTAACATAGTAATAATAAATAAACGTTACTTTTGTACTATTGCTATGACCATAAACATACACTGTAAGATGCTGACATGACAGACGCAATATGGCGTATATGGAGTGAATGTATACCAGGAGCCCACATTAGTTCTGGTCATTTAAGGAGACTGCTACCTATATGTGTGTGTTACTGTGTCATACATGAAGGACTGTTATTTCAGTATGTAGCATAATAGGTGTGAACAGGAAACCCCACAGTATGTGACGGCAGAACATTATGTATGTGATATGGCGGCAGAACACTATATATGTGATATGGCGGCAGAACACTATATATGTGATATGGCGGCAGAACATTATGTATGTGATATGGCGGCAGAACATTATGTATGTGATATGGCAGCAGAACATTATGTATGTGATATGGCGGCAGAACATTATGTATGTGATATGGCAGCAGAACATTATGTATGTGATATGGCGGCAGAACACTATGTATGTGATATGGCGGCAGAACGTTATGTATGTGATATGGCGGCAGAACGTTATGTATGTGATATGGCGGCAGAACATTATGTATGTGATATGGCGGCAGAACATTATGTATGTGATATGGCGGCAGAACATTATGTATGTGATATCGCGGCAGAACATTATGTATGTGATATGGCGGCAGAACATTATGTATGTGATGTGGCGGCAGAACATTATGTATGTAATATGGCGGCAGAACATTATGTATGTGATATGGCGGCAGAACACTATATATGTGATATGGTGGCCAGCGCTGCTGATGGACATAATGTGCACATATGGCAGGGTCCGGGGTGGTCTACCTGGGGACAAGGCACCAAAATAAACTATATCCAGGTATTAAGTGCTGAGTGCAATGCGGAGTGCAGCAAGCACAATATATATATATGTGATGGGTGTGTATATCTATAGACAATAGGATGAATGGATACGTACTGTGGCCTTGTCTTGTAATTCAGTAACTGAACTGTGAGCTTAAAGGGCAACTATCATGGAGTCATTCATGTCATGGAGTTATTATGTGTGACTATGTATAAAGATATAGATTGAGATATATTGTCTTTTTTGCACTTAAACTTTATACTTGATGTAATTTTATTATATGTAGAGTTACCTAGGTACCAACCCTGGGAGCCGTCCTGCCATAGTATATAGAAACAGGCAATCTATATATCCCACCTTGAAGGCATGTATAGCCTCAGCGTGATACATCTTGGTGATAACCCAATGAAACTCGAATGGCGGCTAGAAGGGGTAGTGACGCAGATAGGTTAGGCTACAGTCATCTGCTCGAGTAGTTTTAGTTTGCTGATGATAGTTGCCCTTTAAATTGTTTCCAATGTAATGTCTGCATCCAACAGCCTCATAGGTCAAATGGGGGAGCGTTGCCTAGATCAGCCAATCAGATCACTGCTGTTAAACAGTGCTTGATTTTGATTGGTCGATATGAGCATCTCTTGTCCCTTATATTTTGTAAAGATTGTATGCATGAGGCCGGATATGTTTGAATGACATTATATATAAATTTATATACAGTATATATATATATATATATATTTTTTTTTTCTCCTTACAAAGAGGTTTCAGGAAAGGGAAGCTCCACCTTTTGACGAATGTCGGCTTTCTAGTTGTAATCTTTCACCTGTATAATAGATCTTCACTGCAAAACAAGGTGATGGTTACCTGGAAACCATCAACAAGCTGGTTTGGATAAAGTTCTAGGAAACCTTGTAGTGTCAAATTTGGTTTTAGACAAGAAAACTATATATAAGCTGAACTGATTATGTATAAAATATGGATGAGGCCAATATAAGATCTGTCAACAGCAGATGATCTACTTGTTGATGGTTTCCATGTAAAAACTTCAATCTAAAAGCACAAAAAAGCTGAATATTATAAGATTTAACACATATTAACTACATGTCCAGCATTAATGGAGGCTGAAGCTTCCCCACGTCGCAGAGCAGATCTCTCATTTTCATATTTTATGCTTTTTAGCCAGATTTGCCGTTTTCAGCTAAATGTTTATATAAAATGTATCCGCCTCTATTTTCACGTGCTTCTCGTAGAACGTTTGTACCGATATAAATCACAAGACGAGGAGATTCCCTGTTGCTATGTTGAAATATATATATATTCGTATGTTTTGGTTATCAAATAAAAAGACATTGCAAAAAGCCGTCTGTCAGAGATTCCTGGGTTTGCTTTATATACACGTCGAGAGTGAGGCCCGTCTACTGTGCAAATGCATATATATATATATATATATATATACTGTATATACAGTGTGTGTGTGTATATATATATATATATATATATATTATCAAATCATTTTATATTATATTTATATTGTCATTTATGCTTTTGCCTAATATGCTACATCGGGTTCACCTAAAGTGAAAATACTCGTATCTCATCTCTTTATGGAAAATTGTTCCTAAATTCCCTTAACAATAAGCTGACAAAATGTTGGCATTTGCCGGCGAGTAAAGGTTACTTTTCTCTGCAGTGCCCCCAGAGGGGAAATGAAGTATTACATGGTGTCCATTCAGGTCAATGTGTTGTCCATGTAATACAGGACAGAACAGGTCCTGCAGGGAGAAAGAATCGGTCTATAGAAATCTACGGAAACCAAAGCAAATTTTCCCATAAGAAATCATAGAAATGCAGACAATTGGTTACACACCCCAAAAATAATGATTTTTTATTCTGAATAACATGTAAAACAGATGAAACAAACATTCAGAATCAGTAGAATCTGTGATATTATAAGTTACTGTACAGTAATGGAGAGGATGGGAAACACAAGGGATGAGCAGGACAGATGTGGGCACATACATGCAGCACTCTCTGTCCAGGGAGAGAGGGGTTACAGCTATGGAGAGATTACCTCCACAGTCCTGTCCCCTGATGCAAGCCCCAGCCTGGAGTGGATCTGCTATGATTTGGAAGGTGAGAGAGACTTCCTGGGCCAGAGTACAGGGCTGTAGACCCTGCTATACAGACCATGCCCCTCCCCCGCCCCCCCTCCCACCCAGTACAGGGAGCTCTTACACCAAAGCAATGCTCTTACACCAAGTCACAATTTTGAAAAACAGCTCTTCAACCAAAACGCTTTTACCACTATATATATATATATATATATATGCACTGAGCATTTGACTCCCAGCATCCAACTCCAGAGGCCGGGAGTCAGATGCCGAGCGTTCGTGTTTGGAGAACGTTGCTGAACCTGAACAGTTAGACAAGTCCCTCAGCACTAGATACAAGGACCAGTGCAAAACTACAACTCTCACCATGCTAACTGACAGAGCATGTTGGGATTAGCAGTTTTGCAAGAGATGAACAGGTTAGGGAACAAACAGCACCTTACTGCACGCAGGATTTATATCATCTTAATGGCAGAATCCAGAAATGAATGAAGAAACTATAGAATTGCACATCTTCAACTTATGGAATTGCCAGCTAAAGGGATTGTCCAGCGAAAATCTTTTTCTTTCAAGTCAACTGGTATCAGAAAGTTATATAGATTTGTAATTTACTTCTATTAAAAAATCTCAAGTCTTCCAGTACTTATCAGCTGCTACAGTGATGGCTGACCTTGACACTCCAGCTGTTGCAAAACTACAATTCCCATCATGCCTGGACAACCAAAGATATGGCTTTGGCTGCCCAGGTATCATGGGAGTTGTAGTTTTGCAACAGCTGGAGTGTCAAGGTTAGCCATCACCTAGCTACTATATGTCCTGCAGGAAGTGGTGTATTCTCTCCAGTCTGACACACTGCTCTCTGCTGCCACCTCTGGCCCAGACAGGAACTCTGTCTCGTTTTTTTATGAATCCCCATAGAAAACTTCTCCTGCTCTGGGCAGTTCCTGTCTCGGCCAGAGATGTCAACAGAGAGCACTGTGTCAGACTGGAAATAGAACAACACTTCCTGCTGGACATACAGCAGCTGATAAGTATGGGAAGACTTGAGATTTTTTAATAGAATTAAGTTACAAATCTATATAACTTTCTGACCAGTTTATATAACCAGTTGATTTGAGAGAAAAAGATTTTCACTGAACATTCCCTTTAAGCACTAAACAGTGAAGCTTCACTTTCCAAGAGGAAAAATCCAGAACCAGGAATACGACTCCCGATTATTGATACTTGTGTGTCGGACAAAAAAAAACCTTGAAGATATCAACCCCTTCCAGCCCAAAGCCCTTGTCCCCCTGTTGTCATTCATAGCTGGAGAATGGAGCGTGGTTTCCCGTGCAGGGGGTCGCAGTGGGAACGTTTGAGGGCTCAACAGCTGAGAGCTGCTTTTGGATTGTCTGGAATGTGCTAGATGACCTGACAAGCAGGACTTTTATGGAAACTCACAGGCTGGGAGTAGGAGCAGCCAAACTGCATCCAGTCTGAGGAGAGGAGCAGAAGAGCTCAGACTGGACTAGAGTGTACTGTGCATCTTCTGTACCACACAGCCTGGGGGGCATCACAGGGGACCCGGCCTGGCACAGCAAGAGGACAGCTCCGCCACGGATACTCCCTTTCCTTGTCTAGACCCTCAAGGGGGAATCGAGCACTGAGCCCTTTAAGTGAAGGTAAGACTTCCCATACAAGAACATAGAGGCACTTAGGGCTTTATAGTTATTGATCCCGGCGTGTCTAGCTGATTGGGCATTCCTGTTTTTCATGGATAGTCTGCCCACCTGAATGTCGGAAATCTGGAAATGATAAATAATCAGAATCTACGTCTTTTCGTCTGGGTTTTCAGCCTTAATCTCACTTCTTTACTTGTTGCAATCAGAGAGTTCTCCGGAGAATCCA
Source organism: Dendropsophus ebraccatus (assembly GCF_027789765.1). Classification (NCBI taxonomy): domain Eukaryota; kingdom Metazoa; phylum Chordata; class Amphibia; order Anura; family Hylidae; genus Dendropsophus; species Dendropsophus ebraccatus. Next base: position 116,977,837 of record NC_091461.1, on the reverse strand, counting down.
TTACAATTTGTTTTTGTGTCCTTGGCACTGGGTGGCATGGCACCAGATTGGATGGGCACCTTTTTCCTTGGCGTTGTACATGGCACCAGTTTGGCTGGATACTTTTTCCTTGGCATAGAATGGCATGGCACCAGTTTGGCTGGGCACCTTTTCTCTTGGCATTGTGCGGCATGGCACCAGTTTGGCTCGGCACCTTTTTTCTCGGTATTGTGTGGCATGGCACCAGTTTGGCTCGGCACCTTTTTTCTCGGTATTGTGTGGCATGGCACCAGTTTGGCTCGGCACCTTTTTTCTCGGTATTGTGTGGCATGGCACCAGTTTGGCTGGGCTCCTTTTTCCTTGGCATTGTTTGGCATTGCACCAGTTTGGCTCGGCATCTTTTTTCTCGGTATTGGGTGGCATGGCACCAGTTTAGCTTTTTTCATTGGCATTGCACCAGTTTGGCTGGGCACCTTTTCCCTTGGCATTGTGCAGCATGGCACCAGTTTGGCTCGGCACCTTTTTTCTCGGTATTGGGTGGCATGGCACCAGTTTGGCTGGATACTTTTCCCTTGGCATTGTGCAGCATGGCACCAGTTTGGCTGGATACTTTTCCCTTGGCATTGTGCAGCATGGCACCAGTTTGGCTGGGCACCTTTTTCCCTGGCATTTGGTAGTTCCTTATATAACATATACTTAGCATCACCTGGTTACTGTACCATAGAAGGGGCACAACGTTTCTAGTTTTCGGTATTCTCCGTACCCCTGGTTCTTATTGATGGCTTCCATGTGTCCGGACACCGGGTGGGTGCTGCAGCTTCTGTTCATTGACTTTACAGTTATAATCCGGTGATTGGCGTCATGATGATCCATGTGACAGGCGAGATGGATAGAAAACCAATGTCGGCTGTCATCAGGGCCAAATATGGGGGAGAGAAACGTCACAAACGAAACCCTTATTTCTTTAGCGGTGGATGGCGGTATTATGTGGACATTGTAGGGGATTATTATTTGAAAGCTGCATTTTCTTTGGCTCTATTATATGGACTATAACAGTATTGTCTTGGCACTATATGGTGGTATGGCACTATATTATCTGGGCTGTATATGGTGATATGACACTATTATGTGGATTGTGTAGAACAGTATTGTCTTGGCACTATATGGTGGTATAGAACTATGTGAGTTGTATATAGCAGTATTATTCTGGAACTATAAGGTTGTAGGGCACCATTACCTGGGCTGTATATAGTAATATTATCTTCACACTATATGGTGGTATAGCACTAATATGTGGGCAGTATATAGCAGTATTGTTTTAACACTATATGGTGGTTTGGCTTAATATGTGTTATGTAAATAGCAATGGTACTATATGGTAGGCTGTAGGTAGCAGTAGTGTCTTTGTACTCTATGGTGGTATGGCTGTATATAGCAGTATTATTCTGGCACTATATTTTTGTATGACACACCACTACCTGGGCTGTATATAGCAGTAGTGTCTTTACACTCTATGGTGGTATGGCACTAATATGTAAGCTGTATATAGCAGTATTGTTTTAGTACTATATGGTGGTATGGCTTTAATATGTGTTATGTAAATAGCAGCCTTATTACGTTACTATATGGTAGGCCGTAGATAGCAGTAGTGTCTTTTCACTCTATGGTGGTAGGGCACTAATATATGGGCTGTATATAGCACTATTATTCTGGCACTATATTGTTGTATGGCACCACTACCTGGGCTGTATATGGTAGTATTGTCTTATGGTTATATGGCACTAATATGTGGACTTTATAAGGCAGTATTGTCTGGGTACTATATAGCGGTATGGCACTAATGTGGGATGTAAATAGCAGTATTATCTTGATAGGATGCAGATAGCAGTAGATATGGCACCATTATATAGGATATATATAACAGTACTGTATTGGCACTATATGGTTGCATTGTACTATTATATGAGCTGTACCCAGCAGTATTGTCGTAGGTATATATGGCGCTATGTTGTGGTATGGTACTACTATGTGAGCTGTATATAGCAGTATTGTCGTAGGTATATATGGCGCTATGTTGTGGTATGGTACTACTATGTGAGCTGTATATAGCAGTATTGTCGTAGGTATATATGGCGCTATTGTTGAGGATGGAAGTGCTTCCTTGTTACCCTTGGCCATGTTTTCTCTAACCCCAGACCTCGCTATCAATGCGCCGCGCCGTACCTGAGGGGTGCGGAAGGAGGGGTTTCCAGCAGGAAGGCGGACATTACAATGGGGTCCTCAAACTCTGAGAATTTTGGCCTTTAAAACAATTCTTTGCTAGAAAATACCGGATTGCTGACTGCTGGGGACGAAAATGTCAGAATAAAGTTGGGTCTGTGGTTAAAAAAAATGAGATTTTAATATCCGTACAAGAAATCCTTAAGAAAACACAGCTTTACATGGTGGGAACCTGCTTGGTGTAATGTGAGCGTATGGCGGTGATATTAATAAGCGCTCACAGGCCGGGCCTTGTATAAATGATGCAGACAGATATATACATCTTCCTTATATAGGAGTCCAGGCTTTATATCTGGAGTTTGCCAAGAGGCGATAAGTGCAGAGTATGGGTAATGTCACTGGCTATGGGATGAGTCCGGACAACAGGTGACAGCTGCTGCCCCCTCCCCCCCCCCCCCTGCGCTGCCCCCTCCCTATAGTGCCACAGTAAACTGAACCCTGTCACCTGCAGGCTACATGTGAGCGAGGGACACACTTCACCATGTGGCAAGTTTACAACCTTCTTAAAGCGATACTGTCACCTCCCTTACTCTAAGTGCGTTCTCCGCACCGTCCACAAGCTTAGAGGCTGCACATTTAAGATATACCTGTATAAAACTTGTCTGGAACTTTATAAATTACTCCTATTTTAAAAAAATCTCCAGTCTTCTAATACTTATCAGCTGCTGTATGTCCTGCAGGAAGTGGTGTATTATTTCCAGTCTGACACCTGACACTTGGCAGGAACTGTCCAGAGCAGGAGCAAATCCCCATAGAAAACCTCTTCTGCTCTGAACAGTTCCTGACATGGACAGAGGTGGCAGCAGAGAGCACTGTGTCAGACTGAAAAGAAAAGATTTGCAGCAGGACATAAAGCAGTTGATAAGTATGGGAAGATTTGAGATTTTTAAATAGGAGTAAATTAAAAATCTATATAACTTTCTGAAACCAATCGATTTGAAAGAAAAAGATTTTTGTCGGAGTACCCCTTTAATATTACAGTTTTCTTAGTGGATCCTTCCAAGCCTATGCCAGTTCCCCACATAACACTGGAGGTACACTATGGGTGCCAAGTTTTGAGCCTTGTTTATGAGCAGGCCATGCACTTTAGATCAGGGTTGTCAAAGTCGCAGCCTCCAGCTGGTGCAAAACTACAATTCCCATCATGCTTTAGCTTTGGCTGTCCAGACATGATGGAAATTGTGCTTTTGCAACAACCAGAGGGACACAAGTTTGTCACCTATACTTTAGCTATATGTTGGCTCAATCTGCCGATTATGGCTGGAGCCCCCCGACCATCTAATTTGTATTAGGAATGGTAGATGTCAGGGGAGAGGAGGATCAGGCAGTTGGATATTCTCGGCCATCAGCAGAAGAGTCTTGCCATTCAGGATCTCTTGTCCAGAGTAGAGATTGCTGCTCTGGAGGACCTGTCCTATCTTACAATACTCTGTGATATGAATGGACATTGTGCAACGCTTCAGGCGGTAAGCGAGAGCTAATCTTAGTGATTGACGCCTGCACAAGGCTCACACAACGTAGTATTTTTTAAAACAACGGCCGTTCTTGTCATACTGCAATGATATGCATTAAAGTCAAGGAAACAACAACCGTTCAATGCATTCTGTGAAAACAAAGGCCGTTGTTCCATTGACTTCAATGCATATCATTGCAGTATGACAAGAACGGCCGTTGTTTTCAAAAATAGTACGTGGTAAGGACATAGCCTTAGGGTCTCATAGTAAATGGACTGATAGCGCTCAGTATACGTCCTCGCTGCATTAGTTTAGTGGAATAGCACATAGGTCCCTGGTTCTCTATCCACCAGAATGGAGGCCACAGTCAGCCATCTTTGGTCTCCATTGTGCATATGGAGGTCGGTGGATCTGTCTAATCCATGTGCCAGGACCTACATTAAGCAGATTTTCCTGTACACAGCTTAATGCAGAAACTATCCGACTTGTCGAGGGAACAAGTAAGAATTGTCCAAAGCGGAGTGACCTTTTAATAAGTTTTGGTCATGGCTTCAATTTCTACTCTATGGGAATGGGAGTCACAAGCGACCTTTGACATGATCATAATTTTTTCAGTAGTCGCATGGTTGCTTTTTGGCTTTCCTCTTCCTGAGTAACAATTGAAGTCACAGCCATGTATTTACTGTGATTTGCGCACAGGAATTAACCCTAAATCTCATCTAGTTCTACAAGAACTAGTCAAGTCCCTGTTTAAAGGGGTACTCTGGCAAAAATCGTTTTCTTTCAAATCAACTGGTTTCAGAAAGTTATATAGATTTGTAATTTACTTCTATTTAAAAATCTCCAGTCTTCCAGTACTTATCAGCTGCTGTATGTCCTGCAGGAAGTGCTGTATTCTTTCCAGTCTGACACAGTGCTCTCTGCTGCCACCTCTGTCCGTGTCAGGAACTGTCCAGAGCAGGAGAGGTTTTCTATGGGGATTTGCTCTTGCTCTGGACAGTTCCTGACATAGACAGAGGTGGCAGCAGAGAGCACTGTGTCAGACTGGAAAGAATACACCACTTCCTGCACGACATGCAGCAAATGATAAGTACTGGAAGATCTGAGATTTTTAAATAGAAGTAAATTACAAAACTAAATAACTTGCTTAAACCAGTTGATTTGAAAGAAAAAAAAAATCTGAGTAAATGCAGTGTAATAGATTCTAATAGAACGCGTCGACGTGTAGTGGCACACGCAGCACGACATCTGGCGACCTCTGTCCTCACGTAGCCCCGGCCTTACCCACAGCTGTGTACTATGTGTGTTATTGTTACGGTATAACATTCTATGGGTTGTAGATTTTGCGCTCCCCCCCCTCTCCCCCCGGCTTACAGAATACGTCCTGCAGCAAACCATGTTAATAATATAATTGTGCTTTTTTGATGCGGTCCCATGGAGGGTGGAGGGGCTGACTGCCTCCTGTCCTGGCCGCCTCCTGTCCTGGCCGCCTCCTGTCCTGGCCGCCTCCTGTCCTGGCCTCGTGCCCCGTCTCAGACACTGTAGATCAGCACAATGTACAGTTTGGCTATTTTCGGCCTCACACAGCTGAGACCCCCGTCCCCCCTCCCGGCAGATTCTGGGTTGTTTCTTTTTCTAGACCCTTCTACACACTTGGAGCCGCTTGTAATAGGAACACGATGACATCTGCCATAGAATTGGAGGAGATTCAGGAGATGATGATATCTGTATAGGCTGAAAAAAAGCGCAATGTTTATCCTACATCCCGAATGGAGACGGGGGGAATATGTTACACGCTCCCTCTGGCAGCAAATACCTTATAGTTTGGGCCAATTACGGGATCCGAATATTATTTTTTTTTATTGAAGTTGGAACCAGAACGTGAATGCAACGTGGCTGAAGTTTGGAGAATCCTCCTGCATACTGTCTATTCTAATAGAGTACTGATTGGAGAATGTTGTTAAAGGGGTAGTTCAGCAAAAATCAACTGGTGTCAGAAAAAGCCAGAGATTAGTAATTTACTTCTATTAATAAATCTTCAGTCTTCCATAACTTATCAGCTGCTGTATATCCTGCATGTGTATTCTTTCCAGTCTGTAGAGCAGGAGAGGTTTTCCATGTGGATTTGCTGCTGCTCTGGACAGTTCCTGACATAGACAGAGGTGGCAGCAGAGAGTGTGGTCTAGTAACACCGCTGCCGCCAGACCTAGCCCCCTGGTGCGAGTTGACAACACCCCATAGATACAGCGTCGCAGCAACAACGGCCGCCGCACAGCGACATTATTGTACTTATATTATGGCCCAGGTTCCAGTTCAGCCACCGGTCCGACAGGTTCATGTCAGGTCATCAGACGTGTCGTCAGGCCAGGACTTTAGTCCATAATACAAACACACAAATGCATCTATATTACTATAGTGTAAAGCCAGACTACTGAAGACCGTGCATTACTTTGTATAAGAACAGTGTCATTCTGCTTTTCTCCTGTTGCTTATGGCTGTGTTCCAGTAGTGGATTATAATAGGGGCGTTTTGGGCGGCAGCCCGGGGCCCTGAGCTCCTGGGGGGCCCATGACCACCCAAAAAAACTTATACTTTCAATGGTGTACTGTCTCCTGGCTACACTTCCGCCATGATTTGCAAAAATCACAGGTTTTTTTATGGCAATTTTGCACAAATCAGGACATAATGACATTATCTGTCCTGTACTATGAACGCCAGGCTAGTGCTGCCATAGTTACAGTGGGGTGGGGGGGGCCCAGGCTTGGTGAACAGCCCGGGGCCTATGGTAAAGTTAATCCACCCCTGCTGTGTTTTCTTTTTGATCACAAATAGCTGCTGCTGTATACTGCTGGACCAGTGCTGGCTGCTGCTGTATACTGCTGGACCAGTGCTGGCTGCTGCTGTATACTGCTGGACCAGTGCTGGCTGCTGCTGTATACTGCTGGACCGGTGCTGGCTGCTACTGCTGTATACTGCTGGACCGGTGCTGGCTGCTACTGCTGTATACTACTGGACCGGTGCTGGCTGCTACTGCTGTATACTGCTGGACTGCTACTGCTGTATACTGCTGGACCGGTGCTGGCTGCTACTACTGTATACTGCTGGACCGGTGCTGGCTGCTACTGCTGTATACTGCTGGACCGGTGCTGGCTGCTACTGCTGTATACTCCTGGACCGGTGTTGGCTGCTACTGCTGTATACTGCTGGACTGGTGCTGGCTGCTACTGCTGTATACTGCTGGACCGGTGCTGGCTGCTACTGCTGTATACTGCTGGACCGGTGCTGGCTGCTACTGCTGTATACTGCTGGACCGGTGCTGGCTGTATACTGCTGGACCGGTGCTGGCTGCTACTGCTGTATACTACTGGACCGTTGCTGGCTGCTACTGCTGTATACAGCTGGACTGGCGCTGGCTGCTGCTGTATACTACTGGACTGGTGCTGGCTGCCGCTGGAATGACCACATCACTGACAGCTGTACCTGAGGGCCCTTTTACACGACACATGGAGTAGTGGAGGCAGGGTGAGTTCATCTGCTTAGCACCCCCCTGTACACCCAGCGTAACGTTCTGTAACTGCGTGTCTGCTATTCGGTAGCACAGAAGGATTATAATATGTTGTATCTGCTGAGAGGCTGGCAGGACGTGGTGCCAGTCTGCGGGAGGGTGATCCTGGCATCAGCTCGGGCACATGGAGGGCTTGGCATCGATGCTGGCTACTCTGTGGCCTTCTGGTCCATATGGCGTGGCCCAAGGTGCTTAGGTGGTATCCAGCAGGTGGGCTCTGGTGTTTTACTGGGGCACTATGTGACACCCACCTGCGTTGCCCACCCCCGGACACACTGGCACTGGGCTTTGTAAAGGGGGAGCACAATGTCTGGGTGCAAGTACAGGTGTGGTGGAGAAACAATTAGCACAAAGTCAAGCAGTGTAGCACGATCCCCAGGCGTGAACTGCTGGGCAAAGCTAACCCCTCAAGACTACCCAAGAAGGTCGGGCAGGTACTAGGGAGATACTTCGGCTGAGGCCCTTTGTCCCACTGATCAATCCTTAGGCTTTGCAGATTGTCCCGACTTATCCCAGTCATAGGCAAGGCTCACCCAGGTGACAGTTACCCATACCTTTAGGGTATGTTCACACTACGGAATGCCGACGGAACACCCGCCACAGATTCCGCAGCTTGCACCTGCTCGCGGACGCGCGCATCTCCGCTGCTCCCATAGGCTTCATCGTATGGTTTGCCAGATTCTGCCATCAGCCCGAACAATAAACCCGCTCATTCTTCAGGCGGACGGCGGAATCTGGCGAACCATACGATGAAGCCTTTGGGAGCAGCGGAGATGCGCGCGTCCGTGAGCAGGTGCGAGCTGCAAAAATATTCCGAGTGGTCGGGTGGGGGGGATGGGATGTGGTGTGGGCTCTGTCTATAGCAGAGGCTGCATGAGATAACATAGGAATTCAGAGTCTGGAGCGATAACTTACTACTTCTGGATTCTTCCGCGCACTGTGTATGTTGGGAAAGACAAGAAAACTGAACACCTGTCATGTCACCGCAGGCCGCATCAGTCAGTAATGATCCTACCATGATGTCTGTAGCATCTCGTCGTTTCCATATAATCCGTAATAAATATTCGTCCCCCTCCCTGGACACATCCGCCATTGCAGGAGACACGAGGCAGGACCCAAGGGGTGAACCTACTGTTTTGTTTTGTAATGTCCTGCAATGCTGAGGAAAGGGGAGAACCCAGAAACAGTGCTCAGTGGTGGGGGAGAAGGGGGGGATGAAGCTGCAGACATCTGATTGGCTTACAGCTCTTATCAGACAGGAACCTGCCCATCATGGCGTACAAAGAGAGAAAGTATACCTATTCCAAAGACGAGACACACTGAACGCCCAAACCATTGCTTTATGGTGCGTTTACACAGACAGATTATTGAAGCCAAAGCCAGAAATGGATTTGAAAAGAGGATAGATTTTATTTTTCCTTTATGACCTGTTCCCTGTTTATAGTCTGTTCCTGGCTTTGGCTTCAATAACCTGTCAGATAAATCTGTCTGTGTAAACACTGCTTTGCTCTAGGCCACAAGTGTCAAACTTCCAGCCCTCCAGCTGCTGCAAAACTACAATTCCCATCAGGCCTGGGCAGCCTAAGCTTTAGCTCTGGCTGTCCAGGCATGATGGGAATTGTAGTTGTGCAATATCTGGAGGGCTGGGAGTCTGACACCTGTGCTCTATGCTGGCTGGGTCAGGTCAGGGGAGGGGCCCTCGTGGTTGGGGATGCAATGCCCTGCCAGTGGTGGCAGAAGGGGGTGCTGTGAGCCTTAGCTACCATGGAGGCAGACTACCCTCTATCAGGGGGAATCCCAGGGCCCTCTGCTGCATGGGTCCGATAGCAGTTGTGTGGTCTGCCTCCATGTGTGTGAGAGAGAAACAGATAGGGAGAAAAGAAGGTAAACAGTCTGACGTCCTATATCTCTTGAGTATTGCTGATTTGCCTTCCGGAAATGTGCAGTATGATACTGAATACTTGTCTGTTGCTATTGGCAGGTCCATTCAGATATTAAGTACAGGTCAGGTTTAGCAGACTGAAGTGTCAGTGATGGTCGGTCATAGCTATATAGAGAGCGGGGGGCATCACCACCACCCCCGGACGCTGACTCATTACTATTTTCGCTCCTATCTCTTCAGTAACGTGAGGAGCCAAGTGCAGAACTTCAAAAAGAATAATGGAAAGTCAAATACCAGACACTCCGCGCCGTTCCCTTCCCAGTGCTGTTCTAGAAAATGCTGGGATTAATATAGGTCCTTCATACATGAAAAAAAAAAATTTAAATTGCCTGATGTGATGTCATTGTGTATATGTGCTTTATGGGAAACTAATTTGTGTCTAAAATAAACTTTGTGATTTTTCAATTATCTATTGAGGTTTTTTTGGGGGGTTATTAAGTAATAGATATGAGACTAATATGTAATGTAAGAGAAGAAAGAGAAGAAAATCAGCTGACCTCAGTCATATGACATCGCAGAAGATGCCCCCTGATGACATGAGCAAAGTGGAGCAATACTCTGGGCTGATCTATGACATGTATTACCTTAAAGGGGTTATGTAGGCTTAGAAAAACATGTCCGCTTTCTTCCAGAAACAGCGCCCCTCCTGTCTTCAGTTTGAGTGTGGGTATTGCAGTCTAGCCCTGCTCCATCTCGTCGGCCCTTTTAGTATTTCCCTTCCTACCACATCTGCTTGAAGTTTGTTTCAAGTATCTACTACTCTTTCAGTAAAGTCATTTTTTCTCACGTTGCTTCTGATCTTTCCCCCAACTAACCTCTCACTGTGTCCTCTTGTTGTTCCTCTTGTGTTCAGTGTACAGCCCGGCATACCATTATTTATATATATATATATATATATATATATATATATATATATATATATATACAGCCCAGCATACCATAATATATATATATATATATATATATATATATATATATATATATATATATATCCCGGCATACCATTATATATACAGCCCAGCATACCATTATATATTTATATATACAGATATACAGCTCAGCATACCATTATATATATATATATATATACAGCCCAGCACACCATTATATATATATATATATATATATATATATACAGCCCAGAATACCATTATATATTTATATATACAGATATACAGCTCAGCATACCATTATATATATATATATATATATATATATATACAGCCCAGCACACCATTATATATATATACAGCCCAGCACACCATTATATATATATATATATATATATATATATATATACAGCCAAGCACACCATTATATATATATATACAGCCCAGCATACCATTATATATATATACACCCCAGCATACGATTTGCTTTCCCCACCGCCTGGCTGCACTGGTGACTCATTTTAAGGTTGTCAGAAATCACTGCCCCTAAATCCTTCTCTTCTGAAGTTGATATGATACCCGGCTAGAGGATTCCTTCTCCCTAAGTGCATTATTTTACACTTGGAAACCTTGAACTGCAGTTTCCATTGTGCTGACCACTTACCTAGTAAAGCTAAATCCTTTTACATGTATCCATTATCTCTTTGTTGTCTTTTATTATATAGTGACTATGGCTTTTTTGGTTTTCTATATGAAAAATTTTAATCCAAGTTTACTATTTTAGGTTGAAAATTACAAAAATCTGATTTACGGGGGAACGCCAGGGAAGGGAAAATAATCATGAATGACGTGGCCCAAAAGACTGAGGTAGGTACATCCCAGACAACAGTGATATAGTATTGTATTTATGGGACACATTGATCTTTATCTCAGACAGGAAACAACCAATCACAGCCCTTTCTGAGAAATGAAAGCCGGGCTATAATTGGTTGCTGTGTTATATTTAATGCAGGACCTCAGGGGCGGAGCATGAATTGCCTGCTTTAGGCTCCGCCCCCTTGGATCCTGTACTAGACATAGCACAGCGTATCAGTTTTGGTTACAGTTTTTTAAAGTTTTTTTTGTGTGGAGGAGATGATGTCTGAAGCTATCTGCTCTCCAGCACTGACTTCCTGTGATCTCACTTCTCAGTAGTAAGCCTTTGGAGGAGTGGAGGGGGTGTATATTCTCGTCATTGAGTTTGGGCATCATTTTGTGCAAAATCGCCAACATTGTGCACATATTGGATGTTGCGTGCGGGTGTGCAATCAGGATATATGCCCGCCCCTCCCACCTCAGAAGACTTAGGGCCCTATTACACAGAGTGACAATCTGTCACAGATCATCACTCCATCTAACAAAGACAACAATCAGCTGGTGATGACGTTAGCTGAACGTGTTTTTAGGTACTGCTCTAAAATCATCGGGTGCCGGACCCAACACTCTGCATCCAGCCAGTTCACTGAGCAGGAGGCATATAGTGTGTGCCTCCTACTCAGTAAGTAGTTTTAATGGCTTCTTAGTGTAGGGTGCCACTAAAACTACATTAGCAGGGACGCCTGTTATTTTGACAGAAGTCCCTGCTCCTCTACAGTAAGCAGTGATCCTCTGCACATCGCTGCTTACTGCTCTTCTATCAGTATTGCGATCGTATTTGAAACTTTTCGCAGCGATATATCTTCTAGTCTAAGCGCCTATCGTTTAAAAGAAAAAGTCATTGCTTTTTCACTAAATGAGCACTTAAGTGATTTATCTCTACGTGTAAGAGGACGTCCTTTTACGTGCACGGATAAATCGCTTAAGTGCTCGTTTATTGGACGACAAGCCATGGTTTTTTTGTTTAACCGAGACGATAAATCGTTACGGAAAGTCGCTAGTATGATTGTAAATATGATAGTAATGCATTTGTGTATATATATACTGTGAATGTTTGTAATTGCGTTTGTATCTATATACGGTGAATGATGAATGTTTACACTGAAAGACTTAGGAAGAATTAATAAAGAATTTAAGGTCAGGTCAAAAGATGCGATCAACAACATACGAAAAAATTTTCATTCCTTATTTGATTGATGCCGCGTTTACACCAGAAGATTATTGCTTTAATTTAAACAATTTAACGATTTTTTGCACGATAATTGTCCTGTGTAAAAGACCCTCCATTCTCTTCTCCCCACCCTACCGGCCTTATCAGATGGCTTTCTATACACAATCAGGGGGGGGATCTATCAATCAAGCATCAAGGCTGGTGGGGCAGGGACCGCGCCCAATAACACACTGTTCAGGCAGCATGAAAGTGATGGCATGTTCCTTTTAACAATTAGTTCAGATGACTATGTCAGACGACTATGTCAGACCTGTACATGGTTCTTCTGTATTAGATTAGTAAATAAATTGACTTTTCTCCCAAGAACAGAACTCCCAGCACAATCATTTCTTATGATGCTGGGACCTCTGTAACAGATTAAAGGGGTATTCCGCTCATACATAACTTTTGATATGTTGCCACCCATTGTGAGACTAACAATTCCTTCCATACTTGTTATTATCTATTCAGTCTCCTTCCCCCAGTTCTGGGCGGCTGCTTTCTGGTGAAGACACAAAAATCTGTGTGAGAGCTTTTCTCTCTGTCTCCTCCTCCTCCCCCCTCCCTTCTGAGACTGCTGATGTAAACAAGTCCCTGACTGGCTTTATCTGCAACATTGTAGCTTCTTTGTAATTCCTGGAGGGCTAATCTGAGGTAAAGTTGCTGATGAACTCACTCTGATTAATCCTCCCAGCATTAAAAAGAAGCTACAATGTTGCAGTTCATCATTATAATGACATCTTTTCAATCTGATATGGCTGATAAAAGAACAGGCAATGCTTAAAGGGGTTATCCAAGCTTAGAAAAACATGGCTGCTTTCTTCCAGAAACAGCACCTCTCCTGTCCTCAGTTTGGGTGTGTGGGTTTTGCAGCTCAGTTCCATTGAAGTGAATGGAGCTGAATTGTAATGCCACAAACAACCTGAATACAGGGGTGGCGCTGTTTTTGCAAGAAAGTATCCGTGCTTTCTCTTATCCTGGAGAACCACTTTAACTCCACAGCAAGAGACAAGAGAGAGACTTTGGGTATAGTTCCCCTTTAAGACGCTCCTACTGCTATAATAACAATACCATAACCCTCGGCTCTGGAAAAATGCGGATCACTTTCTGCCTTTAGCCTTTTCTTTCTGTCTATTATTCTTCCTTCATATCTGTCATGTTCCTTTCCTGTTTTTCTCATCTTCAAGATTCTGCTTTCTACATCTAAACCTGTCCAAAAAACCTACATCCCCAAGCTTGGCAAGGGAGATGTAATGAATAAGTTTGAAGCCATGCAGAAAGCCAGAGAGGAGCGGAGCCAGAGGAGAAGCACGGACGAGAAACAGCGGAGAAAAGAGCAGTACAATAGGGAGCGGATCTGGAACAAGCGCAAGCAAGAGGTTCTCTGTGCTGCTGTGGATTGACTTACTGACTTATTGAGTGTTAAAGGGTTATCGGGAATTAGAAAAGCATGGCTGCTTTCTTCCAGGATCAGCACCTCTCCTGTCCTCAGTTTGGGTATGCTTTTGCAGCTCAGTTCCATTCAAGTCAATGGAGGTGAATTTAAAGGAAAAGTTCGGCCACCGGAAAAAAAAAAAATCAAATGGCAGAGGCGGGGAGGAAATCTAAGAAAACTATACCAACTCAGCTCTCCCTGTGCCTCTTCAGCGCTGGATCGCTGCTCCGGCAGACCTGACGTCACAACCCAGCTAATAGACAGCCCGCTCAGCCAATCAGTGACCGGGAAGGGACGCTGCTCAAGTCACTGATTGGTTGAGCAGTCTGTCCATCGGCCGGGAGGAACCCCCCCCCCTTCCCCGAAGCATGATGTCATCACAACTCCGGGGGAAAAGCGTTCCAGGGGAGTCCCAGGGGAGTCCCAGGGCAATCGTCCGGGGTCAGGGGGTGCATCGCGGGCACAGGGAGAGATAAGCAATACTTGTTATATGCTTATTATTCTATCCGATGCCCCTGCCTTCCATCACATTTTTAAAAAGGCCGCCTCTGTACCCCCAAACCGCTTGTACCGTCAGATAGTCTTGGGGTCCATTCGGCTGGTGATGCAGTTATTGTCCTAAAAAACAACTTTTAAACTTGCAGCCCTGTGTCAAATTGGCGTGGCCTAGAGCATCTGTGCCCTTGGCCTGCACCGCCTATCTGTCCCTTCTCCCCACCCTCCTCATCATTAGGAATGCCTTAGGCAGGATTTCTCCTATTCATCACTTGTCTGAGCACTGCACATGTGCTGGATGGGTAAGGAACATCAGACCAGAAGTGATGAATAGGAGAAATCTCTCTGGGGCATTCCTAATGATGAAGAGGGACGGAGAGGCGGTGCAGGCTTAGGGCAAAGATACTCTAGGCCACACCAGTTTGGCACAGGGCTGCAAGTTTAAAAGTTGTTTTTTAGGACACTAACTGCATCACCTGCCAAATGGACCCCAGGACAGATATTGGATTAAAAGCAGCTATCTGGTGGTACAAGCGGTTCAGGGGGGGGGGCAGATTGTGGGTGCAGTTACCTTAATACCACACACAACCTAAGGACAGAGGTGGCGCTGCTTTTGCAAGAAAGTAGTGGTGCTGTCTCTAATCCCGGAGAATCCCTTTAACCTTACAAAGCTGTTTCTGGGCCACAATATAAATACACTAAGCAGAAAGCTATGCATATGCTAAGGGACGCTCTCTGTTTTGGGGATGGTGGGTGTTAGTTGCTTACGTCCTGTCCGTCAACATAACATACAGATTTGTCCTTTTCTTACCATTTCTCTTGGCTCGATTCTTAGAGCAATGTGAAAAACAACAAAATTTAGCAATACTCCTGTTTATGCTGCATCTCTATATATGTGCACTCCTAGTGGTTGTGATGGGAACTGCAGCCTTCCCTGGGGTTTTGCTACAGTAGCATCTTACCATAATGTGTTGAATTTTTCGGATGAGAAATTAGAAATTTGTAGAATATTATGATAGTTATTCTAATAGTTATCATTCTACACCACCAGCTGAAAGAGTTACTCGCTTCTGACGATGAAGATGAAACTCCGAAACAGGTGGAAAAAGGATTCGTCCCGAAGCTCACTGGTAAGAAAAATCAATGTGAATGCAAAAATCTTTTCTTTTTTTCACTTTTTTTTGCATGAGCTACAGGTGTCATATGAGCGCCTCCTAGTGGTCACTCCTCAAAATTGCACATGCCAAAGACAACTATTAGTAAGTGTTCCGTACTGGAGTAGACTTCTAGAATTCTGAACCATTGGAATTGGAACTTTCTTGCAAAAACAGCACCACCCCTGTCCTCTTTCCAATTAGTCAATTACACCTTGGAATATGGTCACAGATAGTGCTGAGCAAACTTGCCAAATGTTTGGCATTTGACTCCCGGTGAAGTTAGATGCAACCCTAGGGGGCCCTGGAAGACACGTCTACAGCCATAGATCATAGGCTGTATCCATCTTTTCCTGGCACCTGTAGGGCTGCGTGCAACTTCTCCAGCTGCCAGGAGTCAAATGCCAAACATTTAGGTTCGTATGAACCCGAACAATCGGAAGCTTCGCTCTTCGTTAGTCACAGATCATACTCAAGTACTCTCTTTGGTATTGTAGGAACTGTAAAAGGAAAGTTTGCAGAAATGGAAAAACAACGGCAAGATGAAGAGAGAAAGCGGATGGAAGAGGAGAGGAAACGGAGGCAGGAGCAGGACTTAAAGGAGAAGAGGAAAATTCAGCGCGAGCTGGCCAAGAAAGCCGAAGAAGTAAGTTGTGTCCTGGTGACAAAACACCCGACCTGATACTCACTTTCACCTTTTTTCCCCTTATAATATCCACACGAGAATTTGTTGTCTATTAATGGGCAATACCACAGGGTCGCTGAAACAGATTAAAACATCATGGGACTATTCTGAGGTGTATTTCATTAAGTATGTAAGTATTTCATTGGAGAATTGGCCCATAATAAGATGCGGATGCTTCCTTATGTATTGTTTGTCTTCAAAAAGATCACTATGGCACTCTACGACGTATATAACTTTGTTAATTTAAAAGCATAAAGTTACCGTATTTTCCAGCGTATAAGGTGACTGGGCATATAAAACGACCCCTGACTTTCAAGAAGATTGTCAGGGGTTCGCCTTATATGCCGGAAAATGTTAAACCCTGCCTGACCGCATCAGGGTTTACTAACTGGAGCCCTGCTGCGGTCAGGCAGGGGTTAACTGCAGTTAAAGAAAAAAAAAAAAAGTTACTCACCTGTGACTCGTTGCCTGCAGCCGCGCGTCTCTTATCCCGTTCCCGGCGAAGGCAGTGTGACGTACACTGGAGGTCCCCAAAGTAGCTGAGAATCTCCGAGCTTCTCTGATGAGACGCTCAGCTGCCCGGGAGAGCTTCGGGGACCTCCGGTGTCACACTGCCTGTGCCGGAAACGGGACAGGAGAATTGCGGCTGCCGGGAACAGGTGAGTTAACTGTTTTTTTTTTTTTTTATAGTGGTCGCCGCATATGGTGGGGATGCAGCCATTTTTGTGCTCCCCCACCATATGCGGCAACCATACCCGGCGTATAAGACGACCTCCGACTTTTGAGAAAATTTTTCGGGGTTAAAAAGTAGTTTTATACGCCGGAAAATACGGTATATACGTCTACCAGTTGGAGAGTGCCACAGTGATCTTTTTGAAGACATACCTGCATCTGCATCTGTACTGCTGAGCAACTCCAGGAGACGAGAGGGGGCCACAACCTATGAGTCCACACGTGGTTTGATGGCAAGACAATTGCTCATAAGGTAGTGCCAAGTTTTTTTTTTTTGTTTGTTTTTTTTTTTACCAATTTTCTATTGTTTATTTTAATTCCATAAATCTTTATAGTTTCATCTACACAGAATGCCTATGATATATCAGATGATGTGTATATAATATGCAAACATTACATGTCTCAGAAAGACTTGTAGAAGCCATCGTAGGTTTGGACTCCGCCAAAACACTTGTAGGGACTTCAGCCTTATCCTTTCAAGGTACCATGAAAAATCTCTAAAATCAGAGTCTTCTTACAAAATGTCATTTTTAGCCTTTTTCTCCCGTCTTTCGGATAAAGAGAACAAAAAACAACCAGACTGATTCTCGAAGAACCAAACAGCATCGTCGTCTTTTTTTTTTTTTATTTTGACTTTGAAAGGCAAACGGCTTGACAATATAAAAATTCTCATTTAATAGATTGAGGACATTAACTGTGATGGAAGTGACTCGGAAATGGAGGTAATGAGACATTTATTTAACTACAATTCCTATTCTTCCTACTTTTTTTCCTTCTGTGTTTTCTATCAACATTTTCACTAATACTCACTCGATGCAATGTGGAAAGAGCTTGTTTTCCTAAAAAAGGGAATAGTAAAAAATGTTTGGGTCCTTTTCCTGGATATATAAAGCGGTTCACTCTGCAATTTTTTAAGCTTAGATTTTTGTTTTATTGTGTCATAGTCTGTACTGAAAAGCAATTCATCTCAAAATATTCAAAAATAAAACAAAAACAGTAGATGGATCGGACATTGACTTCAATAGGAAGCGCTAGTTTTCTTCCACCTGGAGGAGAGCAAACTTCACAGTAGAGGCCATACATCCCCTTGACTTTGTTTAATTCAACTTCCAACTTTTTCCTTTGTTAGGTTGTTATCAGTATTGGGCAGGAGGTTGAGATTCTTCCTACGAATCGACCGACCGGTCCTATGAGCGTCCATCAAATTTGTTCTATTATTTCACAATTTTGAGGCAACCTAATATCTCACTTTACTCCCCAGTATTTGCTTCATCCTTGTTGCATCCTGAACCTCAAGGTTCTTATCTTAGTGGTGGGCTTATCTATTCTACATTCAAGGTGCCAAGATAAATTATTTCTAGATATACGTTCTCATCATAAAAAAAAATTGGCAGCCCAAGTGTATTGTTATAGTAATATATACAATGATGAATGGGTCCTTAGAAGTTGTAGTGAGCAGCTATGTAATAATTTCTATGGAATAATTTCTTTTTCTTCTTCTTCATTTGTACCATACATGCGAGATGTCTAGTTCCACCATGAAAAACGCAACCAACTTAGCATGCTATTTAAAAAAAATGAAAGAGAGGGAGAGAACTTGCCTTTCTCGACAGAACAAAGAATAAGGGGGCATTCAAATGTTCCGTAATTACGGAGGATGTGCTACAGACTAGAATTCAGAAATCATCATTCATTATGATGCCGGGAGCTCCTAAACTGTTTAAATCTTTGCTCTGCTGTACAGAGCTCCCGGCATCATAATGAATGATTATGTCAGGAGCTCAGAATTCAGTTTCTTAGCACATTGTTTGTATTTATGAACTGTGCATGGAACGTTTGAATCTCCGTTTGAAAGACATGTCGAAATTCACATTCTAGTGAATTCCTCGTATTCATCAATGAGATCTCCTATGGCTTTAGGAGACCATGACTATAAGAAAACCCTCTAATGAATTTAGCTTCCTCTAACGTTAACTTTCCTTCTTCTTTCTTCAAAGTAGTTTATGGAGTTTTGGCACTCAGGTTTCTTTTTTTACCATAGATAGTAACTAGAATCTCAACTAACCAAGGAGAGTGTCTGTTTTGAACAGGAAGGAACAGAGGAAGTAGATGTAGCCATCACAACAGTAAAGCCAGTCAGATCTCCAGGAAAAATTAATGTCAACTTTGAAGATTTGGAAAAAGAAAGGGAAGAGGAAGAGAGAAAAAGACGTGAAGAAGAAAAAAAGAAACGATACGATGAGCATAGAAAGTCATTCCGAGAAGCTAAAAGACGTTCCACTGCTATGGTAATGTCCCGATGGTGGCATTGTGGGTGTTCTTATATCCACTGGTCGTCCGCTAGAAGTAGAACTAATCAGATTTTGGCACCAAACGTAGGTTAATAATGGAGAAAAATGTCAGGTTCTATTTGTGTCCTGTAAGAAGATCGCAACCGAATTTTATGTAGACTGACCACTTTGAGAATTGAAGTATTGATTATATTAATGGCTATAAATCAAATGTGCCTACACATCTTATTTTCTAAGGATGAAACCGAGACTCAGGACAAGAAGAGCAAGGAGCATGTGACTCCTGGAAAACTAAAATTAACCTTTGAAGAAATAGAAAAACAAAGGCAAGAGCAACAGAAGAAGCTGGCGGAAGAGGAGGCTCGTCTGCGGTTAGAGGCAGAGAGGCGAGCCTTTGAGGAAGCCAGGCAACATGTGGTAATTGCCATTATTTCTGTGATCCCGTGTCCTCCCCTACATTGACTGACCACCAAGAGTAAATAGCACTAAATTTAATTAATTCCATTCCTTATAGTTTAAATTTAATTAATTCCATTCCTTATAGTTTTCCAACTTTAAGTTTAATTTTTAAATTGTAGTTGGACATTGAGCATCAGGTTGGTATTCTTCCCATGTATCGAGTGGTTATCATATTTGATGGTCACTTGGCCCGTCAGTCCAGCGTTTGGTTTGTTCTTAAAGACATCATTCTGAGTCTCAAGGTTCTTTAAAGTATCACTGTCGTTATAATAAAAACTTTTTTGACACGTTTTGATCGGTCCTGGTCTGAGTGTTTAGCCCCTTATCGATTGTAAGAACGAGAAGGGAGAGGGCCATGTTCTAAAGGATCTTAGAATTCTAAATTGTTGATACTGAGTTAGTTGGGATCAATGGGACAGATATTTTGTGGCCTTTTGGTAAGGTGTACCACTATACAATGTAGTCAGCATAGTAATGTTGAAGTTGTCCTATAGTGGTAATTTCAAGTCAGGTTATAGCACAAGGTTCCCACCATCTCTAAGGTGGTTGGCAATACTGTATCCAAACCCATATTGGCACTTACAATATCTACGTTATGCCACCTGTAGATAATCACGAAAAACCATATGTTGAACACACTGCCAATTCCTAAGAGTTTTGAATTTTTTTGAAATTTGGTTATTTGCCTAATTGTATTACCGTCACCACCCCACCACAAATCTTCTCCTACCAGAACCTAATATCACTCCACTCCTTTTCAATCCTAGTAAATGTCAACTTTAGGTAACATCTGCATGAAAGGCGCATGCAAAATCCCTATGTTGGTTAAATACAGAAGTCAGTTTTGTCTTTCAAGATTTGAAGAGATTTAACTTCTCAGCATCTATTTTCCAAAGGTCAATGATGATGAAGATGACCAGAGCCTGTATACACACAAAGAAGAATTCCGTCCCGGCAAACTCAAGTTGAGTTTTGAGGAGTTAGAAAAACAGAGAAAAGAGGAGGAGAGGATGAGAGCAGAGGAGGAAGCGAGGAGGAGGATAGAAGAAGAGAAAAGAGCATTTGCGGAAGCCAGAAGGAGCATGGTAGTGTAGTGTTTGGAGAACGTTTCCTTATATTTTTGTTCCCCGTCCTGCATGAATTACTTTTTTTCTTCTTCCAGGCAGGAAGGCATCAATATCCAAATTCAACGCAGTAAACTGTACTATAAACTATATCAGCGGCAATTTCGCTCACATTATGGTTGTCTAGTTCAAGGGAAAACAAGAGTACTTGTGATATGATTTTATTGTGAAATACTGATCAACCAAGAACACCAATAGGAAGCTTAAGAAATTTCAAGGACTAGAGATGAGTTAACCTCAAGTGTGCGCCATTTGATTTCCGGTGGCTGCAGAAGTTGGATGAAGCCCTAAGGCTGCCTGGAAACCTCACTAGGGCTGCATCCAGCCTCTTCAGCCAATCAAATGCCATTTGAAGCGTGCCCAAGGTTCACTCATCTCTAAATAGGACTGTTGGTATAGGTTGTTCTGGAGGTTATTGACAAATGGTGATAGTTGAAGAGCTATGTGCTTCATTTGTTGTTGGGTAGGTGGATAAAGATTTTAGTTATTGTGAATGTAAGGAAATAGTTTTTTTTGCAATGTATGCCAACTTTTGTACACTGATCACGTATAGGTTGTATTGGGGGTTATCGACAAATGACAGGAGGTGAAGGACAATGTGTTTCATTTAGTGTTGATGGCTGAAGCCTCTAGTTATTGTAGTGAATATAGGCTGTACAACAAATCATAGTAAAATAGAGGCAAAACTAACTTGTCCTCTATCCACAGAATAGGGCACAAGTAAAAGATTTAGGGGGTCTGACCTCCATACCCCCTGCCGATCTCTGTATCACCCCTGGCTCCTTTGTTACGAATACAGCCTCGGGTACGGCACCTGACCCGGAGCTCTATTCATTCCTATGGAGACACCGGAAGTAGCCGAGTACAGCAAAGTTGTTAAGCTGTCCCAATTTTTCTCATATCAAAGTCATTCACTTGCAAGAATCACAAGAATCAACGTTATGCCCTTCCCTTGTCCGTGGTTATAATGTTTGGATGCTCGGAGTATGATATGCATAAAACCTTTTGGTTTTATGGCAGCACGACAAAGTGAGCAACTGTTTGTACGTCTGCTGGAGGGATGGGGTCATGCATTGTCGTGCACGTTTTTCCTGTGCTTGCATGGGTTTTATGTTGTCTCGGGTTCCCCACATTTCCGTACAACACAAGGTTCATCCGCATCCCATGAAGTTGCCTATAATGTGTATGGATAAAAGGGAAATTAGACTGTGAACCCCTACTGCAGGAGTGTCAAACTGCAGCTCTCCAGCTGTTGCAAAACTACAATTTCCATCATGGACAGCCGAAGCTTTAACTTTAGCTTTGGCTGTCCAGGCATGATGGAAATTGTAGTTTTGCAACAGCTGGGGGGCGGGCAGCTGAACACCTGTGCCCCTGTGGGTACTGAGTTGATACATCCCATGTACAATGCTACACAATATGTTTGCGCTATAAAACCAGTAGGACATGAAGATATTTTTACATGCAATAAAATAAAAAATAAAAAACTAAAATAACCAGTGTTTTTACCTTAGTAGAGTTGCGGTCCACATGGAGTGAGGGTTTCCAGGGGCTGATCTATACACATACATGTTTTAAGAGTATTACTTTTGCAATGCAGGCTTCCAATGATGATGATGAAGATGAGGAAGAATACAGATTTCAACTCCAGAAAGAAAGTATGACCCCTGGAAAACTGAAATTAAGCTTCGAAGAACTGGAAAAACAAAGGCGAGAAGCGGAGAACAGAAGAGCAGAGGAGGAGGCTCGGCGGAGGTTGGAGGAGGAGAGGAAGCAGTTTGCAGAGGCGAGGAAAAACATGGTATGGTGTTACCCTTTCATAGAATACATAGTGTTTGGGGAAAATATTTTTCTTTCAAATCAACTGGTTTCAGAAAGTTATATAGATTTGTAATTTACTTCTATTAAAAATAAAAAAAATCTCCAGTCTTCCAGTACTTATCAGCTGCTGTATGCCCTGCAGGAAGTGGTGTATTCTTTTCAGTCTGACACAGTGCTCTCTGCTGCCACCCTTGTCTGAGACAGGTTTTCTGTGGGGATTTGCTATTCTTTTGGACAGTTCTTGGCATCGACAGAGGTGGCAGCAGAGAGCACTGTGTCAGAATTACAAATCTATATAACGTTCTGACACCAGTTTATCTGAAAGATTCCTTTTAAAAGCATGGAATATCTGTAGATGAAGATTTATTGTGTGTCTTCCAAGCTGCTAAAAAGTAGAACATGAGGAAGTTAAAAAGGTGAAGCCTAAAGTAGCGTATTGATGAAATGTCGCTGTGGAATATCTGGCTATGGGGCATGAAAATACAGTCGAACATTTCATATCCTCTACTCTGGAACTTGGGAAGCTATTTAATACCATTTTTGTTGACGTGCTTTCTCCAAATTTGGAATAAAAATGTGTTTTATTGTGCAAACAACCAATTTCCAAATTATTTTTAAGAGTCCAGACCGAGATAATATTCTTCAGGATATGGAGTGTTCTCACCTGGACAGTTGTGACGCATGCAAAGTAAGATACGTTCAACCGAGGTCCATTATTAACATTAACTCACTAATTTTCCTAATTTTACGTATTAACATCTGACTAGAAAGTGCAACTAAAATAGTCACTCATTTTGTCTTTGTGAGCCTTGTGCTATACAAAAAAGGGGGGAAAAGAACCAAAATTTAAATTTAATTTTCATTTCCTGGAGTCCATAGGCAACACAATAAATAGGGTGGGTAAAGCCGCCTAGGTAACAGAGAAAGGTTAATTAGCAATGAATCAATTAAAGGGGGCCTGTCACCCCGGCTACCGGGGTTAAGAATGCCCCACCCCCCCGGTGGAGCCCCTTATACTTACCCCTTCTTTGAATTTCCGGACCCCGTCCCACCGCCGAGAAATCCCTGTTAGAAGCTCCAGTCATTACCTATGGGCGACGGACTAATCTCTGGTGAGCATGCGTACGGTTTCCGATGAGGATTTCTCGGCAGGATGAGGCCAGGAACCGGGACTTTGAGAGGGGGATAAGTATAAAGGGCTATACCGGGGGGTCGGGCGGGCTTCACCCCAGCAGCCGTGATGACAGGTCCCCTTAAAGGGATATTCCTGTAAAAATCTACTTTTCTCCTATCCTTAGGCTAGGGGAAAAGTAGATTGTGGGGGGGTCCGACCTCTGTACCCCTTGCCGATCTCTGTATCCGACTTCTGTATTATGAATAGACCTGCACGTACGGCATGTGACCCATGGCTCAATTCATTCCTATGTAGGTGCTGGAGAGAGCTGAGTACTGCACTCTTCCGGCGTACTTGGTTCTTTCCGTTGCCCAATAGGAATGAATAGAGCTACGGGTCATGTGCCGTACCTACGGATCTATTTATAATACAAAAGCCGAGCCCCAATACAGAGATCTGCAGGGGGTGGGGTTTACGGAGGCCGGACCCCTTCCCCCCATCTCCTACTTTTCCCCTATCACCAGACCAGGAAGAATTGTATTTTTTCATGTAGCAATACCCAGTACAAGCAATAACAAGGGTGGGAAGCTTCTGCTGCCTACAGACTCCAGGAAATGAAACTTTCGGTAAGTAAATTTTGGTTTTCCTGATCGTCCTAAGGCAGCACAACAAGTGTGACTTCAAAGCAGTACTCTTAATGAGTGGGAGAGATGAAGCCAACTAGAGCACAGTACTGCTATAATATGAGCCCTCTGTTGCCCAGTATGTAATGTTTGATAAAAATGCACTGGGTCCTGGTCTTGTGATGGCCTATATAGGGTGGTTAATTGATTTATTGCTAATTAAAGAGAATGTAGCACTAGATTTGAGTCAATAAAGATTTCCATAGAACCCGATTGGCTCTGCGGCACACATCGTATTGGCATCGTTCGTTCCTCATACCGCTGCCTGGTTCCTGAGATCTCCTCCGGTTTGTAGATCTGCAAATGTGCTAGTTTGGTGCATTGGGGGTGGGCCAATAAGGTTTTATGGTAATCTTTGTTCACTAAATCAACTGGTACATTTTCTTTATCCTGAGGCTTTAACCATTGCTGTGCTGCCATAGGATGATCAGGAACAGTAGTAGAAGTTCCCCTATTGAACTCAGGAATAAAAGTGCCCCGTTCTTGCCAGCTGTGTGCACCAGTTTACGTGGAACAAATGACCACTTTAAGCAGGACTTAATACTGGTTATCTATCCTTATAGGCCATAAATTTGTTATTACAGGGGCTAATTGAAGGGGTTGTGTTGCTTGTGTCAGCGCTATGGCCTCCTCACTCCCTATCTGGCACAGCTCTGTGCATTTTGTAGCAGCTGTACCTGATTTTCAATTAATTGGGATGAGCTGCAATACCAGACACAGCCACTATCAAATGACTGGAGCTGTGACTCTTACTAATGAAGAGGCCGCAGCACTATGGCCCCTTTAATCAGCAATCTAACCTCCACTTATCTGACATTTATGACCTATCTTTTTTTGTCCCTATCTAGGAAGCAGATGATGAAGGCCTGCCACTAAGCAAACCCACTTCTCAAGAGTCTCTTGCCCCGGGCAAACTGGAAATCAAGTTTGAAGAACTTCTCAAACATAAAATGGAGGAAGAGAAGAGATTAAAAGAGGAAGAAAGAAAACAAAAGCTGGAACTTGAGAAACAAGAGTTTGCCCAATTACGAGAGGAAATGGGAGAGGTGGGATGTTTACTAAGCAATCTGTACAGGAAACTCCTTATATCTGTAAGGCTATGGTCACACAGTATTTTCGTCAGTCCTTATATCTGAAAGGCTATGTTTGCACACAGTATTTCCGTCAGTCCTTATATCTGTAAGGCTATGGTCACACACAGTATTTCCGTCAGTCCTTATATCTGTAAGGCTATAGTCACACACAGTATTTCCGTCAGTCCTTATATCTGTAAGGCCTCGGGCCCCATGAGCACCGCCATGAACTTAGGCTTGTTGTTGTTACAGAGGACTGTCCTGCGTTTCGGGCATTTAGTGTACTGTCACTATTAAGAGGCCTAATGCCCCTATTACACGAGGCAATTCGAAGGTGCAAATGAGCGCACCTTGCTCCTTGTTCCCCGCTCACTGCTGGCACTATTACACATGTTGGCAGCGAGCGGGTAAGAGCCAGGGTGCCATGGGTGTGTGTGTGGGGGTGTGGTGTAGCGGAAGCCCTGGTGATCACCAGAACGTCCGGCCAGCCAATAGAAGATAGCGGCAGTCTGCTATCCTCATCATTGCTGTTATAATATGTTGAAAGACAACAATCAGCCAACATCCTGCATGTTGGCTGATCATTGTCTTCTATTACACTAAGCGCTACTACACTAAGGCCGGGGAGCCATAGTATAAAGGCCCTATTATCGTGCGGAAAATCGTTATATCATTCGAATTTAAACGATAATCGTTTTATGTAATTGCAGGCACTGATCGAAAAATAGTTTGTGTCATTGATTTAGATCTGACCCTAAAATCATTAATTGTTCGCTAAATGTTCGCTGTAGTTCCGCATTCGGTGACTAATTATTCAGTGTAATTGCACATCGTTCCTTCAGATGGAGTAAACGGTCGTAGTAACGACTATCGTTCTGAGTAATATGGTAAACGATTGCAATAATTTATCGTTATTGTTAAGGGTGGGTTCACACATACCGTATCGTTGCGGATTTGATTGTGCGGCACATTTATTGGCTGACTTTTACCATTTCCTCTTTTGGAGCAGGAAGAAATAAATGAAAGCAACGAGGTGTTAAGCCGAGAGTACGAAGAACTCATCAAATTGAAACGGACCGGATCCATCCAAGCCAAAAACTTGAAAAGTAAATTTGAGAAAATCGGCAAACTATCTGAAGAGGAAATACAGAGAAAGGTAGAAGAGGAAAGGTTACGGAGAAAGGTCATGGATGAAGAACTGAAAGAGAGGGAAGCAGAGCATTTCCAGGAGGTGAGGCGGTCTATAGGTCCGGACTGCTACAACTGCAGACTGCTTTAGGTTACGTTCACACGTAGCAAAAGTGGCGGGATTCCACCAGCCACCCTGTCATAATGACAGTCAATGGGAGGCTCGCGCGCCTTCTCTCTCTGCGCTGAAGAATGAACACGCAAGTTGGTATTCTCATAGGGATGAGCTGGCACTGGATCCGCAGCGGATGTCACAGCATAAAATCCGCTGCGGATCCGGTGCGCGAAGGGACCTTTACTGTAAGTTTACTTCTCCTTTCCCTCCATAAATACAAAGGTTCAGCTTAGTAGGTCAACTCAATGGAGCTGAGGAATAAGTGGAAACTCCAGGCTACTAGCTCCACTTTTTCTACTGCCCAAAAGTTTAAAGGGGTAGTTCAGCAAAACACTTTTTTTTTTCCAAATTAACTATTGCCAGAGATTTCTAATTTTCTTTTATTAAAAAATCTCAAGCCTTCCACTTACTGTATGTCCTGCACAAAGTGGTGTATTCTTTCCATTCTGGAGAGCAGGAGAGGTTTTCTATGGGAATTTACTCCTACTCTGGACAGTTCATGACATGGTCAGAGGTGGCAGCAGAGAGCACTGGAGTCTGGTGTCAGACTGGAGAAAAAGCACCACTTCCTGCAGGACATACAGTAGCTGATAGGTACTGGAAGACTTGAGATTAGAATCCCCAGTCCTTTGTATACCAAGTATACTATTTGTCTAACCCTATAATATACCCTTATGTTACAGGAAGAGGAGGTTGATGTGAGACCAGTAGTCAGAAGCCATGCTCCCTTCTCACACAAAGTCAATATGAAGGCTCGATTTGAGCAGATGGCGAGAGCTCGGGAGGAGGAAGAACAGAGAAGGATTGAGGAACAGAAACTTCTAAGGATGCAGTTTGAACAGAAGGAAATCGATGCTGCTTTACAGAAGGTACAATGTGCTCTAGCCCTGAAGGGGAACCCGTCACTATGAAAACGCTACCTAAGCTATTGGTATCATGTTATAGAGCAGAACGAGCTGAATGTATATCAATCCACTCAGTTCTTGCTGCTCTATAACATAATATTAATAGACTAGGTAGCATTGGCTTGGTGGCATATTCCCTTTAAAGGAAGCCTGTAATAACTGTCATGCTGCACAAACCAAAAGTCAATGGGGTGTTGCCCAGTGGGCTCCATCTGCCCCACTGGTCTTGATTGATAAAGCTTGGATCTACTGTATCAATCAAAGCTAGTGAGGAGAGAAGCCACCAGGGTCTGCCTGGATGACTTGTGGTTCAGACAACATACAAATGATATCAGATTCCCTGGAAGAGATCCACGCTGCACACTTAGGGGGACATTTAGGAAGCTATCACCCCTGGGAGAAAGAGCAGATTCTGCCTCCCCCTTGGTATATACCACCCATAACCCCTTTGTGCCCCATGAGCATGCAGGGGGGGTATGTTGTAGCAGCGTGGCAAGACAGAGAGGTGGCCTCCTCCTGCACTGGATTTACCATGATTTACACCCACTAACAGGCTTATAAACTCCTGCTCAGGTCCCACCAGATTCACAATGAGGCATGTACCTAATTTAGGTACAAGTACGCCGGTCTTAATAAATGACCTCCCCTTGATGTGCAGGGTCACATGTGTGTGGCAATACTTTCTATTAAATTGGATATCTGGTGTTTTTTTTTTTATTTTGAGTGGCTGGGTTAGGCCCAAAAAATCAGTACACTCGATATCCTGGATCTGAATGAATGAAACTCTCATTGAATACATTGTTCTGTACAAAGCTGAATGTGCTGGCAACAAAATCACACAAAAATCATCAATGGAAATCCCATGTATTACCCAATGGCAGCCTGGAGTTGGACAAGGCCCGGGCATGCTCCTGATGACAGGGTCGATGGTCTCCTGAGAGATCTCCTCCCAGACCTGGACTAAAGCAGCCGCCAACTCGTGGACAGTCTGTGCTGCAACGTGACAGTCCATAGCTTTAAAGCGACTCTGTACCCATTATCTGACCCCCCCCAAACCACTTGTACCTTCGGATAGTTGCTTTTAATCCAAGATCTGTCCTGGGGTCCATTCGGCAGGTGATGCAGTTATGGTCATAAAAATAACTTTTTAATCCAGCAGCGTTGTGTCTAACGGCCGGGGCTTACATTTGTATATGCATTAGGCTGGCACCCCTCCACCACCATTACTGACACATTGGCACACCGCCGCCCATGCTGAAGGATGTTGCAAGCAACAGATCACTCTCCATAGCGTCTTCAGACTCTGTCACGCCAGTCCCATCTGATCAGTGTGAACCTACTCTCATCTGTGAGGAGCACAGGGGGCGCCAGTGGCTAATCTGCCAACCCTGGTGTTCTCTGGCAAATGCCTAGCGTCCTGCACGGTGTTGGGCTGTGAGCACAACTCCCATCTGTAGACGTCTATTTGTGCAGACACATGCACGTTTTTGGCTGCTGGAGGTCATTTTGCAGGGCTCCTCCTGTTCCTCCTTGCACCAAGGTGGAGGTAGTGGTTCTGCTGGGTTATTGCCCTCCTACACATCTCCTGGTAGCACCTCCACTCTTAGCACTGTGCTGACATACAGCAAACCTCCTTACCACAGCTCACATTGATGTGCCATCCTGGATGAGCTGCACTACCTGAGTCACTTGAATGCATTTATAGTAGGAGCGAGATACTTCATTAGGATCAACCAGCGCATGTCAGGCTTCTGGCTTTTTAAGTCTGTTCTGCTCCCAGAAAAGCTGAATCCAGTACTGGGAAACATTTTACATCACCCAGAACTGAGTAACAAAGACTTTAAAGCCAGGAGCCTAACAAAACATTTTGTTCCTACTGTAAATTCACTCGTTAATTATCTTTGCAAATACAAATCATTTAACAAGCTCGTCTTCTGATATGCTGCTCTTTACTCCCATTGTCTAGATTACCAACCACCACTCTGCTCTAAAAACATTTGTATGTCTATATGGTATATATCATTATATAGCTTTTTTTAGTGTATATATATTTATATACCCCCATCTATTCCACTATATGTACTGTATATATTATAGCTATACATACACCAGCCAGACAACTGTTTTACAGCAGTGGTAGTCTGTAACCTAGACAATCTGTCAATGTAAGGGAAAGCAGCAAATTTGGAGGCAAGTTTGCTGCTGAAGTATTTGCAAAAATATATCTTGACAACCCCTACATGTATAAATGATAGAAGTATGAGCTGAGGCTACCTCTTAATAGGTAAACAGTGGTATGACACCCATGCAGCCTACCCCCCCATATCAACATCCTTCAAAGCCCACTTTGCTCCATCATGCTCATCTGGTGATGTAGACCCCATCAGGTTAAAGTAACTGTACATACTGCCCTAGATATACATCATAGATCTGATGTGATATTAAAGGTTCTAATATTTACCTGGTTCTGTGTAATCACATACACTTACCAACAGGTTATTGTTTAATTCCTGTAGTACGAGATGTCACAAAACATTCCCATGATAGCAGCTCAATGTTACCTTGAGTTGTATGAGAAAGGCTATTGTTCCCCAGACACATACAGTACTATAGCCTTTTTTTTTTTTTTTGGGGGGGGGGGGGGGGGAGGTTTCAAGTGTTCTAAAATGTGCAATAATTCTGCATTGCTTCTGAAAGGCTTAAACTGCTTATTTTTTTTTTTTTACAGACCAGGGACGACGATGAAGAGGAGGCAGCAAGTGTCAATGGTTCACAATACGAAGATGAAGAACTTGCTCGCTCTGGGGCCCCTTGGTTTAAGAAACCCTTAAAGAACATGACTGTGGTAGATGGAGAACCAGTAAGGTTTACAGTTAAGATTAGTGGAGAACCAAAGCCTGAAGTAACATGGTGGTTTGAAGGGGAGATGCTGCAGGACTCTGAAGACTATCAGTATATTGAGAGGGGAGAAACGTATTGTCTTTACCTACCTGAAACCTTCCCAGAAGATGAAGGCGAATATATGTGTAAAGTAGTAAACAGCAGGGGCACCGCTGCCAGCAGTTGCATCCTCAGCATAGAAAGTAAGAGTTAGTGCTTTAGAAATTGATTGCATGGTTTCTAACCCGCTGGTTCTTTCTCTTACTCTGCTCTCTTTTCTTGCTCTAGCTGATGACTATTAACATCCTGCTTTAACTGGAGACTTCCTTCTGACCCTCACTGCAACCAGTCTTTCTTCAGTGGGCCAAGAGACAAGAAGCGCCTCTGCATTAATCTGGCATTCCTGTAGTACTGGCATTAGATTGCATGCATTGCTGCAGCCGAGGATAAATGCTGAATGGTGATGCGAGGGCTGTACGAGGGGGGAGGAAAAACAAAACACCTGCACGTTGTAAAGAACAGCAGAATTTTATAGTGTATTAAATTGCCTTTGTAGGTCACCAACCTGACTTTTCTATGAGAAATATTTTGTCCGAGTAGTAACTGGTGCCACCTTCCTTTTGAGTATTTTGATTCAATTTGCTAATAAAGAATTTGTTTAACCTTTAAGTCCTTATTTATTCACTGTGCTTTGCTGCACCAACACCACACAAGGAAGGAGTCAGATGCCACAAGTGACAATTTATTCATGTTTATTGAGTACAATTTTACATACAACGGAAATGGAAGCGGTAGATACATTTGCCAGCGATACATGAGCAATTCCAACAGAAAACAAGTTTCTTGAAATTTCTCAAGGTTCAATGTTAAAAAGACTCACATGACCGAGAATGGCCCAATCAGGCTTTGTACCTGCCTTTAATAAATAAGAATGGTTTCCCTAGCTCTACAAATGTTCCAATATAACCCTATGAACTCATTAGGCCTGGATTTTTCTAATAATTACAGAACATAAAAAAAATTAAAGGGGAGTTGCCTAGGACATTCAATCGATGGCCTATATGACCATGTAGTAGTGGGGAGACTGAACCCCAGGATCTTACTTTACCTTTATTTATGCAGTAGCCATAAATACAAGGATAGCCTATAAGGATTGAAAGTCCCAAACAATCCTTTGAAGATTGAAAGGCTACATAACTTTAGCGCTACATCTCTAGCTTATAGTTTTGCTTTCTTCATGCACTCCTATAGAAAAAGTAACTGCAAGAACCTATTTTCTTAGCTTTTAAATGACTGACATTTATGGATGGCAAGTTTAAAAAGGCAGAGACACGTGATATAAGCATCCTATATTCACCTCCATTCTATGTCCAACATTAAAATGTAATCCCAGTTCTTAGCCAGGACTACTGGCATACTTCTGGTAGCATGACTGCTATAGAGCTGGTGTGTACTCATTGGTACTCTATCTACAGCTAAGCCAGTCACAGGCCACAATTAGATGGGGTTTCCAGGGGAAGATAAATTCAGCTGTTCAGCACCCACAAAATACTCGAAATGGACCTGGAGGTGAGTACGAGTTGAGGTTGTGATCCCTGGCCCACACAGGAAAGAGCACAAACTACTTCCAGCTTTGTTCTCAGTCTAGCACGGGCAAAGCTGATCAACTGTTGTCTATCCAAAGACTATAGAGTGGAGTGCAACTTGAGTCCAACTGGTCGGCATTTAAATAAGTTGTAGCCCTAGGGAAGCCAGGAAAACATGGATACAGCCTATGGCCTCCAACTTCTTCTAATGCTGAGCAATCGGACTCTAGCATGCTCAACCTGTACTCATCTCTAGCTACCAATGGGTTTTTTCCCCCTCCCCCTGGAAAATCCCTTTAAACAAATTCCAAGCAATTTCTATAGTGGAATCATGCAACTAGAAGATGTTCAAGTCCACCAGAAATGTGTTTTCAGCTCCTCATGAAAACTTAAATTTTTTACATAAATGAGCATAAATGACACCCTCATAACCTTTTGTAGTATCGAGCACAACACATGTACGCGTCAAGTACGCGTCAACTACACAGTGCAATTTACCTCAATCCGCATGACTGCTGACTAGGACACTGGCTTTTAACAAGATACTGGAGTCAAATCTTCTTTACACATGGCCCAGTATCATCCGAAGGAGAACATTGCGCCAGAAAATTGCATCTCACATGTATGAGAGGTTTACGTGACAACACATTTATCAAATGGTAAGATACCCGCATAGAAACGATATTTATACTATTAGGTGTTAGCAAGTCACAGCAAAATAAACTAGAAAATACATTACCGGGTTAGTAAATTACAGCATCAGAAGATAGGAAACTGCTTACCACAACCAATGTACAATGTACAGGTGATAAATCAAAGTGTTAAAGATTTAGCATTAATATATATGGCAAACTAACAATCATCCAAAGAGTCAAACATCAAGGAATGTTAACTAAGATAAAAGGAGCACTAAACAAAAAAAAAAAAAAAAAGTCAGAACTGGCTAACAGAAAATATCCTATGTGCTAGGTAAAATAAAAACTTCAGCCCTAAACATTAATATGGTGTCAATATTACAACTGCAAGATGCTGTTTGTTCTAATGAATGGAGCTCCAATCACTGTGGGGCAGGGGTATCAAACTCACAGCTCCCCAGCAGTTGCAAAACTACAATTCCCACCATGCCTAGACAGCTAAAGCTTTAGCTGTCCAGGCATGATAGGAATTGTAGTTTTGTAACAGCTGGAGGGCTGAGAGTTCTGCATCCCTGCTGTATGATTAAAGTTTGGTTTATTAGAACCACTTGGGGTCCAGGTCCTGCAGTCATGATATGGACAATTAAAGAGAACCTGTCACCGGGGATGCGGGCACAGAGCCCGCCCGACCCCCCGATGCAGCTCCCGGATACTTACCCTTTGCGATGAGTCCCGTTCCTGGAGCCGGTCCCGGGGCAAAGATATCAGCGCCTGAAGCCGCGCGCGCCGCTGAGATGAGTCCGACGCTCATAGAGAATGACAGAGCCGTCATTCTCTATGGGCATCGGACTCATCTCTGCTCATTTGCATACAGCGCGCGCTCGGCTTCGGGCGCTGATATCTTCGTCCCGGGACCGGCTCCCCAGGAACGGGACTCATCGCAAAGGGTAAGTATCCGGGAGCTGCACCGGTGACAGGCTCCCTTTAAGTGTAACTAAGTTTTCCCCTAAAACATGACTAAGCAAAAGCCTTTTATAAAATTGTGTATTAACAGTACCTGTGATAATGGTGCATAGCAATTTGTTCATCATTCATAAGGATGACTGCAGTTACAAAGATCTCCCTGGTTATCCAGGCTTTTAAAAGCATGGCTGCTTTCTTCCAGAAATGGCAACACATTTGTCCCCAGTTTGAGTGTGGTTTTGCAGCTCAGTTCCATAATTGCAATACTATGCACAACATGAGGATAGGGGTGGCACAGTTTTTGCAAGGAAGCAGCTGTGCTTTTTCTAATTCCGGATAATCCTTTAAAAAAAAAAAAAAAAAGACCAACCTGCCCACACACTTTAGTCTCTCCCCTTCAATAGCAAGATGCAAATAGAAGGCTGGAAGGGACAGATCAGCAGCCCGGTCAGTCTGGTGTGAAAGGAGGAAATTTGATACTAACCCAGACTCAAACTGCTGATGTTTAGATAAAATATACAGAAAATAACTCAAGTTAGAGGCTTCCAATTGTAAACGTAAGTGTTTTAATAAACTGAGCAGGTTTATGCTGCCCTATTGTCCTAAGAGTAGCATAAAGTAGTGACAGAAGCTGAACAGAAAAATGCATCACCTACACTGTTCTGTGCAGATAATTTAGAGACATCCTCCTGAACAACAAGGACAATAAGTAGCCCTCTCCATTATGTGCATGAGCACAGTAGTCCTGGATATTCATGAGAAGCAGAAAACTCCCCCCCTCAGCTGCTGATTGGCAGTTATTTAACCATGCTGTGTATAGGCTGTCAACCTGCAGCTTTTTTTTTTTTTTGGGGGGGGGGGGGGGGGGGGGGGGGGGGAGTGGTTTGTCATCCTGCATATTAGGAGGATGGCAAAACAAAATGATGCAAGTAATACACCAATCTGATCAGCATTTATATCACTGGTTTAAGCTGCATAAATCTAGTAACAGATTCCCTTTAATCAATAAACACCCGTGTTGATCTTCAAACAGCATACATTTTTATCGCAATGCATGTGAAAAACTACATATAAGCATCTACATCTAATTCATAGGTAACCACTGTTGTATAAAAAATGCCAGAAAAAGAAAGAGAAAACAAAAAAAAAAAAAAAAAAAAAACACACACAGACAATGATCTGGTGGTTGACTGGATATACACTCCCAGACTAGACACTGGGTGTGGGCAGATGCAAATGCAAACTTGGCAACTATTTGTTTAAAAAGAAAATGTCCTCTTGACAGGTGTAGGTGGACAAGGTCTGCTTAAAGGGAATCCATCACGCAGGAGACCAGGGCAGAACCCACTAGACCCTTTAATAAAGCTTTTCATACTTACCCTCTCCTCCTGGTGACACTCCAGATGGTGGGCACGCTGCAGAGAAACCACCGCTAGTCATCTCCATGCTAATGAGCAGAGATGAGTCAGATGTTCATAGGAAATCACAGTGCAGCGATTTCCTATGAACATCGGACTCATCTCTGCTCATTAGAGTAGTGGGGAGTTTTCTGCAACGCAACTGCCATCTGGAGAGTCACCGGGAGGAGAGGGTAAGTATCAAAAGCTTTATTAAGGGGTAGTGGGTTCTGCTTCTGTCTCCTGCAAGACAGGTTGCCTACAGGGTTTTTTAATCAAGAAATTATGTGGGTGAAAAACCATGGCCACCGCTTTAAGAGCATTGTGCCCATTTCAAATAATTATACACCTGCACTAGTGTAATGTGTCTAAACAGGGGCTGATTAAAGGGGTTACTCAGGCTTAGGGAAATATGGTTTGATAGCCTTTAGTGTGTAACTTTACTTTTACATCTATCTGGAGGGGCAGTATTTTCATTTATAAAGTAAACATTAGAAAAAAAAAAAAAAAAAAGCTTCTTTGAACATATCCAAAAATAATTCTCTTTTCTACACATACTATTCATACTGACCATTCGCATACAGATGCAAGCTTCACACCAATATATAAATTCTTGCAAAGAATGCATTGATTCAATAGTACAATCCTAGTTTATGTCAAACTAATTATGCAACAGAAACAAAATACTTCACATGGTATCACTGCTCAGCACTCATACAGGTTGCAAAATACAAGGTAAAAAAAAAACAAAAACAAAGCAGTCTAAATTACTTTTGTTTGTCCTCTCAGTTAAAGCAATATCATCAAACTCTGCACTTCAGAAAAACGTTACAATTCCTATACTGTTCCTAGAAAGTATATGTCTCAGATAAAAATCAGGCTCATTTTAGCTACATAAATCATGAGAATATGAACACTATGGCATGGAAATATTAAAACTTTGAGGGCAAAAAATTTATAATCAGTTGAAAAAGCATCAACAGTGATCAAAAAACAGTCTGCACTATAATGCATTATTACGGTGTTACCTTCTACATGAGCCCTTCTAGGTCCATGCTCATCGGCTCACCAATGGCATACACAGAAAGGATTCCTCCTTATGGGTGGGAACTACCTCAGGACCTGATATTAAGAGCTACCATTTGCAGCATCTTCAGCACTGTGTGTGAAAATGAAGGCAGGATTTTGAAACTTTCTTTAAAATATACAAGTTATGCAGGAGTTTGAGTCAATTAGTACATTTTGTTTCAGAAGTTACGAAACAAAAGATCTTTATAGAAAAAAACAAAACAAACGACAAGATCAAACTTGGCTCGTTCGTATACAGTCAACAATTTGCATGAAAACCATGGACATGTCTGCCATCACAACTGTATAAAGAAAGCTAGCAGGAAAAACATTAAGTGCCTTTACTACAGATGTAAATAAAAATAAAAATACACCTCCCTAAGAAACATAACATTCGCCCGAATGACATTTTTGGTGGAGCAGATTTTGGCATAGAAAAGCACAAACCTTAAAAAGGGACAACATGATAATGCAAGTTTGCTTCCTTAGGTTGTGCTTACCTGACACATTGTGCAGCAGAACCTAAGGTGGAAGATCAGGGAAGGCACTGATGCACTTATTATTTCAACTCTTTCCAACTATATAGAATTTTTTTAGACCTGAAATGAATTAGACAGCCTCCAATTGTAAAGTTCATAAAAGGTAATCTGAATTGTATATCAATAAACTCATGACTTTAAAATCGAGACAAAAACGTCATGCAGAATGTCATTCAACGCCCCACCTGTTTCATAGACAGAAGTGGAGAAATCAAAGGCATATATTTAAAAAAGAAAAAAAGAACACATTGCCTACATAAAACTATCTAAAAAAATAACTTTTCAATGTCACAGACAAATAAAAAAGGCAAAGGACTAAACAGAAATTCTGCCAAGTAAAAGACACGGTGCCTTTCAGCTAAATTTACATTTGCAGTTCCCTGTTTTACATTCTCGAGTAGGTTACTCCATCTGCAGCTAAACCCACATGTGAATACTTACCTACAAAAGAGAAAGCCACATAGCTATGGGATATAATATACAGCACTGTATATAAACTCAGAATGAAACATTAGGTGAAATACTTACAGTGCGTATAGAGGAAGCACCACTTCTTACCACTACGGATCTATAGTGACATTGGATCGCTTTATTACTTAGCAAAGAGCAAAAATATTTGGGACCCAATGAAAAACAGTGAACTAGCAATTGTGTAAAACAAGCACTGTACTATAACTGAACACAGTGAAGTATAAAAAGGTAAATACATCAGGACTAGCCACTAGCCTGCAGCCCCCACAATTGTTAGTCGCTACCTGCAGTTTACTATACTATATTGCAACTTACATATATAAGTAGATCCACAACTAAACCATAAAAAGATGCCAGTAGGGTGGATCCAATTCAGAGAATGCTTTGGGCTGCTTTCGCACATGCAGTTTTGATGTTGTTTTTAAAGCAAACGAGTGGATTTTTAATCCTTTCCCTTTACAAAGCACTCCTGACCTTGGTTTTAAAAGCTGCAACCAAAAAACATATTTCCACCCTTAAGAGTTAAATAGACATATTTTTGCACCTGTATTGCCAAAAGTCAAAACAGGATTTGCAGCAGTAAGGAAGACTTTATGGTGGTTTTGTGCAGTTATGGGAAGACTTCTGCGGTTATTTCAGCAAAAGCCAGAAGTGGAGTCTAAAGGATAGGGAAGTAGTTAAGGTCCTACATGTCTTCCTGTAGGATGCACACTGGCTCAGAAGAAAAAGCATCAAGAACTGCATGTGAGAAACCGCTTTGCAAGTCAATACAGTATAACCTATATGAAACTGGTTACTATCACTTTAAAAAAAAAAAAAAACAGCACACAGTCAGTAAGTAAATAAGTCAATTTATGAAAAACAAAAAAAAACAAGCGCATAAAAATGTAAACTGGTATGAAGAAAGACAACTTTACAAGTCTGAACAGTGGTCACAAATGCAGTGGAACCTGTCTGCTATATAAAGTTATATACATGCAAGCAGAGGCAAGATGTTATGCTGTCTACAAGTCAGAACAGTAAAACTTAAATTTCGTAAGAAAATAAAAATAAAATAAAAAAAAAATAAAAAAAAAAGAGGGAAAACCATTTTCCGTTATAAAAAGATTCAGCCTTTCCTATGAAAGTCGTTCTTGTAATGCATTCATAAAATTAAACATGTTCTCATTTAAATACTCACATATCCAACTTACCGACACAGGAGGTTTCATATTATTTATTGTAAAGCACAAAACAGGCATTTTAAAAGTGATAAAGTATACATTGAAAAAGTACATTTGTATCACAAAAGCATCGACCACATAATTGTTGCAAATACATTTGCTGGAATGTGTACATCTACACTAATAGACTAAAAACAAACCAAGTTTTCATTTCTACACAGAAATATAGCCTCCTATCAGTCAGTAGTGATAGTTTATGTACATTTTCAAAACAATTTTTTTTTTAACCAAAAACAAAAAAAAAAATTAAGATCTTCATCAAGGCGTCTGCATCCAAACATTTAACAAAGGTTTTCCCCAACACAATGAAGCAAATACTGTACTGTCCACTTCGCATTATTGGCCCTGTGCAGAGGAAATACATAAGAGATACACAAAGTGTTAAACTAGAAATTCCTGTTTAAAGGAAGCCAACTCAGGAGAGACCCTAAGGAGAAATGGGTTAACAAATGTTGGCTGCTTCCTGTATATTTTCATTTGCCCTGAAAGGGGAAAATGTTGTGATCACACAAAATGTGTTGAACAGGAAAGCTTTACAGTATAAAATTTTACAAGGGTAAAATATATTTCCCCAAAATAAAAACAGGCAATAATGTATTTTTTAACGTCCTACCTGTGGTGCAGGAGGGTGCTGTGGCATTGCTTGTGGACTTGTCTGAGCATAATATGCCGCTTGCTGTCTGTAGTACTCTGCCCAGGCAGCACTGTAATCTGCTTGACCAGCAGGTGGAGCAGCACCTGCAGCTGGAACTGCTTGACCTGAAAATTAATACGTATACTCAGACATTTTGCTTAAGAACTTTTTTTTACTACCTATTTTTTAAAGGAATCCTAAAATATGTCATCTTTTATCCTGGTCACTAAATCTAGTAAGATACTCCTTGTTCACTAGAGATCACAATTTGGCAGTCTCCTCAATATCACAGACAGTGAATTCCAATTAATAGTGACTCCTGTGTCTAGATAAGACCGGCTCAGTCCATTTACAATAGATACATTGTTCACCAATACTTTCAAATACATTAAACCCCCAAAACTTACATACAAGTCAATAAGCTCAGCTAGTGTCTAGTATTTCCTTGTCAGTGAGGCTTGCTGTAAAGCATTTCTTCAAAACTTTCAGATTAGAAAAATGAAGGGCCCTGCTCAAGAATTTACAAGTACTTTAGTTCTTTAACCTCTTGACGCATGACTGGTATACCTGTCATGCGGCCGTTAAGGGTAAACAGAGCGGGCTCCCGGCGTGAGCCCTCTCTGCAGCCCGCGGTCCTCGGTTGCTACGTGCAGCCAGGGACCGCAAGCATTAGCCGGCGCGGCCAATCGCCGCGGCCGGCTAATTAACTATTCAAATGCAGCTGTGAAAGCTGACAGCTGCATTTGAACAATGTATGTGGCCCCTGTCCCTGGTGTCTAGTGGGGGATCTCCACCCCGCGATGCGATCATGGAGGGGAGATCATTTGTACTGAGCCGCCGGGGCTCGGCGTCGCTCAGACGCTGTTCCCAGCTCGGCAATCTATTCAGATGGTCTGCAGCAGACCATTATAATAGAGCTATGATCTGATGGATCATTGCTCTATTATATACACAGGATTGATCTCAATGGGAGATCAGTGCTGTGTATATAGAAGTCCCCCAGGGGGCTTCATATTACTGTAAGTCAGGCATGTCCAAAGTCCGGCCGGAGGGCCATTTGCGGCCCGTGTTCTGAACTTTTACGGCCCCCCAGGTATCCAGCTTGCTATTATCTGCCTGTGTTATAAAGCATATAGCATGTAGCATGTAAAATGTTCGGCCCTCGCACATGTTCACTTCATCAAATTTGGCACTCTTCGAAAAAAGTTTGGACATGCCTGCTGTAAGTGAAAGTAAAAAAAAAGTGTTTAATAAAAAATCCCCTCCCCCATTTTACAAATAAAAATAAAATAAACATGTTTGCTATCAGCGCGTGTGTAATCGTCCGAACTATTAATTTATCATATTCCCGATCTCGCACGGTAAACGGCGTAAGCGCAAAAAATCCCAAAGTGCAAAATTGCACATTTTTGGTCGCATCAAATCCAGAAAAATTGTAATAAAAAGCGATCAAAAAGTCGCATATGAGCAATCAAGATACCGATAGGAAAAAACACATCATGTCGCAAAAAATGACTCCTCACTCAGCCCCATAGGCCAAAGGATAAAAGTGCTATAAGCCTGGGAATGGAGCGATTTTAAGGAACATATATAGGTTAATGGTTTGAATTTTTTACAGGCCATCAGATAATATGAAAGTTATACATGTTACATATCGTTGTAATCGTAACTACTTGAGGAACATATATAACAAGTACGTTTTTCCATAGGACACACGGCATAAAAATGAAGCCCCCCCCAAAGAAAAATAATTGCGTTTTTTTCTCAATTTCACTGCGCATATAATTGTTTTCTGGTTTCGCAGCATATTTTATGGAAACATTCAGCCTGTCATTGCGAAGTACAATTAGTGACGCAAAAAATAAGGGCTCATGTGGGTCTGTAGGTCTAAAAATGCAAGTGCTATGGCCTTTTAAGCACAAGGAGGAAAAAACTAAAACGCAAAAACGAAAGTTATCCCGGTCCTTAAAGGGGTAAAGTCCTATTGTCTGTTTAGAGGTTATGAGCGGTAGCTGTGTAACAGCTGAAGGACTGCAGGTTTGACGCCATTGCTCCAAAAGGCCAAACTGACTTTTCCCTAATAGCTGCTATTTAAAGAGAACCAATCACAGACGATAATTTTTTTTCCTCCTCCATTTAGTTTAACTTCATTTTTAAACAATATTTGTAAATATTCATTAATTTATTGGTTGAGTTATTAATTTATTTAAATTTTCCTTGACTGTCACGTGACGGCTATTTTCAAGAGTCGGAGCATGACATGAAACTCCCGGCATGCAGAGCAGCAGGAAGGGCTCCCACGGGCCTTTGCCCGCCACTGTCAATACACAGTGATCTCGCACTATACAGCGCAAGATCACTGTATGTCTGTCCTAACTGATACTATTAGTTTATTCATGAAGATACTTATACTTACCCTAATCCTTCCTAGCAGTGTAGTAAGGCCGGGCACCGCCATCTTGATGACGTCACTTGCGTACCAGCGGCGCATTCCACCATCAGACCGCAAGTGACGTCATCAAGATGGTGCCCGGCCTTACTACACCGCTACAGAGTAGTAGGTTAGGTAAAGGCAGTCTATCTTCATAAATAGAATTAGGGAAAGAAACTTATTACAGGGACAGTTAAAGGGGTTGGCCACTTTAAAGTTAAAATAGGTCAGTACAAAGTATTAGTAAGTGTGCTCACTGTATATACTGACAGCAGCTCCCTAAGTACCTCATAAAGCTAAAATCAGACTCCCCTCATCCTGGCTGGGCTACCCTATTTTGTTTCAGTCCATAAAATGGCAGACATGGAGGAGCATGTGACCAGGCCCTGTCCACTGTGTCCTCCGTAGACATACAGGCTCAGTGGTGGACACTGGGGGCAGGGCATGGTCACATGCTCCTCCATGTAAGCAATCTTATGGACCAAAACACGACAGAGCAGGGCAGCCCAGCCTGGAGGAGGGGAGTCTGATATTAGCTCTGTGAGGTACACAGGGAGCTGCTGTCAGTATACACGGTGAGTACACCTAATACTGTACACTGAGCAATTTAACTATAAAGTGGCCAACCCTTTTAAATTTAGATGATCGGTTCTCTTTAAGTAAGGTAGGGCATGTTGGAGGGTAGACGCTCTTTGTCCTGACATGGGAAAAGCTGCTGCCATGCCTAGCAGAGGCTTATGCTACTCCTCATTGACTGCACACGCAGTATATGATGAAAGAAATTTGGACCTGACTTTGCTTTTTTTCCCCCCCATAGGATATCATGCGCATGAACAGATGTGTCAAGACAAAGGCCTCCATACACATTTAAGATATCCTAACCTGCTGAAATTCAGGACTGCAATGACTAATACGCATGGCAGCCTTATAACAAGATATTGAAGGTCTATGTACACTAAGTTAATAAACCATGTTGCAAAGATTTATACAATACGTGCCTTGCTTTTTATAGTATTCTTCCCATGCTTTGGAATAATCTTGCGTTGGTGCTTGCTGACCTGATTAAGCAAACGCAAAGCAATAAGCAAAGACTGTTGGAGAGTCACACAAAGTGTAGCTACCAGAACACATTAAAACAGAGAATATTTGCTAAGACTGACACAGGAGTAGTCCCAATGATCACATACCCATTTTTTTGTAATACTCTTCCCAAGCTTTTGTGTAGTCCACTTGTCCAGTCTGAGGTGCAGCTGGGGGATCAACTAAATAAGAAGCATTACATAGGTAAGTTGCATGAAAATAAAAAAAACAAAAAAACAATGCAAACAGTGCAAACATGAGCAGTTCAGGGTTCCACATGAGTGCATGCAAAGCATGTAAGGTGTGCGCGGAAAAGGTCAACATGCCACCTAAAAAGGGGGCGATAACTAGGCAATCGTCACGATGCCTACACCAGAATATAGTGTGACAGATGGCTCAAACTAAAGTCTACATGACAATTAAAGAATAACTGGGCAGGACTTTGGCACGCTGAGGCCAACAAAATAAAAAAGTAACAAAAACAAAAGGAGTTAAGGAGTTTTGCTACCTTGTCCATTAGTTTGGTTTGAAGTTGGTCCAGCAGATGGAGCTGCAGGTGGTTGGGGTGCTTGCTGTTGGTAATAGTGAGCATAATAAGCTGCCCAAGCTGCAGAATTGGGGTCTGCTCCTGCTTTACCTAAGAAATTAAACATCACACTCTTATAGTGTACTGAATAGCAGCCTGTCTACATAAAATTACCAAGTGTGCACCCTAAATTTATGTAAAATGTTATTTTGTAAGAGGGGTCCCTATAACGCCCGCCCTCTCTATGTCCCACAGGGGAGAGAAGTGCTGTAAGTGGCTTACACGGTGGAGGACCTGGCCAGTATTGCAATACATGAACAGAGCCAATGTAAGCTGCATCTAGACTGTACCAGCAGCAGTCATTCTGTGCAGCATCTTCCGTGTCATGAGACAGTGCCGCTTTAATCCTGAAATGCATTCCACATGATTCCACCTGTTAGATGGTATAACAGTTTTATGGGAAGATGCATTTTAATTTACGAAGAACTCTCATTATGGCAGCTGTTCAAGTTAAATGTTGTCTTTGGCATACAAGCACCATTGGTTGCAACTTTCATAGGCTGGAAAAACATCTTATCACTGTTGGGAACCCAAGAAAAAATGCTCGATAACCTTTATCCTTCATGTGCAGGTGATCTGCACATGAACTACAGAGCAAAAAAAAGGCTCAGGTCATTGCAATGAAAGGAACTAGGTGTGAAGAAAAAACAAACACCAAACATGCTCATAAATGGATGGCACTGAAGCATGTTAGGAAACATGTCAATGATTGCCAGTATCCACCAAATGAAGCATTATGACCACACATGGTCCCCATAATGGGAGGCAGAATAAAAATAAAAAGGCATGATCACAGCAATGAAGCACATGCACTAAATTATACTTTTTCAAGACTACTAAAATTTGGCTAAAAGATCTTCATTAGTGGAAGTAAAGCAAACACCCATTTATGCAATTTTATATATGTCTAAATGTGCTCATCACAAATGCTAGTCAGGAAGGGGAACACAAACACAACTTACTTGGATCTGCTGGGGCCG
Organism: Dendropsophus ebraccatus; assembly: GCF_027789765.1. Classification (NCBI taxonomy): domain Eukaryota; kingdom Metazoa; phylum Chordata; class Amphibia; order Anura; family Hylidae; genus Dendropsophus; species Dendropsophus ebraccatus. The sequence continues at coordinate 116,933,855 of NC_091461.1, read as the reverse complement.
GCTGCTGCCAGTGTGGGTATGTGTTTCCCCAGCCCTGAGGGGCGTAAGGAGCAGGAGGACCACTAAAATCAACAAAACAAAGCTGAGTATACATACACAAAAGCTCATTAATAATTACATAAAAGTTGGATTCCTCATTACTTACTGGGGTGCTGGACCTGGGGGACCGGGATTGTATGGTGGAGGGTTGTAGGGTCCCATTGGTGCACCAGGGCCTGGGGGTCCAGGAGGTCCATGGGGTCCAGGTACACCACCTGGAGGGCCATGAGGAACAGGAGGACCTAATGGATTTACTGGACCCTAGAAAGATTAAATTATATACCTTTGAGATAACCCAGGCAAACCTTTGTCCAGAGACAAACTGAAGATTTTTTTTGGTGCAGTATGTATACATAAAACATTACTTTACTTACCCCTATCTTCTCTTCAATAAGTTGCCTTGCATAATCTATCTGCTGTGGAGTTCCACGAATGGTAAATAACTTCATGTTGGGGTCAGAGTTTGGTGGAGGATTCCTTTGGAGTTCTATCCTGGCACCAGACTGCTGGCTTATGCTTTTAATAGTCTCACCCCCTGTGAAGATATAGACAGAAATGACCAACAAGGCGGACTGCTGGAAGAACGCTTACTGTACACGTAACAGTGGAAAAAACAAACCTTTACACCTGCAAAAGGTTTCAGAAATGCTTACCAGTTTGGAAGAAAAAAAAATAATAAGTTTTGACTTTTGATCTAGCATCTGTTACCTTAATTCTTTCAATTAAACAAATATCCTTCTAGAAGAATTCAATTCCACATGTGCACCTCAAAAGAATATCAATGGCAATTCAGGCTCCAAACTACTGACAGTACGTAGGACAACGGGCGCATGGTGCATCTGCTTCCAGAACACAGACAAATGTTTGTCTATCAAGCTTTAGATCTGCCGAGGGTGGTAATGCCTCATTGCTCCCCCTTCCATGCCAGGATCTGCTTGGTGCACGGCTTCCAGTTGACTCAAGCACACAAAATCAGGTATGGGAAGAACAAGGAAGTGTTATTGCCCTAAGCAGATTAGAAGCTAAGTAATGCCTCTGGATATATGAAAGGTACCTGGTGTCTCCTTGTCCTAGGAGGTCTCTTACAATGTCAGCAGTTTGAAACCTGAATTGCTGCAGGCAGATTACCTTTAAGCAAACTATTCAGGAAAATTCTTCAGAGGTAACACTTTACATGAAGAGAAGGATGCTTGAGTATCCGGACACTGGCCTGTATAATATACATTATAGTGAAGGAATTCTATTGGGATATTTTGCTTTCAACAGACCAAGAGATGAAGTTTACTGCTGTGCCTTTCTGCCCATTGTTTTTTTTTAACGTGGGAGTCTGCTACTAAACTTTTATGCACATTTCAAACAACTGCACTAAATTCCCTGTTATAATTCAGTCTCTGAACTGGAGGCATGGTTAAAAAATCCCTCTAATTCAGGGCAGTGAAACTTTATGGGCACCATATAACTGTGATGGATAGTTTAAAACAAGGAAAATATATAAAGCCGATAGAAACCTTTTCCAATGATGAGCCCAGTTTTTACTGTCAAGACAAAGAAATTGAATTCTTGAAGTCCGCCTGGAGGGCCCATATTCCAGTTTCCTTGGCCTCTGCCCCTTCCTCGACCACCTGGACCGGGACCACCACCATTCCCAGACTAAAAAAAGGGAGAGCGAGAAATCAGTCAGTCTGACCCATAAGAATTTATAAGAGCATACCAAGCTGTGATACCAGGAGCAGCTGCTACGCAGTGTACTGAGCTGCGTGTGATGGAAAGTGAAGAGACAAAAGCACTTTTATAACAATTGGTTGGCATGGGTGCCAGGAGACAGACCACCAACAATATGAATCCCTTTCCGATAGCTTATTGTAAAAACAGGCCATCACTAAAAAGACTTGAAATGTTCAAGTGTAACCAGTTGCAATATATCTCGTGAGAACAGAAGTCAATACACAAATAAAAAAAAAAAAACCCTTACAAACCTGAACACTACGGAGCAAATCTGTGATTATCTCCGCTGCATGCTGACATCTGTCTGGAGGACCACTAATTTGTGCTATTCTTTCTGGAGTTGATCCATCATCTGCAAGGGGGGGGGGGGGGGGAAACAAAAACCTGTTAGAGGACATTCTTAAAAAAAAAAAAAAAAAATTGACCAATACCAAGAAACACACATACCTGGTTTAAACTGTATTCTAACACCTGCATCATTCTGAATTTTCTTGATCATTTCACCGTTTCTACCTATTACAATTCCAACTGCAAATCGTGGTATTGGTACCTGAAGAGAAAGAATGTGCCAGAAGAGTTAAGGTACAGAGGTCATCTGCAGTTATCAAAGAATGTGTCGTAAATGTATTCTCTAGGTTTTAATAAAAGGGTATGTGCGCATCACAGAATCTACAGCAGATTCTCTCGCTCACTCCCTCCCCTTTTTTAAGTTTCCCCGGTCCAATAGGCTCCATTCTATGTGCAGGCAGATTCCACCATCAGCCCAAAGAATTGTCACGTCGATTCTTTGGGCAAAAGGCAGAATCTGTCTAAGCATAGAAAGCAGCCTATGGGACGGCCAAACTTCCAGTGTATCTTGTGTGCACTCCCGCACTCCCGTGTGCACTTGAAGTTATCTTTTGCAAATTCAATAGTGTGCACATACCCAAAGTAATCCAAGCATACTTACATCTATGCCTTCATTGTTGCCTATTCTTGAACCGTACTCATTCCTTGCTTCCCTGAAACCTCCTTGGTCACGTATCAATTCTAATACCATATCTTTTGCTTGCTGTGAAAAAAATTTTAAGATGTCAAAGTCTGCATTCACTGTTAAATATGATCTAGGTGTTTTTTTTTCCCCAGTTTAATTACCTGTACTTTGTAGGGATCCCCAGTAATTCTCAATGGCTTGTCTGCTCCTGTGTTCTGAGGTCCATCTTGAATCATCACCATTTTAACACCTGCACGCTCCTGTTAAAAGTTAAGTAAAATTAAAACCCAAGCCCAACATCTATATAAAACGAGAGATGCCTACATTAACAGTGTTGTACCTGTAGCTGCTTGATAGTCTCGCCTCCTTTGCCAATAACCAAACCAGCTTTGCTGGCTGGAATCATGATTTCCTGAACCGTATTTCCTGGACCGTCTCCATGATGGTATGGTGTAGGCCTTCCCTTTTCCACTATCTGATCCAAAAGTCTCTTTGCACCTCTGCAAAGAAACAAACAAAAAGTCATTAAAACTTTAGATTTAATTAAAGTTAGGTTTAACAGCCCAAAGGAAATTACAGTAGTATAACTTACTGCACAGAGTCAGGGGTGCCAGTTAACATACAGGACCTGTCAGGCATACCACCACTGTCTGAAACAAGACAAACAAAAAAAGGTGTTATTTAAAATGATTTTTTTTTTTTTACACATATCAATAAGGTATAAACAAAAATCTTAAAAAACAGACTCTAAAAGCCAAATGGTCACTTGTGGCTTAACATACTGCTGTTTATGCTCTGACCTCACAACAGCCTTTGATATATACACATATTAAAATCATCCAAACCAGTTAAGGGGTTTGGCCTACTGTCTTAAGTGTATTGTGGCCTTCCAACTCTATACAACAAACTATGTTGGGGCAAAAGCAGTCTGGCTGTAGCCAACTCTCCCCCCCCCCCCCCAGCCATAAAACATGATTTTTCAGCCATGCCAAAAACTTATGCATACAAGGTTGTCAGGGGGGAAAAAAAGTTGGTACTAGGCGATTTTCATCATCTCGACAGGCATATAAACGTTGCCATGAAAAATCAATGGGGTCTATTACTTATCAAAAGCAATCATACAAAGATCCAGCACTGTGTTGTGGTTTCAGTTTATGAAAATAATGTAAATTAATAGTACCCTACCCTGAAACTAGCTTTGAAAAGCTGATAAAATAACTTACCAGGTGCAATTTGAATCTTGCATCCAGATTCTTGCTGAATGCGTGATATCTGCTCTCCACCTCTGCCAATAACTTCAAAAAAGGAGAATGGAAAAGTATTAGATATCAGATTAAACTATAAACTTAGCTTAAAGGTTTTGGGCAATCACTACTGGTTAGAAAGGACTCTTGGTAAAAAGCTCATCTCAGAAAGTACCCTTTGTAATCAGAAGTATTTGAGAAAGCCTGGCAGAAAGTGATCAATTTCCCTACAGCCCCACCACAGTTGAAATAGAGCACTAAAACTCTGTTGCCTGTGTAATACAGGACGGGTCCTCTGTAGCTGCTCTTTTCTGGCCCAGTAAACAGAATTCTAAACAAATGATCTCTCTTCTATTAACATTTCTAAACTAGATAACTTCTTAGAGTCATATTGTACTTACTGAATCCAACCATTCCATCTGGAACTTTGTATTCCTCTGTTAAAACAGCCCTAAAACAAATAAAATTAACTTTAGCAAGAACCATAATGATTTATTTACATAGGTAACTCATGGATCTATGAAAGTTGCAAAAAAAAGAAAAAAAAAAAAATTGCTCTAATTACAGGAAAAACTGAAATAATCAGTTTAGGTCAGGGATGGGAAGCCTGTGGTCCTCAAGTTGTTGCTAAACTACAATTCCCATCATGCCTGTCCAGCTGAAGGGCCAAAAGTCCCCATCCGTTGTCTGAGCTAACTCAATCAAGAAATAAATAAATATAAAATAAATAAATATATATATATATATATATATATATATATATATATATATATATATATATATATATATATATATATATATATATTATATATATATTTTTTTTTTTTTTTTTTGGGGGGGGGGGGGGGGGGGTGTCTTATACTTTCAGCAAAATGATGCTGTCAAATTAAGTACGCATAGGCCATAGTACAGTGTAGGACTGCCCCGTGTATGAGGCCACTGTAACGTGGTGGGGTAGTTTACACCATAACCAAGAGCCTCATTTTTGTGGAAGTTTTTTTTGGCAGTTGGGGGGGGGGGGGGGGGGGGGGATGCTTTTAACTATTAGCATGTCTGTATCTTGCCACTGCAGTGAGCTGTTGCATTTTTTTTTTTGTGTTTGCAAATTCAGCCATAGCAACGTGCTCCTGCCTAGTGTGAATGGTGTTCTAGGAGAGCTGACCAAATTTGTCTATTTTTTTCTGTGTTCCAGATGGGAGGAGTGGCTGCCTCTACTTGGTTGTGCACTCCACCTATCCCACCCAGGTGGTAATTATAAGTCAACCCAGGTGGTGCTAGTATAAGAGATCTTGCATGCCCAGAGCATAGGTGTATTACACGCCATGGAGGGGCCATAGTACAGTGTAGGACTGCCCCGTGTATTAGGCCACCGTAACATGGTGGGGTAGTTTACAATGGTAACCAAGAGCCTCATTTTTGTGGAAGCTTTTAACTATTATCATGTCTGTAGTGGGTCTGTATCTTGCCATTGCGGTGAGCTGTTGCATTATTTATGTGTGTTTATACATTTACAACACTAGTAAGGTTTGGTTGACTGGCGTGCAAGGCCATACAGCTTACCTTTGCTGCTGGTGCATGGGAGGCATTGATGATTGAAACGCTAAAAACAGAAGGAGAAGTTTACATTAAAATCTTTCTTAAATATAAACTAAATCAAAATATGCAGTTATATTGTAGTACTTACAGTCATTAGTAGGGGCAACTTTCTTAGCTTCTGGCTGATCTAAATGGGAAAAAATATTACAAGGGAGACTGAATGGATGGGGGAAAAAGGTGAACTACAACAGAATGCTAAAGATTACAGAAATAACTAAGACAGTGATGTACAACTTGCTGTTGCAAAACTACAATTGCGATCATGCCTTGACAGACAAAGGAAGTCCAAGCATGATAGAATTGTAGGTATGTAACAGCTAGAGGGCTACTGGTTGTGCACCCCTAAAAGACAAGGCAAAGGTCAGAAACTGCAAGCTTATAAAAGGTTCTTCAGGTGCACAGAGGTTGCAACAGCCAGTAAGGTATCTGACTGCCATATACCCAAAGGTAACACAGGTACAACAAAGACATCCACTATTATTTTCAGTATCTAGCCCATGTTCTGGCTATAAAAATGCATCAAAATTTTACTGACCACATAAAACAAAGATTAAAAATGTCATTTATATATAAAACAAATGCATATAGGAGGGTGTTAGTAAAGGTCTCATAAAATCAGTATGATACAACACACCAGGTTGCTAACAAGAAAGCAAACAGGAAGTCCATATAAACGCGATAACATTGAAAGAGGAACATTACACCACAGCCTCCTTTTAAACCGAGTGTATTTCAACCTACGTGAATGTGAAGATAGATCCTCATCTATAAACGCACCTCCGTCATCCAGTGGCCTTTTCTGCCCAGCAAAGCCATAGTCATTGGTGCTAACAGCTGGTGGTCCAGCATCACCTCCAATTTTTGCAGCAATCTGTGGGGGGAAACATAAGAGAATTATAGCAGTTACCTAGTTTACAAAAAATTCCTTTTTTTATATTAGTGAATTCTGAGGGGTCCTCTATCCAGAAGATTCATCTCTTGGACAGAATTAAGAGTCATTACACAAAGCATCTCTTTCTATAAAGGACCTTATTATACGGAGAAATAATCTGCCAACTCAGGCCAATTGCAGATTATCGCTCCATGTAACAAATTATCAGCGGGCGACAACGATCTGTGGCTGATTGTGTCTTTAGGTCCTGACCTAAAGTAATACGTATGTTACCTCTCGATGGCAAGTGATTGGCTAAGCAGCCTGTCGTTTCAGAGAACAGCTCTGAAATTGTACTGGCGGCTGCAGGGCCACCAGGCAACATGAAGGGGTAATAGTTTACTATATACAGTAGGGGCTGCACGATAATCGAGTCAAGTAAGAGGCTCAGTAATCACTTGTCATAACTGAACACAGTATCAAATCTGCTGCGTATCTGCTGTGTGTGTTTGTACCCTTAGGGCCCTATTCCACCGGACGATTATCGTTAGCATAATTGTTAACGATTAACGATCTCAAACGACCGCTATTGCGAAAGACCTGAAAACGTTCACTCATTTCCATGGAACGATAATCGTTACTTATGATCGTAATTGCGATCGTTTCTTCTTCCGTATTTCTTCGCTATTGCGTTCGTATCTATTGCGAACGACCGAACGATGTCTTATTCAATGCGAACGATTTGCGAACGTTTTGCGAACGAGCAACGATAAAAATAGGTCCAGGTCTTATAAAGCGATCAACGATTTCTCGTTCGGTCGTTAATCGTTACTGCATTTCAACCGAACGATTATCGTTTAGATTCGAACGATTTAACGATAATCTGAACGATAATCGTCCGGTGGAATAGGGCCCTTACACTATACGGTTTGTTCTCATGGAGATCACCATCTCAGATGGAAGAGGACAAACTACTACACATTGAAAAAAATTCATTGTTTATCCCACCTTAGACCCCAACACTAACTCCTAGCACAGGATGTGCTCTTAGGTTGATATTCCTGGAAGGGTTGGTACTATGGAGAACTATCTAGCTTTTCTTTTACTGAGCAATAGGAGAGAATTTCCTGTAAAATTTGTGCTTAATTTAACGCATATTCCGCTTGAAATTCCACCTGTAAAATAAGTACAAAGCAATGTTCCATTGTGTTCAATGGGATTTCTGCTCTGCTGTTCACCCAGCGCAATTTAAACGCCTAATATTCCGCCACGGATCTGATATGAAACACAAAAATTGACATGTAAATACTTTGGTCAGATTCCGCTAGAGAAATCCCTTAGAAGTCAATGGGGCTTTGAATTTCCACGGAAATTGATAACGTGGAATTCTGCACCAAAATCAAGAGAAAATCTTCCTCAGGAAAATTTACTCTTCAACTCCTCGCTTAATGGGAACATAAGTGATCAAAATATTGGAAACTGCAGAAAATACTGCACTTGGGGAGGAGAAATCCTCTATCCAGGTATCATATACTCAGCTCTTTGCTGGAAAAGACTTCAGGAGAGAAGGATTTAGGGGTAGTGATTTCTGACATCCTTAAAATGAGTCACCAAAACAACCAGGCGGTAGGGAAAGCAAATTGTATGCTGAGAATGAATAATATATATATATATATATATATACACACAGCCCAGCATACAAAGATCGCAGCATAACTCCACATGGTTCCTTCTTCTGCTGGGATCAGATGGACTAAACAATCGTAGTAACAAGCATTGTAATGTTCGTAACTAACGACTATTCTATAATATGGGGAATGATCTCAGATCAACGATAATCTCGTTTGCGATCGCTTATCGTTAAAAATCACCTTCATAGGACCCTTATGCTGCATTTACAGAGCGATAATTCGCCCAATCGATCGTTTAACGATTTTGAAGCAACGATTTGGTTTTTATAATGATCAGCGTTTAGGCGAATAAATAGTTAGAAAAATCGTTATCACGATAGTTTTTAAGATCGCTTAAGCCCATTTTTCACATAGGGTGAATCTTTGAAAGACTTTACACGAAGCGATCTTCGAATTTTTAGCGAACAATGATTTGAGAACATGTTGAAAGATCAAAATAAACGATTTTTCGCTTTCGGATGGATGGGGACCACCGCAGCCAGGACACCTCACACTGCTGGGGGCTGTTCACACTATGCAGCTTATTACCACAGTCCAGTCGTCTCAGTAACGCACCTCACCTTTTACCAAATGGCAGTAAAACCACCATATTATGGCGCAATTCTTAACTTGCTGAGCCAGGAAATGCTATAGGACATAAGATGATATATATATATATATATATATATATATATATATATATATATATATATAAAATCATCCATATAGCTTCCTGTACTACAGGGTTTAAAGGGTTAAACAAAGTGAAAGGAAAACTAACAAAGACACTGGAATATATATATATATATATATAACCTCCCACACACACTGGCCCTCACACCACTACAGGCCATGAGGTAGTCGCGGCCTACCCCTCAGTCACCCGCCCCGGCTTCACCCTTGCGGCCTCCTCACTCCTCCGCTCCCCTCACGTCTCACATTCCCGCCATTACCTGTCTCGCCCTCTGCAGCGCATCCTTGAAGGCGTCGTTAACGGCCCCGGCAGCGCCCGAGTTGGGAGGTGGGACGGTGGAATAGTCTGCCATGTCAGCGGAGCTCGCAGCTTGGTGATCCGTGTGTGAAGCGGCGCACCGTGTGTGAGGGCAGGGAGAAGATGGCGCCTGAAAGTCCTCGCGCTGGTAACCCCGCGTCGTCAGATCTCGCGAGAAACCTGGCCCACTGGACGGAGCCGCCCACTGTCGCCGTCGTGATCTCGCGAGAGCCCCTGGTCACCTGACGGCAAGCTGCTCGCTCTGTGCTGTGTTTGTGAGAGGAATGTTGGCGCGCCGAGGGAGGGAAGATGGCGGTGTATAGTGTGAGGGGAGTGTCCTCTCCAGAACATGAGAGGAATTTACCATGAGAACCTGATATTTTATCCCTCATTGACGGGAACCCAGTAATATGTAATAAAACACAGCATGGTTGCCCGACTAACGAATGTTAGTATTGTATTAGAATTAAGACCCCAGTCATATCACTTATGGGCTGTATGTCATTAGGATCTTACCACAACCCACCCATTGACTTTACTGGGGTTACCCCCAGGGCTTTTTATCGACTTTGGTCACATATACCGTATTGCTGCGTATTTATCGCACAAAACTCGCATAAAATGCGCACGAAAGTAGCTGCGTTTTTTGTGGTGTTAAACTCTCCTGTGAAAATCATGTAGGGTATAAACCCACACACCGTATACACAGCGTATTTACTGCTGCGATACGCAGCAGATTAGATCTAAATAACTGAACACAGCATCAAATCTAAATCATCAAATCTGCTGCGTATACGCTGTGTGTGTTTGTACCCGTAGGGCCACATGTATCATCCGGCGAACGGATGATTTTTGGCGGAAAGTGCCGATTTGCGTATTTTTTTTCATACGCAAATGGCCGATTTGCGAATAAAATATTTGCAAATCGGCACTTTCCACCGAGTACGCCAGGGGGGCGGAAAGGGGGCGTGTAGTGGGTGGAACGGAGGGCGCGGACTCAGAGTCCGCGCGATTTACCATCCATTCCGCCCAAATATACGCCGAAAACCTACTCCAGTCCTCAGCTGGCGTAGGTTTTCGTCGGTGCGCACGGGATTTATGTAGAGGCAGTCCGCCTCTACATAAATCTCTGTAGCGCCGGAGCTGCGGGGGCATTTTTAAGTCCGGCGTAAATAACGCCGGACTTAATAAATGCCCCCCTTAGGGTACAAACACACGGCATATACGCTGCGTATTTACTGCTGCGATACGCAGCAGATTAGATCTAAATAACTGAACACAGTATCAAATCTGCTGCGTATCTGCTGTGTGTGTTTGTACCCTTAGGCTAAAAACCCACTTGGCGGGTCTGCAGCGAGTTCCCTCGCTGCGTATTTGCAGCGAGACTCGCTGCAGATCCCAGCCCTATACTTTTAATGGCAGACAAACACGCAGCAGGGATGTACATCCCTGCTGCGAGTTTGTCTGCAGCCCACCCCATTAACCCCCAGCCACCCGCCCGCAGCCCCTTTAACACCTCCCGCAGCGGGCGGCTGGGGGGGTTAATGGGGTGGGCTGCAGACAAACTGCATTTGTCTGCCATTAAAAGTATAGGGCTGGGATCTGCAGCGAGTCTCGCTATAAATACACAGCAAGGGAACTCACTGCAGACCCGCCAAGTGGGTTTGTAGCCAAAATTTTAGTCAGTTGAGTCACATTGTGTCATGCAACATAGTACAGTGCTCCCTCAACATACGATATTAATTGGTCCCAGGACGACCATTGTATAATAATAATATTTATTTGTATAGCGCCAACAGATTCCGCAGCGCTTTTTTTTTTAAACACAGTAAAAGTGTTACAATTACATATGATAAAATTAAATTATAATTAATAAAATTCATAAATACGAGACCTGCTTGTAAGAGCGTACAGACTACGAACTGGGGGTGACACGAGGCACAAGTTCTTTATTTGCCCCTGGTCCAGCCATTGCACATAGAAGGAGCTGGATAAGCCAGTTTCACGCCAATGTCTTGTTACAGGTAAAAGGTAGATATAGTAGAAAGTGAGGAGACTACAGAAGGGGGAACAAGATTAGGGAATGTTTTAAGCAAGCCTAAAGAGATGGGTCTTTAGGGCATGCTTGAAACTGTGGGTGTTGGAAATAAGTCAGAGGTCTTTGGGTAGGGCATTCGAGAGAACTGGTGCAGCACAAGAGAAGTCTTGGAGTCGGGAGTGTGAAGTTCTGATGTATGTTGAAACCATTGTATGTTGAGACCAAAACTCTATGGAAAACTGGTAATTGGCTCTAAATCCGCCAAAATTAGAAAAAAAAAGGAAATTTAAAGGAAAATAAGCAGCTAACTAATATGGATACAGCAAGTCCTTACATATAACAGTCAGAGAGAGCAACAAGAGACTCTAAATTTCTTTCTATGTAAAGGACTGGAGCAGTTTTAGGTCCTGTACAGATCACACAGGGTCCCAGAAAAATAACATAAAATATTGTATGTAAGTTGAGGGACCACTGTAAAGCCATGCAACAATTATAAAAATTACTTTTTTGTTGGATGCAGGTTGCATGGCTGCAAGTCTTTCCATGGACTTTAATGCATGTGACATGCGACTGCAACCTCTCTACGATTAGGAAGGTTGTGCTATAGTGAGTTGCAGTAAAATCTGAAACTATTCTGCTCATGTGCCTTGAATGAGACTTTCTGTTGTGCAATGTGTCGCCGTGTGATCCTAGCCTCAAAGTTATCCCCTAACCACTCATAACTAGCTGATTAGTGAGCCTCCCCCTCCCCCCCCCCAAGAAAAATTAGAGAATGTTTACTGAAAAGAAAAGTATATGCTTGGAATTCTGTTCCAGCAGATGCGGTTGGTAAATCTACAGTAAGTGAATGTAAACCTGCCTGTGCCTGGTATATACATATATCTATCCTAAGATAATAAGAAACAAAACAATACAAGAGCAAACTAGATGGACCAGGTGGCCTTTTTTCTGCTGACGATCTTCTATAGACAATGAATGGAGGGGTGGCGGAGCATCAGGTCATTTGATCTCCATTCTTGGTGGATGTCACCACACCAATTGGCTAGCAATCCCATATCCTGTGGATAGGAGATACCTTTTAGGCACTTATCCTATGGGGTGGGGAGGGGGAATCTAGGACAAGGAGATTTTTTTTTACTTTTAAAGGGGTTTACTGAACAACCCCTATTTGGGCCCTATGACATGAAGCTGAACATAAAGTGTACCCCTGCTGGGATCCCCTGTGATCAACTATAATCTGTGGGTACACGTGGCAAGAGGTTTACCTGCAGTGCCACAACTGGAGAACTTAAAGGGGTATTCCAAGAAAAATAACTTGTCCCTTATCCACAGGATAATGGACAAGTAAGAGATTGCGGGGGTCCGACCTCCTAACCCCCTGGCGATCTCCATATCTTCTCCTGGCTTCTGTCTTATATATAGAGACGCAGGTTCAGCACATGACCTCTATTCACTCCTATGGTGGTGCCGGAAAGAGGAAAGTAAGCTGGATGAGTGCTTACTCGGCTCTTTCCGTGGCTCTAGTCATTCCTATGGAACCTCTAGAGAGAACAGCACTCATCTGGCTCACTTGTCTGTCTTCGGCGGCTCCATAGGAATGAATAGAGCCGTGGGACATAATCCATGCTGCGATTGCAGGTCCACACTTTTTTTTGGGGCTCGGATCACAGCCCTGTACACATACTGACACATAAGTGGGGCCATTGAAATTAATTGGTCATATGTTCTGTCTGCAGAACTACAGACATGTGAATAGGGCCTTATATGTTGCTTGTGTACTGCAGGAAAGGACAGATCCTCCAGAGAAGAAGAGGCTCTCTGTAAACACATTGGAACGTTTATAAGAACAATCTGACCTTCAACATGCCAGACTGATTTCGGCTATTTTGTACGTCTGTTATCGTAAGTGTATGGTAATGTTGATAGCGGAGAAGCAATCAATCTTTTATGATGGAAACAAATCTTTTTTTTTTTTTGTCACTGGGGTGAAAGAAACGACAAGTGTGTTTTGTCTTTATTAATAAGATGTAAGGTGGGATACACAAGAGGTCGGCTGGTAGACGGAGGACACAGCACCCAGGGTATATAGACGACGTCTCTGTATTGTTATGCAAAGAGGCGATGAGAGTGAACAGAAACATAAAGAAACCTGTAAACAAACGGGTATTTACTTATGTAGAGAGTCCCTTATGGGAAATAGTGTAGTAATAGTGGCAATAGAAGCTTTACAAGTTATTATAATGAGAGGAAGATATATTTTTGATACTGAGTATAATAGAATAGTCACAATAATTAATGTTTTAGATCAGAGATGGGGAACCTGTAGCCCTCCGGCTATTGAATAACTACAGTTCCCATCATGCCCGGACAGCCAAAGCTTTACTGTACATGCATGACGGGAATTGCAGTTTTAAACAGCTGAAGGGTTGCAGGCTCCCCATCCCTGATCTAGATGAAAGAATCCACAACCAATAGCAATGATTATTCTTATGAATGGTTATCAATGATCAATTTATTATCCCTATGCTCGTCCTATCAGCAATTTGTAAGCTAGCCATAGATGTAACAGTAAGTCGGATGACACATAGTCCCATGTGTTTGCCATGAGGTGAAAATATGGAATATCTAATAATAAGAGTATAGGATAATCCGTGTAACTTTTTATGTCCTTTAGAAGAATGAACAACCTGCATTAGCAAAACATTTTTTTATTTTTATTCATTTTTTTTTACTTTTTAACACGTTTTTTTAAGCAGTTTTTCTGAAGCAGTTCTGCCATATAATCCTTGGTCTTGATGAAGCTTTGGCAAAGAGGGGCACAATGTATTTTATTGCGTTGACCCCTCAGTTATTGCTTGACTTTTTTTTTCCTGTATCTGATTTATTTAAAAAAAATAAATAATAAAAAAAAAAATTTACGGCTATATTTTGGCCTTATATTGCTGTGTGTGTGTGCATAACCTTAAGCATAAGTTGACTACGATGTGAACCAGACTCGTTTCGATTATGAGCTATTCTCATACATTGGTATGTTGTCAATTGTTCAGACTTAGGGTGGGTTCACACTGCAAAATTCTCGCGGATAAACTCTGTGAAATTTCGCCGGCTGTACGCGTTCATGGACGCTCGCCTTTCCGCCGGCTCCATAGACACCATTCTATGGGCCGGTTGAATCCGCATTCCACAGAAAGAATTGACGTGTCAGTTTTTTCAGCGGAATGCGGAATCAGCCGGCCCATAGAATGGTGTCTATGGAGCCGGCGGAAAGGGGTGCGTCCGTGAGCGCGTACAGCCGGCAGAACTCCGCGGAGTTTATCCGCGAGAATTCCTCAATGTGAACCCACCCTTATGGTGCCTTTACACAGAGAGATTTATCTGACAAATTTTTGAAGCCAAACCCAGGAATGGATTTGAAAAGAGGGGGAATCTCAGTCTTTCCGTTATGACTAGAGATGAGCGAACCTGGAGCATGCTCGAGTCCATCCGAACCCGAACGATCGGCATTTGATTAGCAGTGGCTGCTGAAGTTGGATAAAGCCCTAAGGCTATGTGGAAAACATGGATATAGTCATTGGCTGTATCCATGTTTTCCAGACAACCTTAGAGCTTTTTTCAAGTTTAGCAGCCCCCGCTACTCAAATACTGATCGTTCGGGTTCGGATGGACTCGAACGCGAACCCGGTTTGCTCATCTCTAGGTATGACCTGTTCGATGTTTATAGTCTGTTCCTGGCTTTGGCTTAAAAAATCTGTCAGATAAATCTGTCTGTGTAAACGCACCCTTCAATCATGGACAATTTTTTTTTAAAAAATTATTCCTTAATTCAATTTAAAAGACTTTTTATTAATATTTGTAAATAAAATTAATTTTCTGCCCACATTTTTCATTTATTCACGTTTTTCTTCACTGTATCTTATCCTTTACCTAATCTTGTGTAGTGGTGTAGCCGGGCTCCGCCATCTTGAAGACATCACTTGCGTTTCAGGTGCTTTCCAGTGTCGGAACGTTAGTGATGTCATCAAGATGGCCCCCAGCCATACTGCACCGCTACACAGGATTAGATAAAGTATAAGATACAGACTGCAAAGGCAGTCTATATCTTCATGTATAGACTTAGGGTACTATTACACCAAGCGTTTTTTTTGACGACTAACGATAAATGATCTTAAACGACCGCTATTGCAAACAACCCGAAATCTTTCATCCAATTACATGGAACCATGATCGTTACTTATGATTGTTCTTGCGGTCGTTTTGTCATCGCTATTGCGTACGTCTCAACCATGACATCTTATTACACCAAACAATTGAATTGTTTGAATTGAATTCTATCAAACGACCAACGATTTCTCGTTGGTCGTTTAATCGTTGTCTGCTATTACATGAAACAATTATCGTTTAAATCTAACGATTTTTCAAACGATAATCGTCTCTCGTGTAATACGGCCCTTAAGGAGAGAGAAACTTTTATAATAGGGACAGTTAAAGGGGTTATCCAGCGCTACAAAAACACGGCCACTTTCCCCCTACTGTTGTCTCCAGTTGTGTTGGGGGTTTGAAACTCAGTTCTATTGAAGTAAATGGAGTTTAATTGCAAACTGCGCCTGAACTGGAGACAACAGTAGGGGGAAAAGTGGCCATGTTTTTGTAGCGCTGGATAACCCCTTTAAATTCAGGTGATAGGTTCTCTTTAAGTGATAAACTTTCCAACTGTATGCAGTCAACGATGAAATGACTAACGAAAATTTGTTTGTGTGCCGTTCATCAAATCTTTTGAGCCGACCATAAAATCATTGTTATTCATTCGTAAATTTTGTTGACATCATTCGTTTGTTATTAAGCTCATTCTTATAGAAGAGTATACAAATGATCGTGATTGCGACGGTAACTAACTGCTATCGTTCCGTGTATGATGGTAAATGATTTCAGATCGCTTACAATCGCCTATCAGAGAAAACATAAAATTGCTTTGTCTAACAGGACTCATGTTCACACAACGTCTTTCTTTTGCCATTTTACGACCATCTATTTTGGGTTGTGTATGTGATTCCCCTTGTTTTTATTTTTCACACGTCTGGGAACTGAGCTTTTCTCTTCTTTACAAAATCAATGTCAGCAATTCTACCCAGCAGGAGACATCAATAGCCAATGTATAGAGGTCTGTATGTAAATGTTGCAGCTGGGGCTTTGCAGTTTTCCTAACACTTGGCTCATTCATCTTTTTGTTTGCAGGCTGTTTTGGGTGGGTCTTATATGTGCATGTATTTATACACATCTCATTTACAATTAACTCTTTAACAGTCACATTTAAAATGGGAAAAATGTTGTAAAATGTCATATATTTTATTTTAGATATCTAATATAAGTATTATGTAAATGGTTAGGTCCATATAATGCACATTGACCCCTTAAGGATGTCTTTACATTTGGCCTTAAAGGGATAGTCTTATGATTTTTTGTTTCTTTTAAATCAACTGGTGTCAAAAAGTTAAATAGATTTGTAATTTACATCTATTTAAAAAGCAGTACTTCCAGTACTTATCAGCTGCTGTATGTCCTGTAGGAAGTGGTGTATTCTCTCCAGTCTGACACAGTGCTCTCTGCTGCCACCTCTGTCCATGTCAGGAACTGTCCAGAGCATGAGAGGTTTTCAATGGGGATTTGCTGCTGCTCTGGACAGTTCCTGACATGGACAGAGGTGGCAGCAGAGAGCACTGTGCCAGACTGGAAAGAATACACCACTTCCTGCAGGACATACAGCAGCTGATAAGTACTGGAAGACTGGAGATTTTTCTTATGTAGAGCAAAAGAAGCTAAGCAGATTGACATATAGGTTTGAGGAAAAATAACCATCAAACATGGTGTAAAGTAGAACTGGCTCAGTCGCCCCTAGCAACCAATCAGATTCCACTTTTCATTCCTCACAGACTCTTTGGAAAATGAAAGGTGGAATCTGATTGAACACCAAACATATTATTTATAAAAATAAAAATTGGTGAAATTGGAAAAAAGAATGCAATATTGTAACTTTTGGAGGGTTCCTGTGTCTACGTAATGCACTATATGGTAAAAGCGACATGATACCATTATTCTATAGGTCAGACCGAACACAACCATATGCAGGTTTACTCAGATTCTCTAATGTTTTATTTTTTTAATGAAATCCTTTTTTTTTTTGCAATTAATTATTAAAAAAATGGGCCTATTGTGACGCTTATAACAGTTTTAGTTTTTCACCTATGGAGCTGTATGGGGTGTCATTTTTTTGCGCCATGACCTCTAGTTTTTATTAATACAATATCTGTGTAGATCGGACGTTTTGATCACTTTTTATTTATTTTATTTATATATGTAATGTAACAAAAAATCAGCAATTCTGGAGCTTTTTTCCTTCCTTTGGTTTACGCCGTTAGCCAAACGGGATGACAATTGCTATATTTTGATAGATCAGACAATTACGCCCTCTACAGTATATAATATAATCATTTATTTCTTATTTTTATGTTTTATTTATATAATGTGATAGGGGGTGATTTTATTTTTATTAAGGAGGGGCTTTGGGATTTTTTTTTTTCATTTTTTTTTTTTTTTTTTACACATTTTAAGTACCCTTGGGCGACTTTTAGATGCAATCAATAGATTGCATACACTGACCATTGCTGTGCCGTAGGCATAGCATTGATCAGTGTAATAGGCGCTCTGCTTATTAAGGTTGCCTGTGGCAGACTTAATGAGCAGAGCGCCGATCAGACTGCATGGAGGAAGGTAAGAGACTTACCTTCACTTACACCTAAATACCTATATTAATATATATTATATTTTTTCATATTAGACTTCTATAAGCAATACATTGATTGCTCATAGAGATCAATGCAGTACAGTTTTGACAGCAGCATTTAAATGGTTAAATAGCTGGCACAGATGGTCAGTCTGTTTTGGCTGTAAGCAGCGTCCCCGAGCTGCCAATAGCACCCAGAAGACCCCTTTTACAGAGAAGGCTCGCATCATGAGCCCTCTCTATACCCTTTTACCAGTATATATATAAATATATATATATATATATATATATACACATATATATATATATATATATATATATATATATATACAGTGGTGCCTTGGATTACGGGCATAATTCGTTCCGGGACCGTGCTTGTACTCCAAATCCACTCTTAAACCAAAGCAAATTTTCCCATTAGAAATCATAGAAATGCAGACAATTGGTTCCACACCCCAAAATAATGATTTATTATTCTGAATAACATGTATAACTGATGAAACAAACATTGAGAAACAGCTGAATATGTGATATTATAAGTTTCTGTACAGTATAGCCATCAGCATGTGGAGTATAATGTATAGTAAGTGCATGAACCTGGAAAAACAGCAGCAGTTTGTAGCTACAGAATGGAGATGCAGATCCCCATAATGCAGCAGTGTAGTACAAGAGGCTAGAATAGAGAAGCAAGGCTGCTGTCAGAGGTTTGTGTGGTCACATGACAGCAATGGGGAAGGGGGATGTGCTCAGCATGGACCAGGAAGTGAGAATCACTGAGCTGTGCAGGAGGACAGTGACAGAAACTTTATATACAGCTCTTTGAATGGCTGAGTGTAAGTGCAGGCACATTATAGCAGTAATGGAGAGGATGGGAAACACAAGGGCTGACAGAGACTGCAGGGAGCATGAAGGAATGAGCAGGGCATATGTGGGCACATACATGCAGCGCTCTCTGTCCGGGGAGAGAGGGGTTACAGCTATAAAAAGATTTCCTCCACAGTCCTGTCCCCTGATGTAAGATCCCAGCCTGAAGTGGATCTGCCATGGTTTGTAAGGTAAATGGGGCTTTATGGGTCAGAGTACAGTGCTGTGGATCACCCTGTGCAGGCCATGCCCCTTCCCCCACTCCCTCTCCCACCCAGTACAGGAAGCTCTTAAACCAAAGCGATGCTCTTAAACCAAGTTACAATCTTGAAATACTGTGAGCTCTTCTTGCAAAATGCTCTTAATCCAAGTTACTCTTAAACCAAGGTACCACTGTGTGTATATATATATATATATAGAGAGAGAGAGAGAGAGAAAGAAAGAGAGAGAGAGAGAGAGAGAGAGAGATGTTTTTATACAGTGGGGCAGCAGTAAGGGGTGACACAACCCCTCTGCTGTCACCAGTGGCTGTGTAGGAAACTGCAGGGCTGCTCAACCCCTTTTCCTGGAACAGTTACATATCGCTAGTGCAAGGTTAGCAACACAAACCATTCCTAATGTCTATTCTAATGCATATTTGTAATAGAATAGACATTACACTTGGGAAAGCTGTCTGTGTCAGTAATGCCGCAGCGGTGGCACAGTGTAGCACAGCGAGCAGTGATTGACAGCTACTGACACAGACTGCTGCCCCCAAGTGTAATGTTTATTTTAATGATAATCTGAATTCTATAGGCATCAGAGGAGGCTGCAACACTAGTGACACAGACAGCTCCCCACAGTGTAATGTCTATTCTAATGGTAACATGTATTATATAGACATCAGGGGAGGCTGCAGCACTAGTGACACAGGCAGCTCCCCCCAGTGTAATGTCTATTCTAATGGTAACATGTATTATATAGACAACAGCGTAGGCTGCAGTACTAGTGACACAGACAGCTTCCCCAGTGTAATGTCTATTCTAATGGTAACATGTATTATATAGACAACAGCGTAGGCTGCAGTACTAGTGACACAGACAGCTTCCCCAGTGTAATGTCTATTCTAATGGTAACATGTATTATATAGACAACAGCATAGGCTGCAGTACTAGTGACACAGACAGCTCCCCCAGTGTAATGTCTATTCTAATGGTGACATGTATTATATAGACAACAGCATAGGCTGCAGTACTAGTGACACAGACAGCTCCCCCAGTGTAATGTCTATTCTAATGGTGACATGTATTATATAGACATTGGGGGCTCAGTGTCTGCATACAGTAGCAGTAGTGATATGTAACTGTCTCGGGGCTTGAGCAGACTTGCAGTTCCCAAGGCAGCCATTTGTGACAGCAGAGGGGATGTGCTACCCTTCTGCCACCAAATGAATTGTCGAAAATACCCATTTATTCTTTTACAGGTTTCTCTTTTTTATTCCACTAAAATGATTATTTCTTCTGTGCTGTGCTTTTGATGTCCTGAGAAATATTGAGTTTTTGTATTCACAGAGGTAGCTGCTATTGTCCTCATTCGATACTACACACGGTATCATCCTGCAGACGTCCAGAAAGAAACATGGTTCTCTTGCTGAGCTGCAGAGTTACACTGCGCTGCCGACACAGATGCAGCTGTCAGGGGGCAGCTCTCTGCAGCCTGTTCTATGTTGCTTGTGTCACCCGCTTTTATCCTGCTACAAAAGCCAGCCTGGCCCTGACTTAGGTAGCAATTCTGTTGCCTGTCATCTAATAAAGCTTCAGCTTGTTTAAAAAAAAACTTCTAGAAAGAGCTGGTAAATTCTGCAGGCAGCAGAGAGAGAGAGAGACGTACATGGGAGGTTGGGAGCTGATCTCTCTATATATGAGCAGGAGGGGATGGACTGGTGAGCACTCAGTGGGGGACACACTTTTTGTATCCCACTAGGAACGAGTAGCTTTGTGCATTCCAGTCCTGTTATCACAGGGGCTATGGGGAAAGATTACTATTCAATTCTGGGCATCGAGAAGGGGGCTTCGGAGGAGGATATCAAAAAAGCGTATAGAAAGCAAGCTCTGAAGTGGCACCCGGACAAGAACAAGTCAGCCCATGCAGAAGAGAAGTTCAAGGAGGTGGCAGAAGCCTACGAGGTGCTGAGCGACCCCAAGAAGAGAGAGATCTACGATCAGTACGGGGAGGAGGGTATGTACCATCTTTACGTCTCAGCAGCATCCTGGTGCTGAGGGGGTTAATGCTACAAGATCTGGAATAAGACAGGAGAATAACATTGGCAGGATGGCTGATGGAAATGTACAGGGCTTAGATGGGACATTTTTACCGCTTTGCCTTAAAATGACGTCGATTAGCTGAGATTTCGTTCTTGGGGGTGTCACGGTTGTGCGTCGGGGGGAGACTGGTTACTGCCGCTTGCCTGGGTCCACTGAGCTGAAGCGAATGTTGCTTTAAGGATTTACCAAAGCAGCTGCTGCAATCCCTCAGAAACTCATGACAACTTTAATCACACAGCGTCCGTCTATAGGCAGCTTATATGCCATATATATATATATATACACACACGGAGATGCCTTGTCACTTCTTATACTCCAGAACATGCAGATGCGGTAGACAATTTACCAAGTAACAGGGATTCAAATCTACTTGGATAGATGCAACCTGAGATACGTCAGATAGGTTTAACATAAACTTAAAGGAGAAGCCTGGCGTTGGGGGGGGGGGGGGGGGGGGGGCATAGTGGGGTCTTGGGGGTGGAGGGGGCAAAAAAATCATTACTGGCAGGAGGGGGGGGGGAATTAAAAAAGACAAAATGCTCACCTGTCCCTGTGCCTGCGCTGCATTACCAGGCTCCAGGGTCCTATCTCCCGGCTTTGGGGTACGTCATGACTCGGGTGGAGTGTCACAAGTGGGTGGCATTTATCCTGCTCAGCCAATCAGTGACTGCCGGCCCAGTTACTGACTGGCTAAGTGGAGCATCTGTCAACCGGTTCGTGATGCAGCCAGAAGGGAGTTAAGAAGACAGGCGGTTGGGGTCCAGGAGCGGGACGCGGCGCTGCAGGGGCATCGGGACAGGTGAATATGACTTCTTTTTTATATTCCCCCCACCCCCAGCCTGGAATAATTGTTTGGCCTGGCGTCGGACTTCCCTCTTAAAGTTTTTCCATCGTATGACAGATATACAGATTAATGTAAGATTAGTAGGAACCAACTATTTGAACCTCAACCTATGCCTAGAATGGAGACTGAAGGTGCCCATACACATAACACATAGATGAACATTAACTTATGTCTATGGGGGTGTGTCGTCTCTCCCTTGACAGATGATGCTGGTGTAAAGATGGATCAGGCATGGTCAATTTCAATGCTCAATTCTTTTGCTCTCCAGAGAGATAAGCCGCCGCAGCTTGTTCACGTCTTTCAAGTGAGAACACAAGTATGCATGGCCGAACCAATTGTGCATGCGTATGCAGAGGATGGGATGAATGGCTGTGGGTCTAAAGACCTTTCAGAGGACAGCTATAAAAGGTGTGTTGCGGTAGACTTTTATCAATGCTAATCAAATGCCGAACGTTCGGGTTCGGATGGACTCGAACCCGAACCCAGTTCGCTCAT
Organism: Dendropsophus ebraccatus; assembly: GCF_027789765.1. Taxonomy (NCBI): domain Eukaryota; kingdom Metazoa; phylum Chordata; class Amphibia; order Anura; family Hylidae; genus Dendropsophus; species Dendropsophus ebraccatus. The sequence goes on along the minus strand of NC_091461.1, from coordinate 116,911,424 downwards.
CTCTAGTCATCATATAGGGGCTTTCTGGTCATTTAGACCTGCAAGTCAGCTGTTTGGCAAAACTATGGATCCCTATGAACAACCAGAACCAATTGGCCCTGTTCATGGTGTAGTGGTGGCGCCAGTTACTGCACTACAGTAACTGGGGCCACCACTACCCAATAAACAGGGCCAAATGGTTCTGGCTGTTCATTGTGTACATGCTGGAGTTGGACAGGGACCCCGCCGAGCAGACATTGATGGTCTATCCTGTGAAACGCCATCAATGTTAAATCTTTCAAGCAATCTTTTCAAATCAACTGGTTTTAGAAAGTTATAGAGAGTTGTAATTGACCTCTATATAAAAATCTCCAGTCTTACAGTACTTATCAGCTGCTGTATATCCTGCAGGAAGTGATGTATTCTGTCCAGTCTGACACAGTGCTCTCTGCTGCCACCTTTGTCCATGTCAGGAACTGTCCAGAGCAGGGATTTGCTGCTGCTCTGGACAGTTCCTGACATGGACAGAGGTGACAGCAGAGAGCACTGTGTCAGACTGGAAAGAATACACCACTTCCTGCAGGACATACAGCAGCTGATAAGTACTGGAAGACTGAAGATTTTTAAATAGGAGTAAATTACAAATTAACATATCTTTGTGAAATAAGTTGATTTTTTTTTTGTGCTGACGTACCCCTTTAAGCATCAAGGGTCACAGCCTTAAAGGAGAAATCCGTCGAAAATTTTTATTTAAGTGTTGTATTGCCCCCCAGAAGTTTTACATATCACCAATATACACTTATTATGGGAAATGCTTATAAAGTGCTTTTTTTTCCAGGCACTTACTTCTGCATCAAGGCTTCACTTCCTGGATAACATGGTGATGTCACTTCCTGGATAACATGGTGGTGTCACTTCCCAGATAACATGGTGATGTCACTTCCCAGATAACATGGTGATGTCACTTCCTGGATAACATTGTGATGTCACTTCCTGGATAACATGGTGATGTCACTTCCTGGATAACATGGTGATGTCACGACCCGACTCCCAGAGCCGTGCATGCTGTGGCTGCTGGAGAGGATGATGGCAGGGGGATGATCAGTGTCCCTCTAGTGCCCTGTGTCCCTCTGCCATCATCCTCTCCAGCAGCCACAGTTCTGCACAGCACAGCTCTGGGAGTCGGGTCGTGACATCACCATGTTATCCAGGAAGTGACATCACCATGTTATCCAGGAAGTGACATCACCATGTTATCCAGGAAGTGACATCACCGTGTTATCCAGGAAGTGACATCACCGTGTTATCCAGGAAGTGACATCACCGTGTTATCCAGGAAGTGACATCACCTTGTTATCCAGGAAGTGAAGCCTTGATGCAGTAGTAAGTGCAGGAAAAAAGCACTTTATAAGCATTTCCAGTAATAAGTGTATATTGGGGATTTGTATAACTTTTGAGGGGCAATACAATACTTTAATAAAAATTTTCCCCGGACTTCTGCTTTAACAACAGACTGACTCTATAATGCATATACAGTATTATATAGGCAAAACAGCTCACGTTTAGCAGCATTTGTTAAATTTTCACTGTGCAAATGTACGTAGAATTTTTGGGAAACTCATATGACCTCTCATGTAAATCTAACCACCGGAGAAGTGATGTCACTTCAGGCTAGCCAAGGTCAAAGCGATACCTAATCTTTAGCACTGTATTCAGGTATTCAGCAGAAGAGGGTAAATCACATAGTCAAAAAACACCAAAAAAGGTTAAAAACGTTAGAAAACACGTGTGGGGGAGGGGGAGCTATTATGTCATTGCTGCAGTATTTACAGTGAACAAAGTGATGAAGTGATGTCATTGGGCCTATGAAATCCATACATGTACTGCCTATCTCTGGCCGCCGGCCCGGGAAGCTAAGAACGTTACATGATGTCATGAAATTCCAGCAGCCGTTCTTTTAACTCAATTGCAAACAGCGAATCTGAGCCAAGAGACGACGTCTGAGAAATCTCCAAAATAAGCTTTAAGGAGGCACAGCGGCTGATTCCTGCCAAGGGGCCGCACTCGAACAGCTTGCAGATTTGCAGGGTTTCTCTGTGTACGTCTTGATTATAGAGCCGCTCCGTCAGCTCTCGTAGGATCAATTACGCTGTTTGGCTGGTTAATTCTTGTAGGATCTCTTAACTTGGAAGCAGATGTGGATAATAACACGACGTGGCAGAGTTACCTATGGCTGGATTAAGATTGGTGGTGGACCTCCTATTCAGTAGCTGCGTAAACTTAAAGGGGTTCTCCAGCGAAAATCTTTTTCTTTCAAATCAACTGGTGTCAGAAAGTTATATAGATTTCTAATTTACTTCTATTAAAAAATCTCAAGTCTTCCCGTACTTATCAGTTACTGTATGTAGTGCACTCATTCAGAGTGCTCTCTGCTGACATCTCTGGCCGAGGCAGGAACTGTCCAGAGCAAGAGAGGTTTTCTATGGTGATTCAGAGATGTCAGCAGAGAGCGTGTGTGTCTGAATGAAAATAAAACAACATTTCCTGCAGTACATACAGCATCTGATAAGTACGGGACGACTTGAGATTTTTTAATAGAAGTAAATTACAAAGCTATGTAATTGATTTGAAACAAAAAGATTTTTGCTGGACAACGCCTTTAAGGCTATGTTCACACAACATTCATTTTATGAAAAGAACGGCCGTTTTCGTAGTGAAATGGGTTGCATTGAAGTCAATGCAAACAACAGCCATTGTTCACATAATGTATTGTTCAGCGGCCGTTGTTTGATACGGCTCTGTTGAAATAATTGACATGTCGGTTATTTCCGGCCGTTGTACATTGATTTCAATGCAATTTTCAATGCAACAAAGGCCATTGTTTGAAGTGTAATACAACCGCCGTTGTTTTTGAGTGCCAAACGACAACCTTACCTTGTGTGAACATAGCCTTAAAGAGGTTTCCAGGGAAAAATTGACTTTCCCCCTATCCAAGGGACAGGGGAAAAGTAGGAGGTGGCGGGGGGTCCGACCACTGGACCCTCCGCTAATCTCCGCTGTTATGAATAGAGCTGCGAGTCCGGCATCATTCCTATGGAGAGACAGAAAGAGCCGAGTACGGTGCTCTTGGTTGGTGGGGCCCAATATGGAGATTGGCGGTGGTGGTGGTGTGGTGGTACAGAGGTCGGAACATCGCAACATCCCACTTTCCCCCTATTTTGTGGATTGGAAAAGTCTATTTTTTTTGGACAACCTCTTAAAGGGGTATTCTTATCCCATATCCCTTCAGTATGCCCTAGGCCTAGGCTTAGATCTCTGAGACCCCTCTAAATCAGGGGAGTCGAAGGTGTTGCAAAACTACAATTTCCATCATGCCTGCAGGATGCCAAAGCTCCGGATGTCCAGGCATGGGGAGAAGTGTAGTTTTGCAGCAGCTGAAGGGCTGGGAGTTTGACACTCGTGCTCTAAATCATGAGAATAAAGGGACCACAGCACCGATTCAGTCTTTCTCAGCACAATGGTCCCTAGTGTGCAGGGGAACTGCTCTATTCAGGTGAATAGGATGAGGGCAGGTCCCTGCACTGCCCGGTGGCCGGGAGCGCTGCTGTGCAGGAAAAACAGTGGATGCTGAGTCAGCATTAGAACTCCTCAGACCCCTACTAGTCATAATGTTAAAATGATATGCCATTACTATATATATATATATATATATATATATATATATATATATATATATATATAACATTGTCTGCACAATCTGACCCCAATAGAGGCAACAACAGAGGATTTTAATGGCTTTATTTGGTCCTCATCTTGGTCGGTGTTTTCAGCCCAAACTAAAAGTGGGTACAAAGCAAAAAAGTAGGTGCAAGCCTTTCCATTCTACTTTTTCTTTATGTCAGTTCCACTCCTTGCATGCTGACCAAAATCCTACGCATGCCCCAAGCCTGAAGCACCATAGAAGCATAATGGAGATCAAACCCGTGGTGATAAATGCTGCACAACAAGATTTTATGCTTCATTCTAAAAAAAAAATTTCGGAGGAATGTTTGAATCTCATAGCTCAGTGCTGGCAGTGTTCTTGACGGGGCTTGAAGGAATTGGTGGTGTAGACAGGGCGATATATGCCACTAGACACTTGTGGGTCTGTGCCTAGGGCGGCAGTGTGGAGGAGGACAGAACTTAAAGGGTAAAAGTACAAAAGTACTTGGGGGAAACGCGCAAGTGGGATGAGTGAGCACAGAGAGGAGGAAAGGCAGTCCTGCAAAACACACATCCTGCAATCTTCTCTCATTAAGCTCCCAGATAAGCTTTGACCTTTCTGACCTCTGAATCCAGCGTTTTATGTGCCCAGACAGTTTCCAAACTACACAGCTGCTTGTCTGCTCTTCCTGCTCACTCATCCCCCAACCCCTCCTCCCTCCATAGGTTATAATGGACTCGGAAAGAGGCTTTTTTTGCCTAATAAAACTTATTATAGAGTTTCTTAAAATCGCTTGTACTATTGGTTTCTGCAAAAAAAAAAAAAGTCAATAACAGCTACACTTTAAGTGGATAAAAATAATATAAATCTTTTTAATGCAGATGCTGCCGAATTTTCCTTCTTTGGTTAAATCAGACTGCTGCTAAACTATGGGGCTTCTATCTAAAGTGATCCTGGTTGACCAACCCCGGTTATTTGCCCATTTGGTAATCCTCCTACTCTTCCTCCCACTTCCGACCACTTTTACCCAAATACTCCCTGGCCATACCAAGTATGTGTTCTGGATCTTCTACAAAATTTACTCAATCACATGGGGTACTGTACAGCTTCTGTCTTCCAGAAATAGCGCCACCCTTGTCTTGGTCTATGTGTGGTATTGCATCTCACTTAAAGGAGAAGTCCGGTCACACTCTTTTTTTTCCCAAAAGAGCCAGGGAGGAGGTGGCGGAACATAACAACATGCACTTACCTCCCCGCCTCCATCTCAGGGGTCCGCTGTCCTCCGCTCTGCTTCCTGGTCTGAGCGGGGACCTGGGTTGTGATGTGTCAGGCCCGCTCAGTGGCCAGTCAGTGGCCGTAGATCAGGAACCGGAGCGGAGGACAGCAGACGACAGCGGACCCCAGCGCTGGAGACAGGGAGGTAGGTGCATGTTGTTATGTTCAGCCACTTCCTCCTCCCCGGCTCTTTTGAAAAAAGTCAGAGCCCGGACTTCTTTTTTAAATTGAGGTCATCTGCAATACCACACATAACCTAAAGACAAGAGTGGCGCTGTTTCTGGAAACATTTTTTTTCTTCTACCATCCCCTTTACAGAAGTTGTCCAAAGTGGACAATCAGATGGTCACTATGTCTTTGAACCGTCCGTAGTACACGTCTATTATAAGATTTATTAGGTTCGCAGTCCCATTTGATATGCAGCAGATGAAATGCTGCATTTTTTATATATCCATGGCAACCTTTGTGGCAAATAAAGAATTACGCATCTGTTATTAGGAGCGCTGATCTCCTTGACAACTACCTTTTCAGGAAACGTACCCACAATAAGTAAAGTGCCCATTTTGGCAGGCTCTGACTATACATAGGCTTATTCTGCTTATTATTCGTGAACAACTATAGAAGTAAAACTTTTCTGCAAATTTCCTGTAAGAGAAAATAGAAAAAAAATTATAAATTTAAGTCATTGGGGGAGATTTAGTGCAGAATCATAAAGCAGCGACCAATGGTGACTAGTAAGGTAAGTGCAGCTCGGCCTGGTGGTAAGACAAGCCATAGCATGCACACCTCTCCCCTTCTCCACCCCTCCATCACTTATATAGGACAGGAGAAGAGCTACGCAGAAAAAATTTGTGCCGTAGTATTTTTTAGCCAGTAAGCAGGTAATGGCATAGCATTCGGCCCCTAAAGGCGCCCCCTCCCCATACACTTTAGTCGAACTTGTAGTTTCCATTCTCATCACTAGGCCTAAGAACTAAGCTGAGACTTCCTGTCCTGTCTGTGATGATAAGGAGGAGGCTGCTGGAAAGTGATCTGTATAGCATTACAGTGACAGGTGACACCAGTAGATAAAGACAACAATGGATGAAACTCACAGCTCAGCCTCCCCCTCCCTAGGTCACTGAGTATATCACTATATCACTATATCACTAAATGTAGTTAAAACAGCTCCGACAAGATGGCTGCCCCATCATAATAATGGACAAAAATAAAATAAAAATAATCAATAATATTAATATTATTAATATCAGAAAATAGAGACAGATTAGAAAAAAGTCGCAGTAGTGACGAACGCAATAGCGACGACAAGACGACCGCAAGAACGATCATAAGTAACGATTATCGTTCCGTGTAAATGGGTGAACGATTTCAGGTCTTTCGCAATAGCAGTCGTTTGTATCGTTTATCTTTAACGATTATGCGAACGATAATCGTCCGGTGGAATAGGGCCCTAATTGGGCAAACGATTTTGTGTTGTTTGCCGTAGCGGTCGTTTTAGATTGTTTATCGTTAGTTGTCAAAGAATCGCTTGGTGTAATAGTACCCTTAGGGCCCTATTCCACAGGAGCGATAATCGGCCCCATTCGTCACGATTCGGCCGATTTTCGCTTTGTGGAATAGAGACAACGATCAGCCGATGATCGTGTCATCGGCTGGTCGTTCATTTAGGTTCAGACCTAAAATCGTCGTTCGCCACCAGCGCATCGCTACGGTTGAATAGCAGTGCGCGGCGGCGACCGACGATTTTAGCAGAACCATACATTACCTGTTCGGGCTGCAGGTCTTCTTCTCCCGGTCACGCGCGGCAGCATCGGCTTCGGAGCGGGGCTGTCTGAACTTACAGACCGCTCAGCCAATCACTGACCGGAAACGCTGCGGCCAGAGATTGGCTGAGCGGTCTGTCAGTTCAGACAGCTCCGCTCCGAAGCCAATGCTGCCGCGCGGGACCGGGAGAAGAAGACCTGCAGCCCGGACATTGGGTCATTGGGGCCGTGGAATAGGCCCAGTAAACGAGCACCGATCTAGCAGATCGGCGCTCGTTTACATTGTTGCTCGGCCCGTGAAATAGGGCCCTTAGCCTTCCAAGTGGTTTAAAGGGGTTATCCAGAGCTACAAAAACATGGCCACTTTTCCCCCTCTCTTGTCTCCAGTTCAAATGTGGTTTGCAATTAAGCTCCATTTACTTCAGTGGAACTGAGTTTGAAACCCCACCCAATCTGGCGGCAAGAGAGGGGGAAAAGTGGCCATGTTTTTGTAGCGCTGGATAACCCCTTTAACTATAGGGGGTACGGAGGTAGTGTTTGCACAGGTCCTGGTGCCAACCAATAGACATCAGTGTTATAACTGGTACACAACCACAAGAAGACCCTGGTACAGACTTTGCACTGGATATTGAAGCAAGGTATATTACGTATATACATATTACATAGTCTTGCTCCCCCCCCCCAGGTCTTCCTTGATTTATGGCTGTTGTGGGAGCGAGTTGTTGTGTATAAAGTCAAGTGCACTCACTGTAAGCCCATGGAATGTAGTCTTCCCGTCAGCACCACCCACTCAGTGTTTATTCTAGGAAATGCCAGGGCTATAGCCACATGTTTCATTCTGTCTCCAGTTCCTTTGGCATTGTCAACCAGCCGCATTTACATGGTCCTCGGCCTTACAAGCCATATAAAAAGTTGGAATTTGCTTCCATTCTGGACACCTCCCAGATAATGACTGGTCTCAGCTGTCCTGTCATCCAGACAAAGATCCATCTGTAGGATACATTGGACCTGGTACTACCAGAGTGATGGTTACGGTATTTTACCACATTACCAGTACTTATGCTGTCTAGGTACAAGCGTGTCATTTACTTGCATTGCTACTATTGTGCATATTTTCCATGCCAATGCTATTTTATTGCAGACAGATTTTTTTTTTTTTTTTGCATTCTCACTTTTCAAGGCCTGTAGCAATAAAGGGGAAAAAAAGAAAATAACTCTTACTTCGCGTGGGAGGAAAACAGATAAAATAGAACAGTCAAGAGTCCAAGAGTCATATCACACACAAGAGGGGATGGGGAACCTTCCAGCTGTTGCAAAACTACAATTCCCATAATGCCCGGCAGCCAAAGCTTTAACTGTCCAGGCCTAATGGGAATTGTAGTTGGAAGAACGAAGGTTCCCCATCCCTGTTTTAAAGGGGTGCTCCAGCAAAAATCTTTTTCTTTCAAATCAGCTGGTTGCAGAAACTTATATAGATTTGTAATTTATTGTAATTTACTCCTATTTAAAAATCTCGATTTTTTTCCCATACTTATCAGCTACTGAATGTCCTACAGGAAATAGTGTATTCCTTCTAGTCTAACAAAGTGCTCTCTGCTGCCACCTCTGTCCATGTAGGCAGGGAAAGTTTTCTATGGGGATTTCCTGCTGCTCTGGACAGTTCCTGACACGGACAGAGGTGGCAGCAGAGAGCACTGTGTCGGACTGGAAAGAATACTTCACTTCCTGCAGGACTTACAGCAGCTGATAAATACTGGAAGACTGGAAATTTTAAATTAAAGTAAATCAATAACAAATCAATAACTTACTGAAACCAGTTGATTTGAAAGAAAAATAATTCGCTGGAGTGCCCCTTTAAAGCTTTGTCAAATATTACTATTAGTGTGCTTACCCATACTACTTTATTGTTATGGTAATTCAGTAGGATCGTCTGGTAGAATGAAGACCTGATAGGATAGGAGACAACAACCTGATTGGTGGGGGATCCAGTCACAGGAATCTCAGCCAATCCCACTTGTCCCATCAATAAAAGTGCATGCTTGGGCGCCATTGTATTCCCTGCATATGGTTCATCTGAACATCGCCAAACAGTGAACGCAAGAATATTCTAAAGTCCCATAGAGAACGAATATATGGCTGGATGAATGAGGTATTCCTATATTCTTCATCACCATGGTTACCGTGATCGTCATACCTTCTGTTCCATATTCGCACATATAAGTATTTGCGTAAGTTTTGGCTTTAATGTATCAGGTTGAGAACATAAGTAGAGGACGTGACCGCATAGAACGACAGAGAATATCCGACTGACTACAAGATCATAGGCGGATGTAGACTGCCTGGTCCTTGAGGTGTACACCTGATTCTGATCTCTTTTTATAAATGTCATTTACCATTGTAGTACTACTAGCTCCATACAAGCAGTGGTGTCTTTAGGGCACCAGGACACCACCTGTAGGTAACTCACTGGTCTTATTAAAGAGACAGAATATACGCAGTGATTCAGACAGGCAGGAAAGTTAAAGGGGTTATCCAAGGTTAGAAAAAAACATGGCTACTTTCTTCCATAAACAGCACTGCCCCTGTCCAATGATGTGTTTGACGTTGCAATTCAGATGCATTGACTTCAATGGACTTGAGTTGCAAAATCCACACCCAAACTGAGGACATGAGAGGTGACGTTTCTAGAGGGAAGTAGCCTTGATAAACCCTTCAAAGGGGAACTATCAGCAAGTTAGACTAATCTACCCTGCTGATATGTCCTTATTGCACACAGGGCGCCGAGGAGGAAGGTATGTATCTTATCTTCATCCTCAGTGCCGTTTCCGTGTTGTTAGGAGTGTAATCCTCGGTCTGGAGCACCGTTAGGAGCACTGACCCACCCCCAGAGCGCCTATCCAGCCCACCCGCTCCATTGATTATTATTAGAAGGAGCGGGTTGGCTTGAGGTTATCCGCGCGGATTCCATGTGATTGGGCCCTAATGGAGCATACCGAACTAGTTATATGCAGGAATATTATGTCACATCACTTTTCTGCATTCTGCTGGGTTCCTTCCATCCGTCAGCAGTGGAGATGTAAGGTGTAACCCAGACACTGAGGCTGGTTTTATACTGGTGTAATACAGACACATTATGGGGTCGGATTATGGTTGCAGGTCCCGGCCATGACTTGCGGCCCTAAATTTGAGCCATCATATTACACTAGTATAAAACCAGCCTGTTGTGTAACTACAATTCCCAGCATGTCCTGATGTTCTGGTCCTGGTATGTTGGAAATAACAGTTGAAGAACCAATGCTTGTATACAATAATCTACTATAGGAAATGTATATCTATGCGATGTAGAAGACTTTAGTGCATACTAAACATTCACATTACTTGGTAGGAGTAAAAAGAAAAAATTACATTGTATCAAATTCCTTTTTGGAAACTTTTTATAATGTGTTTTTATTATCCATTCTAGGACTTAAAGGAGGACCTGGTGCACAAAATGGACACGGAGGAAACTTCCACTACACCTTCCACGGCGACCCACATGCCACCTTCGCTGCATTTTTCGGGGGAGCGAACCCATTTGAAATCTTCTTTGGCAGGAGGATGCCCGGAGGCCGCGACGAGGAGGACATGGAGCTGGACGGCGATCCATTTGGCTCCTTTTCTAGCTTTGGCATGAATGGGTTTTCAAGAGAAAAGAACCAAGTTGGTCAGATCCGGCGTAAGCAGGACCCCCCTATTATTCATGAGCTGAGGGTATCATTGGAAGAGATTTACCACGGATGCACTAAACGAATGAGAATCTCCCGGAAGAGGATGAATCCTGATGGAAGAACGGCACGGACTGAGGATAAGATCCTCACAATCGAGATCAAGAAAGGCTGGAAGGAAGGCACCAAAATCACATTCCCCAAGGAGGGAGACGAGGCGCCCATGACCATTCCTGCCGATGTGGTTTTTGTTATTAAGGACAAGCCCCATGCACATTTTAAGAGAGATGGCTCCAACATTGTGTGTCCTTTACAGATCAGTCTGCGAGAGGTAATCCATCACGTCCATCCTTACTATTACTGAACGGGAACATTGTCCTTCATTATGCAGAGGGCGAGACCTGTCCAGTGTTTGTTACTGTTCTATCCAGCCCAGACAATCCTCTGGTAGATGCCACTAGGTGATGCCACCAGCTTATGGGCGGACAGCTGCTGCTGAGTGATGTCACCAGCTCATGGGCTGACAGCTGCTGCCGAGTGATGTCACCAGCTCATGGGCGGACAGCTGCTGCCGAGTGATGTCACCAGCTCATGGGCGGACAGCTGCTGCTGCTGAGTGATGTCACCAGCTCATGGGCGGACAGCTGCTGCTAAGTGATGTCACCAGCTCATGAATAGGCAGATGTCACTAAGTTGTGGGTGGGCAGATGCTGATGATTGATGTCATGGGTGGGTAGATGTTAGTGAGTGATGTCACCAGCTTGTGGGTCAGTAGATGCTGCTGAGTGATGTCACCAGCTTGTGGGTGGGTAGATGCCAGTGAGTGATGTAATCAGCTTGTGGATGGGCAGATGCCAGTGAGTGACGTCACCAGTTCCTGAGTGGGTAAGTACCGCTGAGTGACGTCACCAGCTCCTGAGTGGGTAAGTACAGCTGAGTGATGTCACCAGCTCCTGAGTGGGTAGGTGCCGCTGAGTGACATCACCAGCTCCTGAGTGGGTAGGTGCCCTGAGTGACATCACCAGCTCCTGAGTGGGTAGGTGCCGCTGAGTTATGTCACCAGCTCCTGAGTGGGTAGGTGCCGCTGAGTGACGTCACCAGCCCCTCAGTGGGTAGGTGCCGCTGAGTGACGTGTCACCAGCTCCTGAGTGGGTAGGTACCTCTCAGTGACGTCACCAACTCCTGAGTGGGTAGGTGCCGCTGAGTGACGTGTCACCAGCTCCTGAGTGGGTAGGTGCCGCTGAGTGACATCACCAGCTCCTGAGTGGGTAGGTGCCGTTGAGTGACATCACCAGCTCCTGAGTGGGTAGGTGCCGATGAGTGACATCACCAGCTCCTGAGTGAGTAGGTGCCGCTGAGTGACATCACCAGCTCCTGAGTGGGTAGGGGCCGCTGAGTGACGTCACCAGCTCCTGAGTGGGTAGGTGCCGCTGAGTGACATCACCAGCTCCTGAGTGGGTAGGTGCCGCTGAGTGACATCACCAGCTCCTGAGTGGGTAGGTGCCGCTAAGTTATGTCACCAGCTCCTGAGTGGGTAGGTGCCGCTGAGTGACATCACAAGCTCCTGAGTGGGTAGGTGCCGCTAAGTTATGTCACCAGCTCCTGAGTGGGTAGGTGCCGCTGAGTGACGTCACCAGCTCCTCAGTGGGTAGGTTCCGCTGAGTGACGTGTCACCAGCTCCTGAGTGGGTAGGTACCGCTGAGTGACGTCACCAACTCCTGAGTGGGTAGGTGCCGCTGAGTGACGTGTCACCAGCTCCTGAGTGGGTAGGTGCCGCTGAGTGACGTGTCACCAGCTCCTGAGTGGGTAGGTGCCGCTGAGTGACGTCACCAGCTCCTGCATGGGTAAGTACCGCTGAGTGACATCACCAGCTCCTGAGTGAGTAGGTGCCGCTGAGTGACATCACCAGCTCCTGAGTGGGTAGGGGCCGCTGAGTGACGTCACCAGCTCCTGAGTGGGTAGGTGCCGCTGAGTGACATCACCAGCTCCTGAGTGGGTAGGTGCCGCTGAGTGACATCACCAGCTCCTGAGTGGGTAGGTGCCGCTAAGTTATGTCACCAGCTCCTGAGTGGGTAGGTGCCGCTGAGTGACATCACAAGCTCCTGAGTGGGTAGGTGCCGCTAAGTTATGTCACCAGCTCCTGAGTGGGTAGGTGCCGCTGAGTGACGTCACCAGCTCCTCAGTGGGTAGGTTCCGCTGAGTGACGTGTCACCAGCTCCTGAGTGGGTAGGTACCGCTGAGTGACGTCACCAACTCCTGAGTGGGTAGGTGCCGCTGAGTGACGTGTCACCAGCTCCTGAGTGGGTAGGTGCCGCTGAGTGACGTGTCACCAGCTCCTGAGTGGGTAGGTGCCGCTGAGTGACGTCACCAGCTCCTGCGTGGGTAAGTACCGCTGAGTGACGTCACCAGCTCCTGAGTGGGTAGGTGGCGCTGAGTGACGTCACCAGCGCCTGAGTGGGTAGGTGCCCTGAGTGACGTCACCAGCTCCTGAGTGGGTAGGTGCCGCTGAGTGACGTCACCAGCTCCTGAGTGGGTAGGTGCCGCTGAGTGACGTGTCACCAACTCCTGAGTGGGTAGGTGCCTCTGAGTGACATCACCAGCTGCTGAGTGGGTAAGTACCGCTGAGTGACGTCACCAGTTCCTGAGTGGGTAGGTGCCGCTGAGTGACGTCACCATCTCCTGAGTGGGTAAGTACCGCTAAGTGACGTCACCAGTTTCTGAGTGGGTAGGTGCCGCTGAGTGACGTCACCATCTCCTGAGTGGGTAGGTGGCGCTGAGTGACGTCACCAGCTGTACTTGCACACTCAATCCCCCTTTTTGATCAGCTCCAGGGCCTGCTTATCCACGGCTCTGTTCTAATGATAATGATTGATCCCAGCGATGACCTATCCTACAAGATGGTGCTAAATATTCTATCAGTGAAAATACCTCGACATTCAGCCATCACAGTCACATCACTTTTGTTGTGTTCGCTCGCTGCGAAAGTGCTGTGGTAGTCGCCTAAGAGCAGTAACATAGGTCAGATTGTGAGAGACCAGAGAGTATCAGAGAGGAGGAAGGAAATTCCTACAGGTCCGGCCTTTACCTCCACACAGTCACACAAAGGCCTCTCTATCCCCCATAGTGTATGAATGTAGTGAGTGTAGTACAGCCGCTCTGGGTGCGCTCACCGTGCTGCATTCATGTCAACCCGGAATACTAGTTATACAGAGCTCATTGATGCTTCCAGCGCTTGTGTCATTGACTTTTGCTGGTAGCTGTGTGCGGCAGCCTCTGTACAGCAGGTGGAGATTGCTATTACCACTCACTGTCCTAGAATCTAAAAGCAGAGCGAGCAGTGATAGCAGTCACAGTGAGGGTGTCAAGCAGCCCCCCAGCCCTGGTACTTTATATAAGAATATACAGCACATGGTGAAATGGGACCCTGCTCTGTATAGCGCTGTACGGTTTAGACAGCCCTGCAGTTCCCGAAACAAACATTGGTGGCAGCAGAGGGGATCATGTTTTAAAGGGGTACTTTTTTTCTTTCAAATCAACTGGTGTCAGAAAGTGCCAGAGATTTGTAATTTACTTCTATTAAAAATCTCAAGTCTTCCGGTACTTATCAGCTGCTGTATGTCCTGCAGGAAGTGGTGTATTCTTTCCAGTCTGACACAGTGCTCTCTGCTGCCACCTCTGTCCATGTCAGGAACTGTCCAGAGCAGCAGCAAATCCCCATAGAAAACCTTTCCTGCTCTGGACAGTTCCTGACATGGACAGAGGTGGCAGCAGAGAGCACTGTGTATGACTGGAGAGAATACACCACTTCCTGCAGGACATACAACAGCTGATAAGTACTGGAAGACTGGAGATTTTTAAATAGAAGTAAATTACAAACCTCTGGCACTTTCTCACGCCAGTTGATTTGAAAGAATTTTTTTCTCTGGAGTACCTCTTTAAATAAAGTTACATTCCAAGTATTATAACTGAATCTGAAATAATTTGCTGATATGTATTTGTATACATTAATTGTCCACGCTGAGGGTGTGCTGCGCACTGCTGCTCTCTGCTGCCACCTCTGTCCATGTCAGGAACAGTAGCAAGAGAGCGTGCAGCTATACATCATCTCCTAGTGCTCGGCCCTTGGGGTATTACTATATATATCCTTACATTATTCACATCATACATATAGAATTGACAGCCTTGTAGGACCAGCCTCATAGCCGTATACACTCTAGTCACATAGCCGTATTCCCTACTGCAGCTTTCATTGTCAGACAGAAAATCATTCCCTCCTTGTACAGATCCTTCAGGAGCAGCTTTTACCCTTCCTTGATGGACACATTACAAATCCTATTACACAAGCCACAATGAAACTCATATCTCATAATAGGTGTTCGTACATTTTCTAGTCCCTTAACACTAATACAGTGACTGCTCACATCTGATTGTCAGCTATATATACTCTGTTATTTGGTGTCAGGCCCCATGAAAGTGAATGAGGTGACACATCCTAACAATCAACTGTTGTTAGAAAGTTATACAGATTTATAATTTACTTCTATTTAAAAATCTCCAGTCTTCCAGTACTTATCAGCTGTTGTATGTCCTGCAGGAAGTGGTGTATTCTTTCCAGTCTGACACAGTCCTCTGTCCATGTCAGGCACTGCCAAGAGCAGGAGAGGTTTTCTATGGAGATTTGCTGCTGCTCTGGACAGTTCCTGACATGGACAGAGGTGGCAGCAGAGAGCACTGTGTCAGACTGGAGAGAACACACCACTTCCTGCAGGACATACAGCAGCTAGAAGACTGGAGATTTTAAAATAGAAGTAAATTACAAATCTGTATAATTTTCTGACACCAGTTGATCTAAAAGATGAAAAAAAAAAGCGGAGTTCTCCTATAACTGCGTCTCCAATCAAACAGGGGCACTGGGGACACTCATGTTAATGCTTTACGGGAGTCCAACTTCTTAGACTATTGATTGTTTTGATTCTTTTGATTGTTGATAAATTTTAATGTTGGAATGTTCCCTTTAGGTTGCACATTTATAACGTTTGTGCCTGCACGTAATATGCGATGTTTTCTCCATCTCCAGGCGTTGTGTGGCTGTTCCATCAGCGTCCCCACCTTAGACGGACGAAACATCCCCATGACAATCAATGAAGTTATTAAACCGGGAATGAGACGAAGGATTATCGGCTACGGACTCCCTTTTCCAAAAAACCCCGATCAGCGTGGAGACCTTCTGGTTGAGTTCGAAGTGGTTTTTCCAGAAAGCATTCCACAATCGGTGAAGGAGATCCTGAAGCGGCACCTGCCTGTGTCCTAGACGCCGGGGATGGCGGCATAAGCACATTGACACCGCATAGGAAGGGCCCAGACAGACTACAAGATCCCTGTGTGCACTACTGCTGCGGTGTCTGGGCGGCAGTATATGTCCAGTATTATAATTCTGCCGAGGATGTTTTATGCTGTTGCCATTGTTGGGTTTCATTGGCTTATACTAATGACGGGTGTTTCCTATATGAGCTTTTCTTTTCTTATAGAGCTGATTTATAATCAGGAAGCTTGCGAGTAGCATATTATCGGTGATGGCGCAAACTCTGCAGTAGCGGTAGTTCTTACCTATTAGGCCGACGGTATATTTAGCATCTGACTTCAACCCTTACAGTGTTAAAGAAGCTTAGGCGTTACGTGAGTTTTTTAGTTATGCACAATGGAGACCGCAAATTTTGCACCCGCCCCGTCTATATATGTTGGAACGGAATCTGTAACCTGGTGCAGTCAAAGGAGAAGTCTGGTGAAAATTTTTATTAAAGTATTGTATTGCCCCTCAAAAGTTATACAAATCACCAATATACACTTATTATGGGAAATGCACATAAAGAGCTTTTTTTCCCTGCACTTACTACTGCATCAAGGCTTCACTTCCTGGATAACATGGTGATGTCACTTCCTGGATAACATGGTGATGTCACTTCCTGGATAACATGGTGATGTCACTTCCTGGATAACATGGTGATGTCACTTCCTGAATAAAATGGTGATGTCACTTCCTAGATAACATGGCGATGTCACGACCTGACTCCCAGAGCTGTGGCTGCTGGAGAGGATGATGGCAGGAGGACACTGAGGGACACAGGGCACTGGAGGGACACTGAACATCCCTCTGCCATTATCCTCTCCAGCAGCCACAGCCCGCACAGCTCTAGGAGTCGTGTTGTGACATCACCATGTTGTCCAGGAAGTGACATCACCATGTTATCCAGGGAGTGACATCACCATGTTATCCAGGAAGTGACATCACCATGTTATCCAGGAAGTGACATCACCATGTTATCCAGGAAGTGACATCACCATGTTATCCAGGAAGTGACATCACCATGTTATCCGGGAAGTGACATCACCATGTTATCCAGGAAGTGACATCACCATGTTATCCAGGAAGTGACATCACCATGTTATCCAGGAAGTGACATCACCATGTTATCCAGGAAGTGACATCACCATGTTATCCAGGAAGTGACATCACCATGTTATCCAGGAAGTGAAGCCTTGATGTAGTAGTAAGTGCAGGGAAAAAGCACTTTATAAGCATTTGCCATAATAATTGTATATTGCGATTTGTAACTTTTAACTTTTGGGGGGCAATACAATACTGTAATAAAAATTTTC
Source organism: Dendropsophus ebraccatus (assembly GCF_027789765.1). Lineage (NCBI taxonomy): Eukaryota > Metazoa > Chordata > Amphibia > Anura > Hylidae > Dendropsophus > Dendropsophus ebraccatus. The sequence goes on along the minus strand of NC_091461.1, from coordinate 116,894,343 downwards.
GCTGGACTTTTCCTTTAAGTCAAAGAAGACATGATGATTGGTAGAGAAGGCAGAGACTAATATATGGAATAATAAGGTTATAAAGAATATCATCTGAATAACTGTACATCCTATGACCTCATGCGCATGACAGAGGACACCGTATAGGTATAGCATAGCATTGTGATGCCCCGGGCAGCACTGTATTGCTGAGTTCTGGTTACAGGGGTTGTTCACCAAAGAAATTTTTCTTTCAAATGAACTGGTCCCAGCAAGTGCCAGAAATTTGTACTAAAAAAAATCTCAAGCCTTCCAGTACTTATCAGCTGCTTCCTGCAGGAAGTGGTGTATTTTTTCAAGTCTGACACAGTGCTCTCTGCTGCCACCTCTGTCCGTGTCAGGAACTGTCCAGAGCAGCAGCAAATCCCCATAGAAAGCCTCTCTTGCTTTCCAAACTGGAAAGAATACACCACTCCTTGCAGGACATACAGCGGCTGCTAAGTACTAAACGATTTCAGATTTTTTTTTTATAGATTTAAATTACAAATCTGGCACCAGTTGATTTAAATTTTTTTGCTGAAGTACCCCTTTAAATACCCCTTTATAACTATAATTTCTTTCATGCACCAGTGGAAGCCCTCCTACTGTACTGTATTACTAGTCAGAATGAATTGTTCATGCAGTAATGTTGGAAAGGTCTATTGTATAAGGGTTCTTTGCCATGTTGGTGCTGTGGGGCCTTGGAAAAGGACAAAGTTCTACTCGGTTCTGTCCCTTGTGCTGTTGGGTGGCAAGAACCTGATCAGGACTCCTGTCTCCAGAGGGAACAACATTGTTAGAAAGAAGGGAATGACGTCATGGAAGTTTCTTTTATAAAACTTTCTTTCTTCTGTGTACATTACTTGAAGGCCCTGTTATATTTTTCTTACTGACTCCTAAAATTCCTACAACCATAAGGCCTCATTCACACATCTGTAGTTTGGCCCGCAATGCATTGACCTCTAAATAGATAGATTGTGATGTGTGCAGCATGTGCTTGTCTGTGTTAGGACCTGTCATTTTTTTGATCACCACCCCATCGCACATATGCAAAACGGGGTCATTGAAATGTATGGGTTGGCGGTGCAGTCCCCAATTGCGGGTTGCATTATGAACACATGAGTGAGCCATTAGGCCTCATACATCTTCCAGAGCCATGTGAACATAATGGGGGAGATTTATCCAACATGGTGTAAAGTGAAACTGGCTCTGTTGCCCCTAGCAACCAATCAGATTCCACCTTTCATTTTCCAAAGAGTCTGTGAGGAATGAAAGGTGGAATCTGATTGGTTGCTAGGGGCAACTGAGCCAGTTTCACTTTACACCATGTTGGATAAATCTCCCCCATAGCCGTCCGCCCAAAGAATAGCCGTCCGCCCACAGATTCCGCAGCGATGCGATCAGGGGCGAGCGGCGGAATCCGTGGCGGGTTATCCTCCAGGATTCCGCAGTGTGCACATACCCTTACTGAGAGATCAGATTACAGCAGCTGCCTAAAGAGGTCTATGGAGAGAGGAGGAGGGAGCAGCTGCAGATGGAGACATAGACACCGAGGCTGCTGCTGTTTCAGTGCTGGATACTCAGCTACAATGCTTATTACTGCTGTAAAATGTCCATGCTGCTGCAAGCGGTGTTGTAGTAACTCCAGCACCAGGATGAGACTGAAGAATATCAAAAGCAGCAGCAGCTCCCTCTTCCCCCTCCCCCTCTTTATAGACTTTGGTAGTAGCTGTAACAAGATTTCAAGAGCTGTAAAGTTGAAAGTCCTTAAAGGGGAACCTGCTGATATGTCCCTATTGTGCAGGAGACACCAAGGATGAAGATATGTCTCTTTCCTTCATCCTCAGTGCCGTTCCGGTTCAGTTAGTCGTGTGCTTCATGGTCTGGTGAGACCGTAAGGAGGTCTGCCGGCCCCTATAGTGCCCATCCATCCCCTGCCGGCCGTCCCAGACACAGCCTGAGGACAAGAGTGGCGCTGTTACTGGAAGGATCACATTACCCTTCTCCTACCCCAGTCTTGACTGCTACCCAACTCGTCTATCTTTTACATCATGCATAGGTTCTGCATACTATCCATATACTTTCTTATTTTAGGCAAACAAACATGGCTAGGCAGGACTTTATCACTGTTATGGATGTACTCAGGGACGTTATTTTCTCTAATCGTAGACCACCCTAAGGTAAGTAACTGAGTCGTAAACCCCATGAATTTTGGGAGCTTCACTGAAATTGCTTGCAACCCCCTCATGCCCATTGTTCTGCACCCTCGTTTCCAGTACTGTCACGGCCATTGATCAGTGCCCATCCCAGAGGAATAATCCAGTTAGGACTATTGTAATGCACTTTAAAATATGAAAAATATATAAAAAATATATATATTTTGTTATATTAGAACAAAGAAAGCCTTGATGGTCAATGTATACTTCTTTATTTTGGAAGGTTTATGGTTCGTAGGAGCAGAAAATAATTTTTTCGGTGCCTTTTATTTGTTTTTATTAAAAGTATTTGCTTTGTGACTGTGTTTTATTTTATGTAGGGATGACGTTATATTACATCTGTATACAGAGGGGGAACAGTAACATGGAATCATGGAAAAATTCAGTTTGCGGCATCCGCAAATGTTTAATGCTAAATTTCCGAACTTCACAAAACGAACTTAAAGGAACTTAAGTCCGGTGGATTATAAAATCTGTCAGCCGGCAGGGGGAGGGGGGAAATTGGTTACAAGTAGTAACTTACCTCTCCCGCAGTGAGAGGTAAGCCTCAGCACCCCCGCCAGAAGGCATTATCCCCCAAGTTGTGATGACGTCACGACTCGGGGCAAAATGCCTGTCCTGGCCACTCAGCCAATCAGTGATGAGAGCAGCATCCTGCCCAAGTCACTGACTGGCTGAGTGTTCAGTCCATCAGCCGGGTTGTGACGTGTCAGCTTCAGAGATCCCGGAGCCCGGTGGGGATCCCCGAGGCTGGTGCCGCTGCTCACCGTGGGCACGAGTAGAGGTAACTTAGTACTTGTAATCAATTACCCCCGCCAGACTTCTCCTTTAAAAGATCCATACATACCAGTCCACGCTCCACCGATGTCCTCTTCCATGTCTTCAGCCGTGCAATCGGGATCACTGACTGAGGTATAGACATGGAAGAAGATATTGGGGAAAGTGAATAAAATTTTTTTTTTTTTTGAGAATTTAGCAAAATTTAGAATTTAGCAAAAATTTGTTGGATTTGCTTCTCTCATCTTTGGTCCCCGGTTGAACCATCCTGCCTCCACTTCTCTGGCAGTGACAGCCCACTCACCCAATCACTGGCTGAGTCAGGGACATCCACCTAGACAGCGCCGTGCCTAGTGATTGGCTGAGTGGACTGTCATTTCCAGATCAGTCTGCTGGATCATTACTAGTCATCTGGATGGGGAGCCACCTGTGACTAGTCACCACTCTCTGCCTGTCAGGTGTAGATTTGTATCGTGATATAGGGCCCTATTCCACCGGACGACTATCGTTCGCATAATCGTTAACGATTAATGATCTCAAACAACCGCTATTGCGAAAGACCTGAAAATGTTCACTCATTTCCATTGAACGATAATCGTTACTTATGATCGTATTTGCGATAGTTTTTTCTTCGCTATTTCTCCGCAATTGCGTTCGTATCTACTGCGAACGACCGAACAACGTCTTATCCAATGCGAACGATTTGCGAACGTTTTGCGAACGAGCAACGATAAAAATAGGTCCAGGTCTTATAAAGCGATCAACGATTTCTCATTTGGTTGTTAATTGTTAACTGCATTTCAACCGAACGATTATCGTTTAGATTCGAACGATTTAACGATAATCTGAACAATAATCGTCCGGTGGAATAGGGCCCTTATAAAGCGATCAACGATTTCTCGTTCGGTCGTTAATCGTTAACTGCATTTCAACCGAACGATTATCGTTTAGATTCGAACGATTTAACGATAATCTGAACAATAATCGTCCGGTGGAATAGGGCCCTTATAAAGCGATCAACGATTTCTCTTTCGGTCGTTAATCGTTAACTGCATTTCAACCGAACGATTATCGTTTAGATTTGAACGATTTAACGATAATCTGAACGATAATCGTCCGGTGGAATAGGGCCCCTTACACCTGCGAGCTGCCATAAATCATGATGCCACATCCTCCCTCCTGCCCGCCCATCAGGCATGCGGGGGTTACGGCTGGCATACACCAGGGGTGCATCCTTGATAAATCTGCCCCATAGTGTTGTTTCTCTTGCGTTGTTCCTCTGCTCGATGGTTCGTCTCTCCCGTGATCTGGATTAGTGGCCGGCTGCCCATCTCTGACAACACTTTATAGCTTTTTTTTCAGAACAATTCATGAAGACATTTTGTCCTCGTCTTGGTTATATTCTCATGAAGCTTCTCAGCTGATCCTTGGATCCCGACCAGGTAAAGGTTTGTACCTTTTATGGCCAATGTTTATAGGATTCCTAGCAACACCCGGGGAATACACAGAGAGCATAATGTATTACTGCACTGTGCAATTCTCTGCCAGATACACAGACAGAACCATACAGCGTGACCCAGCATATCTATCTATCTATCTATCTATCTATCTATCTATCTATCTATCTATCTATCTATCTATCTATCTATCTATCTCCTATCTATCTATCTCCTATCTATTTATCTATCTATCTATCTATCTATCTATCTATCTATCTATCTATCTCCTATCTATCTATCTATCTATCTATCTATCTATCTATCTATCTATCTATCTATCTCCTATCTATCTATCTATCTATCTATCTATCTATCTATCTATCTATCTATCTATCTATCTCCTATCTATTTATCTATCTATCTATCTATCTATCTATCTATCTATCTCTATCTATCACATGATGACACTTGTCCTCCGTTTATCAAGTGCCTATGTTTAAAGTCATTGTACCACCAGGCCCAGGCAGAAGCACTGGAAGCGGGCCGCCCCACCCTTAGTGGGAAGAAACTCCAGTCCCTCCATGACGTGACTCCATTAGAATCAATGGAACCCTATGATTCTACCCTCCATTCTATGGTTTTCCAGTTTCCGCTGTCCCCCCAGACCCGCTCATTGTTCGGGCGGACGGCGGAATCTGGCAAACCATAGAATGGAGCCTATGGTAACCGAGGAGATGCACAGTCTGCGAGCGGGTGCGAGCTGCGGAATCCGCAACAGATTTTCCGTCGGCTTTCCATAGTGTGCACATACCCTTATGAGTATGATGCAAATGGCACTACCTTATGACGCAAACAGTTAAAAGGATGCACAGGCCAGGCCATGAGTAGTTGATTGGCTGGGGAGCTGGGGGTCTGCACCCACCGATCAGCTATTTTTTTAATTTTTTTTTTATGGAAAACCTTGAAAGTATGGCAAATATACCCTGTAATTAAATCCAGTATAAGGTAGAATACTGCAAGACAACAAAGTAAAAAAAAAAATTAATAAAAAAGACCCAAGAAGACGAGCTGCCTCTGCTGGTTCAGGCTCTGGGGCCGAGAACGTTCAACTGAGACAAACGTCAGCAAATGTTCTGCAGGATGATAAGATTTTTTTCCAGCTGAAATCATCACCCAGTGAATCCTGTGAGGCGGCGTTACTGTGTCTGACGGAGCCGTGACCTCACTTACATGGCTGCCAATGAGTGTAACTCCGCACAGCAAGGCCACAGTATAGGAAGTAACCCACGTATGTCATGTTATCACAGCGGAGTCCTACTAGGGGGCAATTCTTACTGAATACTTTTAGTGAGTACCATTGTTGGATCAGTGGTTAGCATTGTTAGATCGTTGGGTAGCATTGTTGGCTCAGTGGGTAGCACTGTTGGCTAAGTGGGTAGCACTGTTGGCACAGTGGGTCGCATTGTTGGCTGAGTGGGTAGCACTGTTGGCTAAATGGGTAGCACTGTTGGCACAGTGGGTAGCATTGTTGGCTTAGTGGGTAGCACTGTTGGATCAGTGGGCAGCACTGTTGGATCAGTGGATGTCACTGTTGGATCAGTGGCTTTACACTTTTGGGGCAGTGGGTAGCATTGTTGGATCAGTGGGTAAAATAGATGGATCAGTGGTTAGCTTTGTTGGCTCTGCAGGTAGCATCGTTGGATCAATGGGTAGCATTATTGGATCAAGGGTTAATGCTGTTGGATCATTAGTTAGCGTTGTTGGATCATTTAATAGCATTGTTAGCTGAGTGGGTAGCCTTGTTGTATCAGTGGTTTGTAGGCTTTGTAGGTAACACTGTTGGCTCAGTGGTTAGTACTGTTGGCTCAGTGGTTAGCATTGTTGGATCAGTGGGTAGCATTGCTAGCTCATTGGTTAGCATTTCTGAATCAGTGGTTAGCATTGCTGGATCAGTGGCTAGCATTGTTGGATCAGTGGCTAGCATTGTTGGATCAGCGGTTAGCGCTACTGCTTTGCAGTGCTGGGGTGCAGGATTTGAACCCAACCTGGGTCAACACACAATGGAGTCTTTATATTCTTCCTTGGTTTCCTATAATAAGGAAAACCCCAATGGACCGATATGATGACATCATATATTGTCTATTATAGATATTATAAGTGAAGGTCCACATTGCTTATTGTTGTTTGGACATTCTATATTGTACAGCACTCCAGAATGTGTCAGTGCTATATGAATAAATAAACACATAAGTGATTGTACAGTACAGCCCCTTTAAATGTATAATTCCTCTGGCTGCAGTAGGTCCTGCTGAGCTGCGGGTCTAGTAGTACAGTGTAATAACATAAATATTTAATGTGTAAATCTGAACAAACAGCGATTTGCCAAGGAATGAACAATGCTGTTTTGGCAAGAACAAGACGCAGACATTATTCATTGTTCGCCCCGTGGTTACATTGTAACTCTATACCTAAGTCTTTGTTTAGATAAAATAAGGTGAGGCCGTAATTAAAGGGAAACTCCGCTACCGGACTATCCTATTATATTTGTTCATTAGTAAGGCCACTTTATAAATAGAAGCCGGTTCAGGAATTGGTCAATCACTGCGGGCCTGGGGGGGGGGGGGGCGGGATCTATGAGGAAGGGCAGAGCAGCGGCCGTTGGTGGTGGTGAGAGGTTATGAGGTTATAGCCGGCAATACATTGCAGTCCCTGGACAGTTATGGGGAACTATCGGCCCTCTAGCTGTTGCAAAACTACAATTCCCATCAAGCCTGGACAGCCAAAGCTAAAGCTTTGGCTGTCCAGGCATGATGGGAATTGTAGTTTTGCAACAGCTGGAGGGCCGAAGGTTCCCCATCCCTGGCCTAGGGTATAGCTGGCCATACTTGCCGTTGTCCCAGTATATAGCTGCGACCATAAAAATACCATGAAAGAGACTTCAGGAGGGATTCCCATTTGCGACCTTTATGGCATAGTCCCCTAGATATGGATATGTGCATGAGGTCAACAGTCTCCCGGACCCCTCTAGCCAGCTTGTGGCTTCTTGGGGCTGTTGGGATGGTGAACACAGCCCACCAATCGTTTTTCACAATCTGCCTAACTTCCATTGGCTTTAATAGGGATCACGAAAACAGCATTGCCTTGGAAGTCAATGTGGGTTGCATATATTACGTAACAGCTGTCTTACTGTCTTTTACCTTTTCTTTTTTTACCATCCTGCTGCCATCGACAGCCAAAGGTAGGCTAGAGGGGTCCAGAGGGATCTACATACCAAGATAGGTGAAATCACCATCTGCATATACCATGAATGTACCAGAGGGGAATACCCCTATGGGGGTATGCTATGTTCACACACACACACACACACTTAAAGTGTCACTGTCGTTTTTTTTTTTATTTTTTTTGCAGAAATCAATAGTCCAGGTGATTTTAAGAAACGTTGTAATTGGGTTTATTAGGCAAATATGCCATTATCTGCATTCAAAATGGCTTTCCCCAGGTCCCCCCCCCCCTCCTCTCTCTCATTCACTGCTCATTATCAGGAAATTTCGACTCTTTTACATCAGTCGGACCCTGTCTGTTCTATGGAGAGGGGAGGGGGGAGGAGGGAGATCATTCGCCAGCAGAGAGCAGAGTACCAAGGATTACACAGCGGGAACTGTGTGAAAGCTGGTATTTAGAGGTCAGAAAGGTCAGTGCTGACTTCAGAGGAGAGAGCCCGGTGATGTAGCTGTAAATTAACTCTTTGGTGTCCTGTTTTGGTGCCTCACCTCCCTCCACCCTGCCCCTCTCCATAAGAGAACCATGAAGACAGGGGGGAGAGCTTCAAACTGCTTTTTCATGATAAAAATGCATTTTTTTGGCTAATAAACCCAATTAGAAAGTTTCTTAAAATCGCCTGTACTATTGATTTCTGCATAAAAAATGTAAATGACAGTGACACTTTAAAATGACGGACGTTTTTATTGTATGGCCGTTACTTAATGACAAATAACTGACGTTATTGTATGAATAACAGACATTATTTGCCATTAAATGATGGCCATCCAATAAAAACAGCCATCATTTTGACGATGTGTGAACACAGCCTAACTGTGATGAACACTACTTGTAATTCTGGCCTTGGGCCCCGTTCACACTCCATTTTTAGTGTACCATAGAGTTCAGTACATTTTGTGCCGTCACGATGGTTCGTCCGTCCGCACCCGTGAGTATCCTTCCCGCCTCTTTTGTTGCTATTTCCATTGATTCACTTTGTTCTGTGACCTTACTTCTCCCTTCTTTTCGCACTTTTTAACAGGTGACCTTATGGGAGTTGTGATTCGGGGATAGTTCACGTGGAACAAGCTGACCTCTATCAGCCGGCTGTAAGGAGAGAGCCGGAGCCATGTGCCAAGACCACTCAGCGGTTATATAAAGAACGTCGTCTCATCTATTTAAGGTGGAACCTCTATTGACATGATGGCGTCCGTCACTGAAAAGTCATAACAAAATATAAAACTATATTTATAACTCCAGCTCTTCACATGAAGTTACACTGACCACAGAGCATCTGTAGAGGGTGGTAGAAATCTCTGGTTTCAGATATATCCTTTAAAGGGGTAGTTCACCCCCCAAAAAGTCTTTAAAATCCACTGGGGCCAGAAAGTGCCAGAGATTTGTAATTTAGTTCTATAAAAAAAATCTCCAGTCTTCCAGTACTTATCAGCTGCTGTATGTCCTGCATGAAGTGGTATATTCTTTCCAGTCTGGAGAACAGGAGAGGCTTTCTATTTACTCCTGCTCTAGACAGTTCCTGACATGGACAGAGGTGCAGGGCTGTATTTACCACTAGGCACCCGTGGTCCGGTGCCTAGGGCAGCACCTTGCAGGGGGGCAGCACCAGGGAGCAGGGGGACAGAAAAAACTAATTTTTTTTTTTTTTTTTTTTTTTAGTTTCCCTCCTCCCGTTCAGACTTGCCAGTAAATCTTGTGTCTTTTCCACGGGGGTGGGAGGTATGGTGGTATTGGTCAGGTCTGGTATCGCCAATAGGTGCGTGAAGATGGGGCGTCTTCAGGTTTAGTGCCTAGGGCAGCAGCAGCTGTTAATACAGCCCTGCAGAGGTGAGAGCACTGTGTCAGACTGGAAATAATATACCACTTCCTGCAGGACATACAGCAGCTGATAAGCTGATACTGGAAGACTGAAGATTCTTTGGGGTGTATGATCCCTTTAACACTTTGGTTCCATGGCTATATTAAACCTGAGCCCCCAATAATCCCTTCCTTCAAAGTATTAGAAACTTTTTAGACTATTAAAGGTCATCAATATCAAATCAATGGATTGCTGGCACCCTGCCGATCTGCATTTATCATAACTGAGATGCCCGAATACAGAAAGAAGAGACAGCTCCATGCACTGTGCAGTGGCCATACTGGGTAACTGCAACCTTGCTTCCACTGTATCTAGACAGTGGGTGGAGGGTTGGCTGAGCATGCCCACTGCTGCTTCATTCATTTGGTGGACATTTTACCTCCATTCTCATGATCGAGGGAGTCCTCGCATTTGGGCCCCACCTAGATTACCACTAAATCATAATACACCTCAGCTGCTGCAGAACCTCATAATACAACTCGGCTGCGACAGAACCTCATAATACACCTCAGCTGCTGCAGAACCTCATAATACACCTCAGCTGCTGCAGAACATCATAATACACCTCAGCTGCAGAACCTCATCATACACCTCAGCTGCTGCAGAACCTCATAATACACCTCAGCTGCTGCAGAACATCATAATACACCTCAGCTGCTGCAGAACCTCATAATACAACTCAGCTGCTGCAGAACCTCATAATACAACTCAGCTGCTGCAGAACCTCATAATACACCTCAGCTGCTGCAGAACATCATAATACACCTCAGCTGCAGAACCTCATCATACACCTCAGCTGCTGCAGAACCTCATAATACACCTCAGCTGCTGCAGAACCTCATAATACACCCCAGCCGCTGCAGAACCTCATCATACACCTCAGCTGCTGCAGAACATCATCATACACCTTAGCTGCTGCAGAACCTCATAATACACCCCAGCCGCTGCAGAACCTCATCATACACCTCAGCTGCTGCAGAACATCATCATACACCTCAGCTGCTGCAGAACCTCATAATACACCTCAGTTGCTGCAGAACATCATCATACACCTCAGCTGCTGCAGAACCTCATACTACACCTCAGCTGTTGCAGAACCTCATAATACACATCATTTGCTGCAGAACATCATAATACACCTTAGCTGCTGCAGAACCTCATAATACACCTCAGCTGCTGCAGAACCTCATAATACACCTCATCTGCTGCAGAACATCATAATACACCTCATCTGCTGCAGAACATCATCATACACCTCAGCTGCTGCAGAACCTCATAATACACCTCAGTTGCTGCAGAACATCATAATACACCTCAGCTGCTGCAGAACCTCATACTACACCTCAGCTGCTGCAGAACATCATAATACACAATACAGTCAAATAAAACCAGAAATCCCCTTTGTGAAATGTCAGGGTCCATAAATACCCAGAACATCACAGCTGAGGTTACGTCTTTGTTTCAAAATAGATACAAAGGAATGGCTGACTAACATGCCGGGGCCATCAGCCTCTATACAGGACGCCCTGTGCACCATAAACTTTACGCTCATTAGACTATAAATCTCTTGACATATGTCACTTGTGGATCAAAGGTCTCTTTTATGGCCGTGCCATTTGCCTATTGTTATCAGACTCTGCAGATATTACAAGTATTAATTATAATCAATAGAACATTATTCATGTTCAGGTATTGAATGTTTCACAAGAATCCACAGATTAGGATTTAGGAGTGGAACTACCGCTGTAGAAGCCATAGCGGCTACTACAGGGCCCACCACATCAGGGGGCCCGGTGGTCTTCTCAGCCCTGTAATCTCCCTGGCTAGCCGTTCAGGACTTTTATCCTGAAACTGGCTAACCAGGCATGGCGTGTACTACAGCTTGTGCATGCAGCAGCTGCTATGTATGCTGAGCTTTGATTTTAGTTGTAAGACCCCTGTAAGATGTTTTTCCTTATATATTGCCCCATTTTTGCACATCAGTAGTATTTAAAAGGTAATGTACAGGTCTGCTTCCAAAGAGTTTCTGCAGCAGCTGCTATTCATGCATCGTCTACCATATGATCTCTGTACTGGAAGATGTCTTCCCTCTTTCTGTCCTGCTGTATAATTCCACATAAAGTCCACTTCCACAGATGTTCTGCAACAGCTGCTATTAATGGTAGGCTTCAACCTCTTCGTGTCCCATGACGTACCTGGTACATCATGGCTGCACGAGGGGGGTTTAGAGAGGGGCCCTACTGGGACCCCACTCTGAATGGCCGGGGAGCGCCTCTATTAGCCGATGTAGGTCCCATTGCCACGTCGGCTAATTAAGCATTTAAATGCAGCTGTCAAACCTGACAGCTGCCTTTAAATGGTCTCCTCCACACATCCCTGGTGTCTAGTGGGACGGATCTCCGTTGTTCTGGCTGAGCCGGGCCTCAGTGTTGCACTGACACTGATCCCGGCTCAGCAATACATTGCTCTGGGCTTCATCAGCCCAAAGCAATGTATCACAGATCTAATGGATCTGTGCTGTGTATATACAAGTCCCCCAGGGGGACTTCTAGTTAATAAAAGTTCAAATCACCCCGCTTTTCCCAAAACATGTTTTGTATCGCCACATGCATCCACATCGGCCAGAACTATTAAATTATCACATTCCTGATCATGCACGGTAAACGGCATTAGTGCAAAAAAAAAGTGTGCATTTTTGGTCACATCAAATCCAGAAAAATTGTAATAAAAATTTATCAAAAAGCCTCATATATGCAAACCGATATTGGGTACCGATAGAAAGAACAGATCATGACTAAAAAAAAATGACACCTTACACAGCCACATAGACCAAAGATTAAGAGCGTTATAAGGATGGGAACAGAGCAATTTTAGTTTTTTAAAAAAAAGGTTTTAATTTATCAAATGCCATCAAATAAAATAAAAGTTATACTAGTTACATATAGTTGTAATCGTACTGATGTGAGGAACATAGATAACAGGTCAGTTTTACCATAGGGTGAACGGCGTAAACATGAAACTCCCTGAAATGAAAACAATTTCCTTTTTATTTTTATTTCATTTTATTTCATTTATATCCAGGCAACCACAGGTTCTTGTAGGCATCACTGGTATCCAGGCAACCACAGGTACTAGGCATCACTGGTATCCAGGCAACCACAGGTACTAGGCATCACTGGTATCCAGGCAACCACAGGTACTAGGCATCACTGGTATCCAGGCAACCACAGCTACTAGGCATCACTGGTATCCAGGCAACCACAGGTACTAGGCATCACTGGTATCCAAGTAACCACTTAGGTACTAGGCTACACTGGTTTCAAGGCAATCACAGGTACTAAGCTTCACCAGTATCCAGGTAACCACATATACTAGACTCTACTTGTATCCAGGCAACCACAGGTACTAAGCATCACTGGTATCCAGGCAACCCCATGTACTAAACTTCACCAATATCCAGGCAACCAAAAGTACTAGGCATCACCGGTATACTGGTAACCACAGGTACTAGAGATCACTAGTATCAAGGCAATCACAGGTACCAATTTTCACCAGTATCTAGGTAACCACAGGTATTGGGTTTCACTTGTATCCAGGCAACCACAGATACTAAGCTTCCCCAGTATCCAGGCAACCATAGGTACTAGGCATCACTAGTATTCAGGTAACCACAGGTATTAAGCTTTACTGGTATCCAGGCAACCACAGGTTCTAAGCTTCACTGGTATCCAGACAACCACAGGTACTAGGCATCACTGACATCCAGGCAACCACATGTACTAGACCTTGCCGGTATATAGGCCGCCCCAGTTACTAGGCCTCACTGGTATTCAGGTAACCACAGGTATTAGGAATCATTGATATCCAGGCAACCACAGGTTCTAGTAGGCATCACTGGTTTCCAGGCAACCACAGGTACTAGGCCGCACTGTTATCCAGAAAACCACAGGTTCTAGGCATCACTAGTATCCAGGCAACCACAGGTTCTAGGCATCACTGGTATCCAGGCAACCATAGGTACTATGCATCACTGGTATCCAGGCAGCTCCCTGTACTAGGCCTCAGTGGTATACAGGCAACCACAGGTACTAGGCATCATTGGTATCCAGGCAACCACAGGTGCTAGGTCATCAGTAGGGATACAGTAACCCTCCATGAATAGTGACCAGCTATCACTGACCCCCCCTCCCTCTTACCTCTTGTAGTGGTCAGTGGAAGACCTATTGATCTTGAGTCCCTCCCTCCGCCCTATGACCCTGTCTTATAATCTCGTGCTCACATTTATAATTCATGCTTTATAATAAGTGGGCATTGTCCTGCGTGAATAACTTATTGATCCCTGATGGGGTCGGGTTTTCATGGTGAGTAAGAATGAACTATAAAGTGTTGGTGTGAGCCGGAGGACAGTCCAGGCAGCAGATGCTGGATGCTTCCCGGGAGGATGGGGTTGCTGCAGAAGCTTCAAGGACTCATATTACTAGGAGATGCCTATCAGCTTCTTCATGTTTTATGAGATGCTCTTTGCATGTAGTCATGTTTTCCAGCTATTGTCCAACACATATTGCGTCTTGGTATAGAACCTAGACAATCTACTACCAGGGTCAGAGCCTTGCACCAAACACATGTATTCAATTCTGTGGTTATAGGGGAAACGTATTTTTATTAGGTTCCTTTTGCAAAACACCATAAGCATGCCCCACTGTGCTTTATATATGTTATACATACGTATGCATAAATATGGGCCCCTGTGGAAATATCTACTGATAACACTGGTGGAGATCCATAAACTGGGACCACCACTGGTTCTCAAAATAACATTTACATGGCTAGTGGGGGGAAGAAATAGAATTCATGGGGATCCATAGCAAAGTCAGGAAAGGACTACCTAAGGTGTTGAATGGTGGTAATGCAAACAGCTGCATAACTACTGATACTTAAAGGGGTAATCTGGCCCTAGTGTAAAAATTAATATATTTCTGGGGCAGGAGAGAAATAAAAGCATACTAACCCAGCTCCGGTCCCCTGTGGATCTTCTTCTCCCTGCTTCCAAGATGAGTGTTCAGGAGATGGACCTGCCTGCTCAGCCAATCATTGGCTTCAGCAGTGCCCGATCTTAACCAGTGATTGGCTGAGCTGGCAGGTCCTTTTCTAGAGCGCTTGTGTGAGAAGAAGAGAGAAGAGCAGAGGGCCAAATGCTTTATATAACCCAAGTTATATACTGCACAAGGATGCACTCCCTCAGGGCACAGCACTACGAAAAGTCCTGAAGACCACAAAATGTGGAAAGTAACCAGACAGCGACATATGGTGGAAAAACATAAAAATTCCACACATTTATGTCAGTCAGAGGTCAGGCTATACGATATGTCCTCAAATAAAGTGAAAGTATTGTGCAATGGGACTAATATTGCCATAGCGTTCTAGCCAGAATAATAAGGAAGCGATAGACGTAAGATAGATGTCAGCCAGCAGCTAACTCCCTCACGTTTAACCAGTGGGACCTTATTAGCCCAGTGCTTGCTGTAAACTAAGTCCTGATATGATATGGTATGGTAGATCATTGACTGTTTATGGAGCTTATTACAAAGCTGGAGAGCCAACAAACGAGTGTTTGGTCATTCATAGGCTGATTGCTGGCACTATTCAATAGGTGATTCACCCTTTGTAATAGTGCCCATATGCAGAGGCGTAGCTACCATAAAGGCAGACCACACAACTGCTACAAGGCCTGTGCATTAAGGGGGCCTGCAGGCCTAGACTGACATCCGGTTCTTTAACTGTGAGTGTTTGTGATGTGAGTGTTAAATGCTGCGGCACCCTGACTGACAGAGCAAGAAGCCATTGGCTCCCCGCACTGCCAATCTCTTTTGTGGTTGGAGACAGCAATGCACCTCTAGCCATAAGAGGCCCCTCTCTGTCCCAGATGCACGATTGACTAGCCCACTTCAGAGCTGGGAGAAAGATGGAACGCTGGGGGGCTGCACCAAGACAGGTGAGTATGTGTATGGGGGGGGGGGGGGGGGATTAATTGGGCCCCATATTAAAAAAGTGTATGCGGAAGGGAGTAATTTACATTTTCTTGCTATGGGGCCCCATAAATCCTAGCTACACCCCTGCCCATATGTCTACCCAAGGAACTCACATTTAGAATTAACCATACCCAATCTTTTTATACCCCTAATATCAGCTGTTGGTCAACTAGTCCTGTTATATTGCCAGGCCTTAAAGGGGAACTGTCAGCAGGTTAGACAAATCTAAGCTGCTGATAGCACCCGGGATGCTGAGGAGGATGGGATGTGTCTTACCTTTCTCCTCAGCACTGGTCAATGGAACAGGCGGGCCGAATGATGCTGTGGGGGCAGGGCAGTGCTCCTAACAGTGCTCCCGGCCAAAGATTATGCCAACTAACAGTGCAGGTCCGGCACCTAGGAGGAAGGTAAGACACATATCTCCTCAGCATCCCGGTGTTATAGTGGGTTGTCAGCAGACTAAATTTGTCTAACCTGCTGATAGTTCCCCTTTAAGTTTATCAAGTATGGGGGCCTTTAGTGTGTAAAATAAGAAGCATGATACTGCTGCTACAGAGATCACATACAGTGATGAGGAATAAGGAAGAAGTTAATGGTTTGAAAGGCAAATGTCTGTGCGTGGTCACACAAGCTAAGTCGAATTTGCATCAGTTTCTTTGTGCTTACTGGAGTCAGTACAGAGCCGGACTGCGGCAAAGAATTTACCTACCGTGTTTGTATTGTGTAAAATGTTAGAATAAAACTATAAAGACATATTTATTATGTTTTTTTGCGGATTTTCCTTTTTACTATCTATATAAAAACACTCCTGAAATCCTGAAGTTTCCATTCTGGCCACTAAGCCTAATAATAAGCCGATGCTTCCTGTTCTGCAGAGGAAACGTTAAAGACTTTTCTGAATTCTCCTCCTTATCATCACTGGCAGGGTTACAGTGAAAGGTGACACCGGTGTATAGATAAGAGGGATCAGCCCATTCACAACAGGTAGTGGTCACAACTCCCCTCCCCTCCCTCCCTGCACAGTAACCTCTGCAAAGGTCACAGAGCATGCTTAAAAAACTCTACCGTAGAAGTCAATCAGTTTCCTATGTCCATGGGGCAAAGCTGTAAAGAAAATATCTACATTTTGGCTTTTCACATGTTATTCAATATCTAAGGAGGGAAGCCTCCACTTAGAACTGAGGCACCGGTAGTGATCACGATGGTTCAGAGTTGCTGGAGAACATTCAAAGACCAAAGAAAGAAGTAAAAAACTTGGAGACAAAGGGGGACACTTATAAAGCCCTCCCCCCCCCACCCTTTTTTCTTAGTACCGCCGGCCAGCAGGTCCTTGCCTGCTTAAAGCAGGTGTAGATTTTTGCCTGGTTTACACCTGCTTCCATGTGTAAATCTTAAAGGGGTACTCTAGTGATTTTTTTTCTTTCAAATCAACTGATTTCACAAAGTTATTTGTATTTGTAAGTCTTCCAATACTTATCAGCTGCTGTATGTCCTTCAGGAAGTGGTGTATTCACTCCAGTCTGGCACAGTGCTCTCTGCTGCCACCTCTGTCTATGTCAGAAACTGTCCAGAGCAGGAGAGGTTTTCTATGGAGATTTGCTGCTGTTCTGGACAGTTCCTGACATGGACAGAAGTGGCAGCAGAGAGCACTGTATCAAACTGAAAATAATATATAATTTTCTGCAGGACATACAGCAGCTTATAAGTACTTGAGATTTTTAGATAAAAGTAAATTACAAATCTATATAACTTTCTGAAACCAGTTGATTTGAAAGAAAGATTTTTGCTGGAGTGCCCCTTTAATAAGTCCGGTGTGGGAGGAGGCAAGCGGGAGATACGGCTGGCGTATGCCATGGAGAAGGGGTGAATCTGCACCTTCTCTCTGTACCCCTGGGGTGCAGCATTCATAAATCTCCCTCAAAGTGTGTGAAGCCAGTAGGTGCTGACAGTCCTGCTGAAGTCCTACTTACTGTATGTCGGCACTCACCATGAGCTTTACAGAGGGGTAAAGAAATGATTTCGTCTGTTGTTTATAAAGTTCAAAAATATTCAGAAAAAAGTTGATTAAAAAAAAAAAAAAAAAAAGTTAAAAGTCAGCGAGTGGTGTGTCCTTATAAAGGAACGTGTCTCCTGGGACGGCGCTAGACATAGAGAGGGAAGGGAGAAGGGGGGGACTATAGAAGAGACTGTCATGGCTGAGATAACAAACAAAACTCCATCTGGAAGGCATGAGAAAGTCTGCAAGAGGGCGGGGGCAGGGGTCTCATTTAATATTACGTGACTTCAGGCGGCCATTACATGTCCAAACTGAGGTTGTAAGACTCTGAAAATCTTCCGAAACACCCCCCTCCCTATTTCCAGTAAATGTCTACTTCTATATAGGCTGTTACCTATGAGAGACAGGTCTTGTGACTATAATACAGATGCTAAAATGTAGCCAGAAATATTAGAATTTAGATTGTGAGCCCTATTGGGGACAGGGAGCAATAATTGGCAAAAACTATGTAAAGTGCTGCGGAATCTGTGTGCGCTATACAAATAAAAGCATTATTATATATTATTATTATATATTATTTTCAGTCTGACACAGTGCTCTCTGCTGCCACCTCTGTCCATGTCAGGAACTGTCCAGAGCAGCAGCAAATCCCTATAGAAAACCTCTCCTGCTCTGGACAGTTCCTGACATGGACAGAGGTGGCAGCAGAGAGCACTGTGTCAGACTGGAAAGAATGTACAGCTTCCTGCAGGACATACAGCAGCTGATAAGTACTGGAAGGCTGGAGATTTTTAAATAGAAGTAACTTACAAATTTGTATAACTGTATTTCTGACACCAGTTGATTTGCAAATAATTATCTTACTATCTATCTATCTATCTATCTATCTATCTCCTATCTATCTATCTATCTATCTATCTATCATCTATCTATCTATCTATCTATCTATCTCCTATCTATCTATCCATCTATCTATCTATCTATCTATCTATCTATCTACTATCTATCTATCTATCTATCTATCTATCTATCTATCTATCTCCTATCTATCTATCTATCTATCTATCTATCTATCTATCTATCTATCTCCTATCTATCTATCTATCTATCTATCTATCTATCTATCTATCTCCTATCTATCTATCTATCTATCTATCTATCTATCTATCTCATATATGTCTGTTTATCTATCTATCTATCTTACATAGCTTTTCATCTGGTTGAACTACATAACCCATAGTTTCCTTGCCGTACCCTACAGCCTAGTTGGCACGTGGCTACAGGTGGGCATATTCCATGTGGCATCATAGTGACCAGGCGACGCTGGAGCTGAGTAAAGGAAAGTGCATTGTAGGGTTTGAATGTTCCGGAACATCTGCAGCGCAGACAGGGGTCGGTGGACTGAGGACAATCATAGAAGTGAAAATAAGAGATGATGGGAAGGAGGTGACGGTGACAATGGACGGATCAGCAGATGGGAGGGGAGCGGGTACAGACTGGAGAGGAGCACAATGGGGAGGGGGATGCCCAGCACTCAGCAGATGAGAGGCACAGTATAGACTAGGGAGGGGAGGAGGTGGAGAGTTCCTAGGGAGTTCTCTTATTCCCAGTGAAACAGGAAGTGTCTTACCTGTGAACATGTACAGAGACTGAGTCAGTGACAAGGTGGAAAGAGTGACAGCGAGGAGGCGGCCGAGGGGGGAGGACAAGGAACAGGAGCCGGGGGGTTAAATTCATTCCAGCACATCGCTCCATCCCTGAGCTACCAACATGCCTCTGGGACTGAGAGGGAAGAAGAAAAACAAGAAGGAGGTCTCCTCCAAGTTAGTGGAAAGCGAAGAAGTGGAAAACCGCACAGCCGGGAGCAGTACAGCGAAAGACTCTGCCCATGCCAACGGTGCGGCCGGTCTGCCCCCTCCTCCGGTCAGCCTGCGCCCCAAACTGGTATTCCACACGCAACTGGCACATGGCAGCCCCACCGGCAGGATCGAAGGATTCACCAATGTCAAGGAATTGTACGCCAAGATCGCCGAAGCCTTCCACATCACCCCAGAAGAGGTAAGACAATACGCAGGTGGTGAGCGAGGGACTCTCACAGGTTAACCCGGTTAGTACTGACACCATCGCTCCAGCAGGGCTGGGGGTAAAGGTCAGTGGCGAGTCACATTACTGAGAAGCCTCACCCGTCCTGGGTCAGTGGACTGCGCATTACTGGCTGGTTATAACGTCCTATGTATTAGTGACCCATCTACAGTTCATCTGCCAGGATCTACGGGTTATTAGTGGCTGGGAACCTATCTATGTGTAATATATACTTGGCAAATATTCCTGGAGGGGCATGTGCACCGGGCACCATAGGGGGCACCACCAAGCGGTGGCGTATGTAGAGATAGACGTCAAACTTAATCTTCTCCCCCCCGTGAAGAAACGCCCTGCTTCATTGAACAGAGCTGTGTTGTTTCTGGAAAATGTCCAATCTGTTTGGTTCCCAGTGGTCAGACCCCTACTGGTTGTATATTGGTGGGCTATCGTATATTGGTGGGTTATTGGTAGAGAAATACTGAGGCGTTTCTTACAGTTTTTCTCCATCGTAAGACCTCTGCTTGCTGAAGGAGGTGAATGTAAATATCCTTGACTATATCCAATGGACTTGTGCGCACTATAAGTTTACAGGGTGAGGGTGTATTCTAGGGTCTGAATTGCGATTGCAGGGCCAGACCCCAGAGTCTAGTGACCTGAACTGAAAGCATTGTCAGGTATGATGGTGTCAGGTAGGGACTGTTAGGTAGAGTTATTCCTCAGGGATCTGGGTGACAACCTTAGGAGCTGTAACTAAGAAGAAGCCTAATAGCAACCCCCCAAAAAGTGATGATTTAGTATTTCACACCTTACTGGTGAAGGGCTGCCTATTTGCGCACGCTATGGGCAAAACCGATACTTTGCGGTAGATTGATCAGAACTAGTGAATGTGGCGCTGTTGTCCATAGCAACCGTTTGATTCTCAAAAGTTTGAAAATTTGAGCTATAAACTACTTGGTTGCTATGGGCAACACTACACTTTTAGTAAACCTTCTCCCTGGTTCTGGGAGTCTGAGGGTGGACAATAGGAGTCAGAATTGTGGTGTGATACAGTTGTGACAATGGGGCCCTCGTAGCCCTAATAACAGGGCTGAGGAAGGTAATGGCGGACACATCCCTGTCATATCAGGAAGCTTTGTAGTTTATGACATTATGGGAGTGTATACAGGTAAATTCCTCACTGAGGGCGCAGCTCGGTATCAGCACCTGAAGGGATAAAAAGCAGTGGATGCGGGGGGAGGGGTGTTAAAGTAAAAGCTAGCAACCAAATTTTTTTTTAGACTGGCATACAACATTACCGATCCCTCTCTTCCCTCTGTGCCAAAGGGGTCACGTACTATGTGTCCGGTTGGTAGGTGTGTATGCGTTCTATATAAATCAGGGATGAGGAATCTTCGGCCCTCCAGCTGTGGCAAAACTACAATTCCCATCATGCCTGGGCAGCCAAAGCTTACGCTTTGGCTGCCCAGGCATGATGGGAATTGTAGTTTTGCCACAGCTGGAAGGCCGAAGGTTCCCCATCCCTGGCTTAAGGGCTGAAGGTTCCCCCCGTCCGTGACCTAAACCAATTCAGAAAGTATTTTGTAGCGTTTAAAGGCCCCGAACATTGGCCTATGTTTATTTCATGGGTCGGATAATGGTGACAGGTCCTGTTTAATAGCGATTGTGACTGGAATTGCTCCTTAATCCCCTTCCAGTATTAGCTTTCAAGCCGTGTGTTCAGCGCTCTGTGTGAACCTGCAGAGAACAATGGGCCTTGAGTAGACAACAATGTCCTGTCACCTGGCAGATGTCCTCACGCAGGTGACATCACTTGTGGAACGTCTGTTGCTACAGGTAAAGCTCGCCCGTACTCACCTGCAGGTTGTTAAAGGGACACTGACTTTGTTATTGTACATTCCAGTTTCTAAAAATAAATGTAACCTTTTGTAGAATGCAAATTAATACAATTATGTTAGTATACTGTACTTCCTGCATCTCTGTCTATGGTTTTCAAGATCTCTGATGGAAACATAATAAAGAAGTTATACTTACCTGCTGCAGCACCACCGCTGACTCAGCCTCTGGTCTCCTTAATCTTCTGGTTCCTGTGTAGTCAAAATACCACTGGAACTCCCTGCTCAGCCAATCAATGGCTCCAGAGGTGTCCCGCCTCAGTCATTGGTGAGTAGGCATTTCTGGGCCATGTTGTCACAGGATCAAGAGATACAGGAGACTGGCAGGCGACTGTGAGCAGGGCACCGGGACTGGTAAGTACCACCCTCATCCCTCCCTCCCTGTTTTTTTAATCTTTGTAGAGTGTACCCCTTTGTACTAACCCTAACCCTAAATTAGTAGGGTTAGGTTTAGAGCATGGGACTCTAATCCTATCAACCCTAACTTAAGGCCCTATTCCAAGGAACGATTATCGTCCGTATTCGGCCGATAATCGTCCCATGGAATCTTTCCGTTGTTTATTGAAAGACAAACAACTGTGATAGCAGCGATCTACTGCCATCGCTCCGTGGAATAGAAGACTATTATCAGACTGCCACTATCCTCAATGGGCTGCCCGGACAATCTAGCGATCACACGAGCAGCCCCCCCGCAGCTCCCCGCGGCCCCTCCCGCACTCACCCGCTCACCAGTGTAATAGCGGCGACAGCGAGCGGGAAACGAGGAGCAAACAAGCGGCTAACAGCGCTCGTTTGCTTCTTACAGTCGGCCCGTGGAATAGGGGCTTTAGGGTTAGGGCGCATTCACGTGCGTCATAAATCACAGATGGGGCATGAAGCTTTGCAATGGAATGACAGACCTCCCGGCATCATAAGAATACATGATTCTGGAAGGTCTATCGTTCCACTGTGCAGCTTTATGCGCCGTAGCTTTCGTGATTAAGGGTCCTATTCCTATTTAATGTAAATGAGCACCGTTCTGCTAGATCGGCGCTCGTTTACTGGGCCTATTACACGGCCCGATAATCGTTTAGCGAGGGCTGCAGGGACATCATTACTGATGTCCTTGCAGCCCTTGTTTAAACACCATACTTTACCTAAGCATGTTGCAGGTCTTCTCCACGGCGGTCCTGGCCAGTGATTGGCTGAGCGGTCTGTCAGCTCAGACAGGCTGCACCGAAGCTGCTGCAGCGCGCGGGACCGGGAGGAAGAAGGAGCGCAGAAGAAGACCTGCAACATGCTTAGGTAATAAATGGTGCTTGTGAAATCGTTGGTCACCCGCCATGCATTGCTATTCCACGCAGCGATGCGCTGTTGGTGCCTGATGATTTTAGGTTTGAACCTAAATAAACAATCATCGGCTGATCGTTGTCTCTATTCCATGGAGCGATTCAGCCGATTATCGCTCCATGGAATAGGACCCTTATATGCCCTAAGCTGTCTAGCTGTTAAAGAAAAATCTAGAGATCAGTGCGAGGATCCTTCCTTCTGCAAGTGTGATAAAACAGCAATAATGGTGTGACACCCCATAGCAACCATGGACGTCAGGTTTACTTAATGTTATACCCTTATAGGCAGCCTAGTCAGCCCAGTAATACTGATGGTGGAGACTGAAGACCAAGACCATGGCTAGGTTTGTCTTACTCCATTTACTGTCATAGCCATGTGTACAGCGACCCCCAGCATCCCGCCCCCAGATGACCCACGTTTCATCTCTTGTTATGTTCTGTAATGTTGAAAGGAAATTCCAGACCCCAGTCTGCTCCTTTCTGCAAGTGTGAACGTGGCCTTAAAATAACTGCACCGTCCTAATTAGCGGAGAGAAGAGAGATTACCGTAATTACTCCTGGACCCCGGCCAGAGCTTATGAATGAGATCCGTACTCATTCAGCACAGTGATATAAGTAAGTGATGAGTCACGTCAATCTTCTGGAGTAACCTGCACAGTCATTACGTAAAGTACTACTCTGGTGCTGGGTATAAAATTATAATGGTGGAATTATCATTGCTATAAATATAAGAAGCCTGTTCTGCATTGATTTACAATTCAGATTCAAACACTGGAGGCTCCTTTTAGATGTCTTAAAACGAGAACAAGGTCATCACCCATCGCTGACTTGTCCGCTTCTGAGGAAAGAAGTTGCTGGTGTTAAAAACATTTGATAAAAAATGATCAGATTGTTTGCCCTTTGGCTGGTGTCCCTGATCCCCTATGGCTAGTCGGAATAATAGTAGTGGCCAATATGGACTGAAAGGTGTGCGGCCGGGTTTTTGACATGATCCGTCACCATCAACTTGTCTCTATAAATAAACAGTGTAACAACCAATTTGGCTGCATTGGTATATACTGTGCTTAATGGATTGTCAAACCAAATATCTATGCCATGCCTATTGCCTATTAAATACTACCGTACAGTATGGGGCTATGACGCCATGTCTTGGCCAAATAATAATTCTATACAGTTTCCATAATAGAAGTGCTATGGACTATTTGTGTGTCCACAGCTCCTATGCAGACTTTTACGTCTCCATAGTTACAGACTACAAACTATGTAGTCATATCCTGTAGTCCCAGTTCCTTCGATCTGTCCCCTATTTCTTGCTAATAGGGGTCTTCCCACTGTCTTCCGACATCTTGCATCAGGGACAGGAAAGGATTTTCAAGTCCCCAATACTTTTGTTTCTGGAGAGATAAACTGCTGCTAGAGAGGTCTGGCAGAGGTGTGTTCATGGTTATGGAGGGATCGGGAATGTTTATGAAGGGATCGGGAAGCCCCACCAAACTAAAAAAAAGTCAGATGGGGGGGATAGGGGGTGCAGGAAAATAATAAACGTAAAGTCACCTATCCTCAAGCCCCATAGTGCCGCTTCCTGGTTCATGTTCACAGCCGCCAGTGTTTTGCAGCTCTTCTAGCTGTAACATCACGTACCTGTCTGAGTGATTCCCCACTCATCCAATCGGTGACCAGGACGGGACACCGCTCAGCCGGGCCGTGATGTTGCAGCTGGAAGAGCCGGGTATGTGACTTTGCAGCTGGAAGAGTTGAGTATGCGACCATATAGTGAAAAAAAAATTTCACAACTTCAACTGGTACATTCACTTTAACTGGGTTCACACTATGTATATTTCAGTCAGTATTGTGGTCTTCATATTGCAACCAAAACCAGGAGTGGATTTAAAACACTGAAAGGATCTGTTCACACAATGTTGAAATTGAGTGGATGGCCGCCATATAACAGTAAATAACGGCCATTATTTCAATATAACAGCCGTTGTTCTAAAATAACAGCAAATATTTGCCATTAAATGCAGGCATCCACTCAATTTCAACATTGTGTGAACAGATCCTTTCTGTGTTTTTAATCCACTGCTGGTTTTGGTTGCAATACTGACTGAAATATACATATACTGACTGAAATATACGTAGTGTGAACGCAGCCTAAAGGGGAACTATGAACAGGATAGATCAATCTGACCTGCTGATAGCCCCTGACACTGAGGTGGAAGGTATGTGTGTTACCTTCTTCCTTAGTGCCGGTTTCATGCTGTTAGTCAGAGTAATCTTCACTCCAGAGCACCGTTAGGAGCACTGCTGCATCATCCGCCCCGCCCCCTCCATTGATTATCATTAGAAGGAGCGGATCAATGACGCAGAAGTGCTCCTAGCGGTGCTCCGGAACGAAGATTTCTCAGACTAACACCTTCTTCCTCAGTAGCCCCTGCACTCTAAGGGGCTCCCAGCAGATTAGATTCAGTTTCTTCTACGAGTTCTCGTCCTCTACCTCATAATGGGATAATTTGTCACTGTGGGAGACATGACAGCTCTGGAGCAGCGTGTTGCAGTTTGTTCCTGGGAGGCGGACACGTTTCTTTTATGCCGTGTTTTATAAGTGCTCTGTGACTTTTTTACTTTTTTTTTTTTTTTTATGGCTGATTGTAAAAATTAACATTTAATCCCTTTAAAAATAGTGAAAGTTGCTGGGTGTTAACTCGTAAAGTGATGAATAAATAAATGTTAGAGCGCCGGATCAGAGTGCCTGCGGGAACAAAGAATGACAGCCTCCGGAGATCACTATAAATCTATGGCTATTTCCCTTTATGCTGTGTATGTGATATAGGCGTTATCCCAAAAGTCATTGCCTAGTCTCAAGATTGGGAATATCTAGCTTATTGACCCAAGAATGGAGGTGAAGTGCTCCTGGGCCATCGCTCCAGCCATCCTCTATGGCACAGATGTCAAACGCGGGTCCCTCCAGCTGTTGCAAAACTACAATTCCCATCATGTCTGTGTGGTGTCCTACCACAGGTGTTACTGGTCTATACACCCTTCGTAAAAGTCTGTACTTATTGTACTTGTGTGGTGATAAAAGTAGTACTAAAGTTTTGCCACTAGATGTCACTGTGTTAGATATGTGTATTTGGAAGCTGCACTGGATGTAAAGAAGTATTGTTTCTTTGTATGTTACATGAATCTGCAGACCCGTAGGAATCGTTTTTTCTTCTCTCCTATCAGCTCTCTCTTTACTTCTTTTATTGCACTCTTCACCCACTCACAGCACGTAACAGTTAGTTACGCTAGGGAAGGAAGCCACATGGGTGGAGGAGGTGCAAGAGTTCTTTTGTGTTGGACATTGTGGAGGAAGGACGCAAGCTAGATAGCTCTCCACAGTGGTCCTTTCTGGGCCCTGGCCCTCTCCCAGGTCCCCGTACCCTTAAAGCTCAGTCTTCGCTAGAGCCCTGCAAGGGTAGGAAGCAAGACAGTGCACAGTTAACAGTTTCTTCTCAGTAACGCTACACAACACTATGCAGTGCTAAAACTCTTCTAAGAGAGGTCAAACCAAAGACAACCTCAACCTACGCCGAGGACAAGAAATGTCACAGAGCAGGACACAGACAGCAGTAAGCTAGGAACTGTTCCGGATAGAGCAAAGTTGCTATAAGCCTATGAACTCTATCTCACAGCGCGGGTGTCAGCAGGAAACCCTCAGCATTCCGCTCATCCCAGGTAACAAAGTCTGGGGCCTGTGTCAGCCGAGTCTAGTTGGAATAAGGTGGTGTGAAGACTATTTAAGGTCAATACACAGGCACAGATGTTCTTCTTCTTCTAAATCTTCTACCTCATCCTCCAACATCCCGGCAGAGCACAGTACTACCTGGGTTGAGACTCACGGCATCCTCATCTCTGCTACTCTGCTTCTTTGTATTACTCAGTACACTGCCCAGTTGGCACGACTGTATCCTAGACTACATTCCTACTGCAGATTCAGTTGCTTTATTGTCAAGTATTTGTCTGGAACTATTGTCAAGTGTATTACCAAGTGCTTTATCACAAGAAACCTTATAATCGTGTGACCTTGCCTCAAGCACGTATCATCTTAGTAAAACAAGCTTATTTAAGTTAAAGAGACTCTGTGATCTTTCGCTTTCCACCGACACAGCACATTACCTAACCTTGGGACACTTCCCCTTTCTGTGGGTGGCGGTTCCTATAGTCCGGGAGGGTCACTACACCACTCTGGCCATCTGTGATCACACTATCCCAAGGGGGTACACCACACCTGGACAGCCAAAGCTAAAGCTTTGGCTGTCCAGGCATGATGGGAATTGTAGTTTGACACCCCTGATACTATAGACAGTAAACAGAGCAGTGGTCTAGGATGTTCCCTGCCGTCCTGTTCACACAGGAGACATTCAAACTTCCATTCTTGTGATCAGTAGATGTAAAACATTACTATATGGCGGCATTTTTCATGTCACTGCTACATAGAGATATACAGTACATTATTTAATGGTGTATAATGACATACATTATAATATATCTTATCAGAGTAAAATTCTTCTTACTGTTGTTCATGCTTCTTTCCTCTGAAGTCACCAGTACTAAATGTTGGGGGCCCTGTTGCAGATTTTACATTGGAGCGCAGGGGCTTCAGATTATTTCTCTGCACAGAGTCAGAGTTGGTGTTATACTTCAGAGCTCACTGGAAATGATGATGAGTGCAGCTCTGGAGTATAATACAGGATTTAACTCAGGATCAGTACAAGATAAGTAATGTAATGTATGTACATAGTGACCCCACCAGCAGAATAGTGAGTGCAGCTCTGGGGTTTAATACAGAATGTAACTCAGGATCAGTAATGTAATGTATATACACAGTGACCCCACAAGCAGAATAGTGAGTGCAGCTCTGGGGTTTAATACAGTGCTAATGTATCGTGTATCCCTAAGTAGTAGTGTCCCCAGACATACCGCTATACTGTGTGTATAGATACCGCTACATAGTGCTCAATCCCAACATACAGTGACCGAATAACAACATATATATTATTAATCTAATAGGAGTTCTGTGTAATGTGTATTCGCTATACCGTAGTGTGCCGTCCTACGTGTTTCTTCTCCTTCAGCCGGGGCGGTTGTTGTTCTTCGTGCAATTGCACACTATGGGAGAATTTCTGAGGATTTGCAAAAACTTTTTGGAATTTTTTAAAAAATTTTAAATTTTTTTTTTTAAAAAAATATTTACGGAAATTGATTTTATATGAGCCGCTTTGTATCACTGTGTGTTGTGTCTAACAATCACATCTGCTTCTCCGTCACCCAGCAGGACGTCCCCCCACGGCACAGTGGGTGGTGGAGGGGGTCTACATTCTCTTGCTGGGAACTGGATCCCTCCAGGTTGCTGTAGATGGGAGGTCACTGGCTGAGAACATGTCACCTCCCTATGGGAAGCTTTACTGAGTATAGGGGCCTGGAAACTTCCAGAAGCTGAATGAGAAACAGTGCGGTTATACAGATAATAGTTAGGATGTAACAGCCGGCAGGGAAGCCAAGGGGAGTTCTTAGCAATGATTGACTATAAGACGCAGGAATATTTCTAGCTCTGTTTATTATTGAGCTGTTATATATCTGATGCTACAGCCCGGAATATTCTACTTAAAGGGAACATCTACCAAGTGCTCTATTATTACTGCAATACATAAAAAGCTTTGTCAATTTATTACATTACAGTTACAGTTGGTTTTATACTTCAGAGCTGCACTCACTATTCTGCTAATCAGCAAAATGATGACTGCAGCTCTAGAGTATAAGGGCCTTAGTCCACGGGACAATTTTCGTTCGCATAATCGTCAACGATAAACGTTCTCCCATTTACACGGAACGATGATCGTTACTTATGATCGTTCTTGCGGTCGCTATTGCGTTCGTCACTACTGCGAACAACCGAACGCCGTCTTATTCCACGCGAGTGATTAGTGAACGAGCAACGATAAAAATAGGTCCAGGTCTTACTAAGCGATAAACGATTTCTCATTCGCTGTTTAATTGTAAACTGCTATTCAACCGAACGATTATCGCTTCATTCCAAACGATTTAACGATTATCCGAACGATAATCGTCCCGTGGAATAGGGCCCTATGGGTATGTGCACACTTGGCGGATCACCTGCCGCAGATTCCGCAGCTCGCCCCCCAGATTGCGGCTGTTCTCCAAGGTTCCGTAGTGTGCACATACCCAAATAAAGGATATAGCTCAGAATCAATAATGAAATGTGTGTACACAGTGACCTAACCAGCAGAATAGTGAGTGCAGCTCTGGAGTATAATACAGGATTTAACTCAGGATAAATAATGTAATGTATGTACACAGTGACCCTACCAGCAGAATAGTGAGTGCAGCTCTGGAGTATAATACAGGATTTAACTCAGGATCAGTAATGTAATGTATGTACACAGTGACCTCACCAGCAGAATAGGGAGTGCAGCTCTGGAGTATAATACAGGATTTAACTCAGGATCAGTAATGTAATGTATGTACACAGTGACCTCACCAGCAGAATAGGGAGTGCAGCTCTGGAGTATAATACAGGATGTAACTCAGGATCAGTAATGTAATGTATGTACACAGTGACCCCACCAGCAGAATAGTGAGTGCAGCTCTGGAGTATAATACAGGATGTAACTCAGGATCAGTAATGTAATGTATGTACACAGTGACCTCACCAGCAGAATAGTGAGTGCAGTTCTGGAGTATAATACAGGATTTAACTCAGGATCAGTAATGTAATGCACAGGGACTCCACCCGCAGAATAGTGAGTGCAGCTCTGGGGTATAATACAGGATGTAATTTAGTATCAGTACAGGATCAGTAATGTAATGTATATACACGGTGACCCCACCAGCAGAATAGTGAGTGCAGCTCTGGAGTATAATACAGGATGTAATTTAGTATCAGTACAGGATCAGTAATGTAATGTATGTACAAAGTTTTGTAGAGAGTTGGTGTATGAAGTGTATTCTTATATATAGATCACCCACACATCTTCTTAAGCAGTGTTTGCCGTCTGATGTCCTTTAGTAGATAATTATCCTTCAGCTTCTGGGTATAATGGCCACATGTTTAAAGAGAAGCCTTAAAAGCGAGACAACATGTACAACTTGAAAACCGCTCCCCTGAGACCAAGCAATTTCTCCTTCCAAGGAAATCTGATATCTCCTCCTGCATACGAGAGAGTGAGGTGGATGGGAGAAAGCAAAGTCCGCTGTGTGGTAGACCAGATGTAAAACAATCCTGGATCTGATGGACGATCAGTGCTGCATTTGGACATACAGGAAATTAATAGGATAAGCCGTAGACGGGTTTCCCTTCTGCTACCGTGGAATCACACGTGGAGGAAGTTTTACTATACAAAAAAATCTGTAGAGGATTTTGCTTCAGTTTTGTGTAGACTAAGGCTATCTTCACACACCCATTTTAGAGGCCTAATTTTATGGTGGAAGCCTTGATTTACCTTTGAGGAACAGCATGGATCCTCTCCAGCAGGCAGACAGAGCCCAGGCTGTATGGGGCACAAAGCACATGGTAAGCCCCGCCCCCACTTCCTGTAATTTGTCCTTATCTAGCTGTTACTAGAGTAGACACACCTAGTGATCAAGACTTTGGAGTTGTTTTTCTGGGATAAGTTTCAGATCGCAAGGAGTCTGACTGCCCACCCCATCTCAAGAATGAAGCCTGATTTTTGTTTTGAATGCAGCGGAAACACGCACATGAGCACTGCTGCTCTATTCAATGGGGGACTCCGGCACCTCGACAGACACTGAAAGTAATATCAGCACATTTAAAACAAGTCCGTGTTCCTCAGATTGTGGGGTCCCAGTGGTCAGACCCCCCCACGCGATATGACACTTATTCATTATCCTGTGGATAGGGGATAAGTTCTTCTAAAGGAGTAGTTCAGCCAAAAAAGAAAAAGAAAAAATATATATATATATATATATATATATATATATTTTAATGGGGTATTCCCCTCCATAGCTTTACATATTGGCCAAAGCAAGTTATTTTGCAAGTTATGTATTTTGAGCAGTTTTGGTGCTTTTTTATGCAGACACAAAAGCAGGACTCATCTAGCTCACATCCCACTCCGTCTCCTCACGCCCTCATCCACTGCAACAGTCCTCACCCCCAGACCTCATCCAGTGGCCACAGCAGCAATATCCCCAGAAATCATCCCCTGCCGCCTGCAGCATCCCCAGACTGTCCTTACTCCCTGGACATCATACCCCACCGCCTGCATCATCCATTGCTTGTCCTCCCCCCCCCGGACATCATCCCCCACCATCTGCAGCATGCCTTGACTGTTCCCCCCAGACATCAGCACTTCATGACTGACCTCACGCCTGACCTCTGCTACTTTACTGGCACAACTCTGCAAATTTACTATCTAACCTCTGATATCTCACTGACTCACCTCTGCTACTTCACTACCTCAACTCTGCTACTTCAGTGACTGACCTCTGCTACTTCACTGACTCACCTTTGCTCTTTGCTACCTCAGCCCCCTCAGCCACCGCAGCAGTCCTCACCCCCAGACCTCATCCAGCGGCCACAGCAGCAATCTCCCCAGACATCATCCCTTGCCGTCTGCAGCATCCCCTGACTGTCTTCACCCCCTGGACATCATACCCCACCACCTGCATCATCCATTGATTGTCCTCCCCCCCGGACATCATCCCCTGCTGCCTGCAGCATCCACTGACTGTCCTCCCCCCAGGACATCATCCCCCACCATCTGCAGCATCCCTTGACTGTTCCCCCCCCAGCCATCAGCACTTCCCCGACTGACCCCCCCACCTGACCTCTGCTACTTTACTGACACACCACTGCTAATTCACTATCTAACCTCTGCTACTTCACTGACTCACCTCTGCTACTTCACTATCTCACCTCTGCTGTGGGTATCAGCTCTGCTACATTATGGAGCAAACAGACAGAAGCACTGCATGAAGGGAAATGTAGTTTTCCAGCCGCATCATCTTGGATAAAGACCATTTAAAAAAACAAAACTTGTGACTCAGGAATGGCGGCAGCTAGGAAGACGGGAGACGGCTCAAAATACTCGGGGGGACTTGGTAGGAGCTTTTCATTTTTTAGCTCTTGGGGGGAATACTCTTTTAAATCAACTGGTGCCAGAAAGTGCCAGAGATTTGTTATTTACTTCTATTAAAAAACATCCAGTCTTCCAGTACTTATCAGCTGCTGTATGTCCTACGGGAAGTGATGTTTTCTTTCCAGTCTAACACAGTGCTCTCTGCTGCCACCTCTGTCCATGTCAGGAACTGTTCAGAGCAGGAGACGTTGGGGACTTACCACTGCTCTGGACAGTTCCTGACATGGACAGAGGTGGCAGCAGAGAGCACTGTGTCAGACTGGAAAGAATACACCACTTCCTGTAGGACATACAGCAGCTGATAAGTACTGGAAAACCTGAGATTATTTAATAGAAGTAAATTAAAAAATCTCTTGCACTTTCTGCCGTGAGTTCATCTGAAATAATATTTTTTGTTGGACTACCCCTTTAAGTTGAAGTACACCTTTAATAAAGGGGTTGTGAGTCACATGAGGCTATTACATGGAGGGAAGTTGTTTCAAACAACAGTGACCATTTCATTTTACAGCCCCAGAATTACAGCCATAAAGTTCATATGTGTGTGAATAAAGGGCTGTTTTATTATTCAGTTCTGTATAAGGGAAAGGTAACAAATATCACATTGCTGCAAAGCTTGGCCTATAGTTATGTATCAGTCAGATATGTACTAGTTACAGGCCTGGTCAGACACTGGGTCTTACCACAAGAGGGCACTAAAAGCGCTTCCCCTGCTGCCTTATATAAGGGCTCTCGGAGGCTACTTATAGGTAGTGTACCTCTAGGATGCACATTTTGGCCAGCTGACAGATTATGAGATTGGCATTTAGGCCTTTCTGACCAAGCTGTTATGAGTTGTTGGGCACCGTGATTATGTGAGGGCACGCACACAAGGACTGGAACCATATTATCTTTAGTGATAAATCCAGGTTCTGTTTGGGATCCATTAACAAACTGATGATGTGGAGGACACAATGCCCGCTGCTGGTGTGATGTGAGGAAAACACACTGCCCCCTGCTGGTGTGCTGATGTGGAGGACACATTGCCCCCTGCTGGTGTGATGATATGGAGGACACACTGCCCCATGCTGGTGTTATGATGTGGAGGACACACTGCCCCCTGCTGGTGGGATTATGTGGAGGACATTCTGCCCCCTGCTGGTGTGTTGATGTGGGCAGGACATGCTTCCCCCTGCTGGTGTGATAATTTGGAGGACACACTGCCCTCTCCTGGTGTGATGATGTGGAGGACACACTGCCCTTTGCTGGTGTGATGATGTGGAGGACAGACTGCCCCCTGCTGGTGTGCTGATGTGGAGGACACATTGCCCCCTGCTGGTGTGATGATGTGGAGGACACACTGCCCCCTGCTGGTGGGATTATGTGGAGGACATTCTGCCCCCTGCTGGTGTGTTGATGTGGGCAGGACATGCTTCCCCCTGCTGGTGTGATAATTTGGAGGACACACTGCCCTCTCCTGGTGTGATTATGTGGAGGACACACTGCCCTTTGCTGGTGTGATGATGTGGAGGACAGACTGCCCCCTGCTGGTGTGATGATGTGGAGGACAGACTGCCCCCTGCTGGTGTGATGATGTGATGAGCCTTCACGTAGGACAGTGGTCTCTCCCTAGTAGTGATATGAGGATACTGACAACTCAGTGATATGTACAGGACATCCTGCAGCCACATGTGTTGTCCAGCTGCTGCAGGATAATACTCCCCACACATAGCAAGGTCTCCCAGGAATATCTCCGCCATATTGTGACACTTCTTTGGCTGCCCAGTCACCACATGGTTAGTCAATTATTTATTGCTAGCCAGCATCGGCAACTTACTGGCCTGTATCCTCCATACCCAACCGTATCTGATCATGTATCACACAATGGTGTGGTGCCTCGGGGGAGCTTAGGGTCACTTGGGCACGTGTCACGGTAGCCTGGAGTGGTAGTAGACCCACCCCGGGTTGTTGGTACCGCCACTCGCAGAAAGGGGAAATAACCCAAGTTTATGATGGTGTGTAGGTGCAGGTGCTAACTGAGTAGACTAGAGTCCTGTGCGTATTAGTAAAAATATAATGCTTTACTGTCAGATAAATCAGGTTGAACAGTACACGTGATGAAAACAGTGCAAATCATGGCACAGAACGTTGGTGCTGACAGTGGGGTAGAACCAGTGCTTGCAGTAGTAGTAGGTGCTGTGTAGTAGAGAGAAGAGAAGAAGAGGAGCTGCCAGAGGAGCCCTGCCCAAAGTAGTAAGTGTGCTCTGCCAAAACAGGTGTAGAGAAAAAAGAGTTAAGAAGATAATTGTACTCATGGATACCTATACGTCCCCCATGGTAGGCAACTCCCCTAGTGTCCCCCATGGTAGGGATCTCCCCTAGTGTCCCCCATGGTAGGGATCTCCCCTAGTGTCCCCCATGTTAGGCATCTCCCCTAGTGTCCCCCATGGTAGGCATCTCCCCTAGTGTCCCCCATGGTAGGCATCTCCTCTAGTGTCCCCCATGGTAGACATCTCCCCTAGTGTTCCCCATCGTAGACTTCTCCCCTAGTATCCTACCTGGTGTAATAGGGCCTTTACCCAAGGGTCTGTTAGACACACAGCCTATGTAACGGTACCGATGAAACCATGTGGATATGGTTGACACCTTCTCTGTCTATATGGGAATCTAAAAAAAATTGATGTTACAGGAAATGGAGGCAGTTATGACACCACGGACATCTATATATAATTATAAACGGATAGACTGAGCCACAGCTGATCCAGTCAACATGACTTGGGCAATGGGGATTTCCTGTTTCCCCATGAAACCAGGACTGTAAGGGCTGTAAAACACGGCAGCCTTAAGAGGAGGAAGCCAGCGGTGACTAGAGTTGTCTTCCTCCTCATCCTCCCCTTATTACACGCACAGACAGCGAGCGGGCAGGAGGGGCCCCTAGGAAGATCCTTAGATCACTTGTTGCCCAATTAAAAAGAGAGGCAGTCGCTCATCACTATCGTGATCAGAATTTTTCAACCTGTTGATAGACCAGGATCAACCGACTGTGCATGTCGACTGATTGTGATCTTTTAACAGGCGCTATTACACCAAACGATTATTGGACAAATACTGATAGTCACTTGGTGTAATAGGGCCCTAACTCTTGGGGATGTAACTGCACCGCCCGCCCCATCCCCCCTCCCCTTGGCACGACCCCAGGCACTTACTAAAGCACACAGTAGTGGTGGGTGATGAGAGCTGCTGAGTTGTGTCACGGACAGAGCCCAGTGGGATGCAGGGACGGTGGTGAGCATGGACGGCAGCGATAGACGTGAGGGGCTGCTGTAACTAAAATGACAGCAGCGGAGAAGGTTATGCCGCCCCCTCCGGGACCGCAGGATCTGTCACCTGAATACTCATTTTGCCTCATGGTAGAAGCCACCCTGGTTGGGGGCCTTTTTTTAGATTTTTACATGGAACCAATAAAAATCTAATGGAGCCATCAACAAGACCGAGTGCACGTCCAGACATCTATAAACATTTTCCCACTTTTTCATATTCACATTTTTGTCCATAGGGGGCACTATTATAGTTTTGGTATAAAGTCGTCCCCTATAGGTAGAGGTGAGTAAATACAGTGTAATCTAATGATACATAATGCTGTCACTAATCTCACAGTGAATTAGCTGTATAATTAGTATTACACAGAGCGGCTTTAGTAAGTTATTAAGTGTTAATGTGAGATCCCTCCTCCTCCCGGCCCGGACGTTCTCCAAGGTGTTTTCATGGTAAATATATGACAGTGTTTGGCACAATCACAAGTCCCAGGTGTGAAGTGAGCGGATGCCAGGTAGCAGTCTCTACCTGTAGCAGCCTGCAATGTACTTCCTTGTGTGCAGCACGTAGTTGTCTATTCTAAGACAGGAGCTCCACCTGTCTATGTAGCCCCAAGATGTTCTGCAGCAGCCGTACAGCCAGCAAAATGTCGGATCTAACAAGTGCAAAAATGTGAGGGTAGCAAGTGTAGTAGCTGCTATGTGGTCCAGAAGCATTGACACCCCCAGAAATACTGCGTGATCTCCAGCCCCAATCTCTCTGCTCCCAATTGACCCCTTTTCCAGTCTTTCAGAAAATATCCAGTCTTAAAGTACTTATCAGCTGCTGTATGTCCTGCAGGAAGTGGTGTATTCTGTCCAGTCTGACGCAGTGCATAGAAAACCTCTCCAGCTCTGGACAGTTCCTGACATGGACAGAGGTGGCAGTAGGTAGCACTCTTTCAGACTGGAGAGAATACAACACTTCCTGCAGGACATCCAGCAGCTGGAAAACTTGATTTTTTTTTAATAAAAGTAATTTAAAAATCTGTATAACTTTCTGAAAATATTTTATTTCTTTGGTGTGCCCCTTTAAGTAAATTGTACCTTTTTGGTTTACAATAAAATATCAGCTATTAGCTGGAGACCATCAGCAGTTTGCACTCTATTGTATACTCAATTTTATTACTCAGCTTCTGTTGTTATATTACCTATGCAGCGAGCTCAGACAGGGCTACATGTTCTGTATCATAGTTTACTACGGATGACCTTGCCTCTTCTGTCTTTTTTCAGTGGTCACTGATATATTGGCAGATTGAGGGATAGCGGTGCCGTAACCTGGGGTTGCTGGGCTAGTGTGGTAGTATCAACTATACACTTGTCACGGTGGCCAGTAGTGTTGATGCCCACCCCCCCGGGTATACAAGCACTGGGCTTTGTAAAGGTTGAACCAGGTGTATTGGTGCAGGTGTGCTGAACCCACGGATCGAACGGCGCCGACACGGGGAAGCAATCTGTTTTTCGGACCGAGGCCCGGTTCCCGTGCACAGTGCCGTTCTATGCACCAGAACCAGCCGGTGCTCAAGCACTGGAGGTAGGCCGGCCCGCCCCCAGTGGGAGGGAATTCCCTCCCCTCTATGACGCGGCTCCATTTATTCTGAGGGAGCCGCGTCATACAGGGGAGGGAATTCCCTCCCACTGGGGGCGGGCCGGCCTACCTCCAGTGCTTGAGCACTGGCCGGTTCCGGTGCATAGAACGGCACCGTGCACGGGAACCGGGCCTCGGTCTGAAAAACGGACCGCGGCATCGGCTTCCCCGTGCCGGCGCAGTTCGATCCGTGGGCTCAGGTTGGTGGTACATCCTCTTTAAACAAGGTTAACACTTTACTTTAATATTCTTTCATACAATACAGCTTCATACCTTTCAGTAGTTAGCAATCATTTAGATCAGCGCTTGTTTACTGGACCTATTACACAGTCCAATAATCGTTTAGCTAGGGCTGCACGGACATCGTTCGCAATGTCCATGCAACCCTTGCCCAAACAGGCTCCATTCATTCTGAGGGTTCTCCCGGTCTTTCCCTGCATTCTGTATCCATCCTGGCACTACATGCTCCAGCTTCAGAGCAGCCTGTCTGAGCTGACAGGCCGCTCAGCCAATCACTGGCAGGGACCGCCACGACCAGTCACTGAACGCAGGGGAAGACCGGGAGCGTGGATAGGTACAGTATTAACAGTTTGGGCAATTGTCAGCGGTCGGCCATGCATCACTATTACATGTCGGTGACTAGTTATTTTAGGTCAGTGCCTAAAGAAATGATCGTTTCATCGACTGATTAACATCTCTATTACACTGAGCAATAATCAGCTGAATCGGGCTGATTCGGTCGATTATCGCTCCATGTCATAGGGTCCTTAGTAGTGCAGTACTCTGCTGGGATGACTAGTGGTGACTTGGTGTAGATAGAAGACTCTCGTACCCACAGTTAGTATAAGAAGATAGGAGAAGAAGACCACCTTATGTCAAGCAAGCCCAGCGAGTGTCAGGTTTGGTAGTATGATTCTTAGGCTTGAACAACTGGGCAGAGCTAACCTCTCAGGATTACCTGAGTAGGCCGAGCAAGATCCAATGGAGTACTTCAGCTTATGCTATTTGCTCCACTGCAGATTAATCCGGGCATTGAATTGTCCTGAGTAGTATAAGAATCCCTGGCGTAGGCAAGGTTAAACCCAGGTGACAGAGACCCCACCTTGGAGTTTAGCGGTGCTTAGTAGTTTCCTCAAAGACTCTAACAAGAAATCTGTAAGCTATTGCTTCTGACAAGGGACCTGGCCCTGGGCCAGGCCCAGATACAGGCTTCAGCAGGAACTCTTTCTCTCTCTCTTTTTCTTTTTCTCTCGACCCTCCCACCAGGAACTAAGTCTCCTAAATAGGGGTGACAGGGACTATTGGTGGGGAAAGTGCAGAAAGGCGCCCATCATCCCAGAGTGTGATACCTGACCTTTGAATAGGACACCTGCACTGGGACACTACAGAGGTATCAGTACAGAGACAACAGAGAATTACAGGTGTAGCACTTTTCTATGTTTGGGCAATAAGCATACAGTAGATCTTAAAAGGCTCAAATGGCGGCAAGTGCTTGTTGGTTGTTTACGAGGGGACTAAGCTTTAAGCTGTCAGGCAGAAATGACGGACATCTCCGATGCTAAACTAGTTCCACAGATTCCTGTGACTTCAGATTCCACCTGCCGGAGCAGTGCTCTAAGTCATGTTTTCGGTTCTCTTTGTTCCTTAGCAATGGTTAGATTAGGTTTGTACAAATCACCATGGAGTCAAAAGGCAGAAGACAAAGAGGTTGTGCTGTAAAATCTACCGGCTGCATCACACAAGTCTGAGAACAATAAACTTGACTACATTAACCATCGCTTATCCGCTACAAGAACCTGACAAAAGAGATTATGAAATCACTCGTAATTGGCCAATGGCCAGTAGTGAACCTAAACGCTATGGGGGAGATTTATCAAACATGGTGTAAAGTAAAATTGGCTCAGTTGCCCCTAGCAACCAATCAGATTCCACCTTCTATTTTCCAAAGAGTCTGTGAGGGATAAAAGGTGGAATCTGATTGGTTGCTAGGGGCGACTGGGCCAGTTTCACTTTACACCAATCCTATGCCTACATATACACTCATTTTTTTCATTGTGACTAATGAAGCAGCTTAGCCATAGGTTTTGACTCATCACTTCCTATAGTTAAGTTTTTTGTGTCTCCATGGTAACAGACTACAAACTAACTCTGTGTAGTCTGATTCTGCAGTCATACTTTCTTCTATGTGTAATTTTCCAGTTTTGTCTGTTATTCTAAAGTAGGAGACAAATCAGGTACGTTGATTGTACGGTACAAGGTAAAGTTATTTATCATGAAAACCTCCCAGCTTACAAACCAAAAAGGGAACAAGGGAAAGGCATTAAAATGTAACTTTTATTAAAGGAGAAGTCTATCGTCTGGTTCCCGATCCCACAGCAGCTTCCTGGTCTGAGCAGGGACCTGGGTCGTGACATGTCAGCCCTGCTCACCCAGTCAGTGGCTGAGGCGGGACCCCCGCACTGGAGCTGGGGACGAAGCTATATGTTGTTATATTCAACCACTTCCTCCCGGCTCCTTTGAAAAAAATGCCTGACGCCAGACTTCCCCTTTAATTATCATAAAACATCACAACTTTCCAAATCAATAAAAATAAGCCAGCAAGACACTATAGACAAAAATTGGACACATTTTGCATCAACCAATCACCGCTCACTGATTGGTTGCTATTTGTCTGGGCCAATGTCTTAGGAAATTAGCACTAGGATAACATAAAAAATCCAAAAATGGCTATTGGAAAAAGACCCTAAAACAATAGGGTGGTCCCACAACACCACACCAACCCCCAAAAATGAATCCTGACTTGTTAACGAAGACTTTCTTACTATTTAGGGTCATTGTTTCCCAGTAAGACAATGGGTTGAGGATCCTTATAATCACGTCACCTGCCATTTGTCTTGTTGCATCCGACACAAAAAGTTACTGACGTAGTTGGCAGGATTCGAACCTGCGCGGGGAAACCCCAATGGATTTCAAGTCCATCGCCTTAACCACTCGGCCACAACTACACACACACCTGTCAGTGTTCTCTGTCATTATATTCATGAATCTCATCAGGTTCCAAAGCAGAAGAACCTGTATAACAGTAGATGACAAACGTGGGAAGCCTCCTTCTACTGACTCCTGCAGGGTTGATCCCAGACAACTACTATCCAAAGCTTTCTGCTCTAGAGGGTTTGTAGCTTGTAGGAGAATGAAGAAAGAATGAACAAACAAACTAGGAGAACATTTATGGTGCTTTATTTTATTTATTATTATGTGATAAAACATAAAATATGGGCCTTAAAGGGGTTATCCAGGATTAGAAAAAGCTGCTGTCTAGCAAAAACAGCAATCTTCCGTACACCACATTTTACATTATTTTGGGTCCATAATGAAAGTGAAATCTGTATATGGAAGGTGACAAGTATCTCCTTTTGATATGTTGCTGCCCATGGTGAGACTGACAATTCCTTCCATATTTGTTATTATCTATTCAGTCTCCTTCCCATAGTTCCGAGCTGCTGCTTTCTGCTGAAGACAAATAAATCTGTGTGTGAGCCCTTCTCTCTGTCTCCCCTCCTTCCCCCTCCCTTCTGAGACAGCTGATGTAAACAAGTGCCTGGCAGGCTGTATGTGCAACAATGTAGCTTCTTTGTAATGCTGGGAGGGATAATCACAGTGAGTTCATCAGCAACTTGACCTAAGAATAACCCTCCCAGCATTACAAAGAAGCTATAATGTTGCAGATAAAGCCTGCCAGGGACTTGTTTACACCATGGGCAGCAACATATCAAAAGCGGAATACCCCTTTTAATTCCAGCTGACAAGTTCCCTTTGAGACCAATGCAGGAGATGGGTTGAGTATTCATTATAATCGTCTTACCTGCCATTGTCTTGTTGCATCTGAAACAAAATCTCACAGCCGTAGTTGGCAGGATTCGAACCTGCGCGGGGAAACCCCAATGGATTTCAAGTCCATCGCCTTAACCACTCGGCCACAACTACACATAGTTATGAATACTCTCTGTCATTATATTCATGAATTTCATTGGGTTCCAAAGCAGAAGAACCTGTTTAACAGTGGAAGAACTAAAATGGGAATCTTCCTTCTACTGTCATCCCAGAGACTCCTGCAGGTTGGATCCCAGACAACTACTATGTGAAGATTTCTTCTACCCTGAGTAATTGTGTGTCGGGAAAGAGTATGGAAACCCCGAGAACCCTTGGCATTTGACTCCCGATGGCTAAAGAAATTGGATGCCGTTCTATGGAGTCCGAGAAAACATAAATACGGACTTCTATGTCTTCATGTTTTCCTGGCAACACAAGGGCGGCATCCAACTGGACAGATGTGCAGCATAGCTACATAACATTCAGTTAATCAAAACACACATACATACATATATATATATATATATATATATATATATATATATACACACACACAGTGGTACCTCGGTTTAAGAGTAACTTGGATTGAGAGCGTTTTGCAAGAAGAGCTCACAGTTTTTCAAAATTGTAACTTGGTTTAAGAGCATTGCTTTGGTGTAAGAGCTCCCTGTACTGGGTGGGAGGGGGAGTGGGGGAGGGGCATGGTCTGCATAGTGGGGTCTACAGCACTGTACTCTGACCCAGGAAGTCTCCCTCCCCTTCCACATCATAGCAGATCCACTTCAGGCTGGGGCTTACATCAGAGGACAGGATTGTGGAGGTCTCCCCAGACAGAGAGTGCTCTATGTATGTGCCCACATATACCCTGCTTATTCCTTCATGCTCCTGGCAGCCCTTGTGTTTCCCCCCTCTCCATTCCAGCTATAATATGCCTGCTCTTACACTCAGCCATACACACTGCTGTTATAATGTGCCTGCACTTACACTCAGCTTTACAACACTGCTGCTATAATGTGCCTGCACTTACACTCAGCTTTACAACACTGCTGCTATAATATGCCTGCTCTTACACTCAGCCATACACACTGCTGTAATAATGTGCCTGCTCTTACACTCAGCTATACAACACTGATGCTATAATGTGCCTGCACTTACACTCAGCTATATAACACTGCTGCTATAATGTGCCTGCACTTACACTCCTCTATACACATTGCTGCTACAATGTGCCTGCACTTACACTCAGCTATACAACACTACTGCTATAATGTGCCTGCTCTTACACTCAGCTATACACACTGATGCTATAATGTGCCTGCACTTACACTCAGCTATACAACACTGCTGCTATAATGTGCCTGCTCTTACACTCAGCTATACACACTGCTGCTATAATGTGCCTGCACTTACACTCAGGTATACACACTGCTGATATAATGTGCCTGCACTCACACTCAGCTATAGACACTGCTGTTATAATGTGCCTGCTCTTACACTCAGCTATACAACACTGCTGCTATGTGCCTGCACTTACACTCAGCTATACACACTGCTGTTATAATGTGCCTGCACTTACACTCAGCTATACACACTGCTGATATAATGTGCCTGCACTTAGACTCAGCTATACACACTGCTGTTATAATGTGCCTGCACTTACACTCAGCTATACACACTGCTGATATAATGTGCCTGCACTTACACTCAGCTATACACACTGCTGTTATAATGTGCCTGCACTTCCACTCAGCTATACACACTGCTGATATAATGTGCCTGCACCTACACTCAGCTATACACACTGCTCATTCTCACTTCCTGATTGGTCCATGCTGAACACACGCACCTTCCCCATTGCTGTCATGTGACCCCACAGAACTCTGACATCAGCCCTGCTTCTCTATTCTAGCCTGTTGTACTACACTACTACATTAGTACAACTGCTGCTGAGTTATCAGGTTTATGCAGTTACTATACATTATACTCCACATGCTGATTGCTATACTGTACAGTAACTTATATATCACATATCCAGCTGCTGTGTTATCAGGGTTATACAGTTACTATACATTATATACCACATGCTGCTATACTGTAGAGTAACTTATATATCACATATCCAGCTGCTGTGTTATCAGGGTTATACAGTTACTATACATTATACACCACATGCTGCTATACTGTACAGTAACTTATATATCACATATCCAGCTGCTGTGTTATCAGGGTTATACAGTTACTATACATTATACTCCACATGCTGATTGCTATACTGTACAGTAACTTATATATCACATATCCAGCTGCTGTGTTATCAGGGTTATACAGTTACTATACATTATATACCACATGCTGCTATACTGTAGAGTAACTTATATATCACATATCCAGCTGCTGTGTTATCAGGGTTATACAGTTACTATACATTATATACCACATGCTGCTATACTGTACAGTAACTTATATATCACATATCCAGCTGCTGTGTTATCAGGGTTATACAGTTACTATACATTATACACCACATGCTGCTATACTGTACAGTAACTTATATATCACATATCCAGCTGCTGTGTTATCAGGGTTATACAGTTACTATACATTATATACCACATGCTGCTATACTGTACAGTAACTTATATATCACATATCCAGCCGCTGTGTTATCAGGGTTATAAAGTTACTATACATTATATACCACATGCTGCTATACTGTACAGTAACTTATATATCACATATCCAGCTGCTGTGTTATCAGGGTTATACAGTTACTATACATTATACACCACATGCTGCTATACTGTACAGTAACTTATATATCACATATCCAGCTGCTGTGTTATCAGGGTTATACAGTTACTATACATTATACATGCTGATTGCTATACTGTAAGTAACTTATATATCACAGATTCAGCTGTTTCTAAATGTTTGTTTCATCTGTTCTACATGTTATTCATTATTTTTAGGGTATTGAACCAATTGTCTGCATTTATATGATTTCTTATGGGAGAATGAGCGTTGTTATAACAGTGATTTGGATTACAAGCGCCGTCCCGGAACAAATTATGCTCATAATCCAAGGCACCACTGTGTATATATCCCTCAGGGTAGCAAGGTGTAAAAACCTCTATAAAGTACAATGCTGGCTTTTAAATATGTCCATAAATCAGGTTATTTTTAAAGGGTAGTTCATAAAAAAAAATTCTTTCAAATCAACCGGTGCCTGAAAGCTGACACTTTCATTATAATTGATTGTAATTTATTTCTATAAAAAAAAAATCTCCAGTCTTCTAGTACTTATCAGCTGCTGTATGTCCTGCAGGAAGTGATGTATTCCTTCCAGTCTGGAGAGCAGGAGAGGTTTTCTATGGAGATTTGCTGCTGCTCTGGACAGTTCCTGACATGGACAGAGGTGGCAGCAGAGAGCGCTGTGTCAGACTGGAGAGAAGGACTATTTATTTATTTATGTATTTATGCAAAAAGAGTATTTTTAGCATATATATATATATATATATATATATATATATATATATATATATATAGCAAATATAAACCTTTAATCCTCCTATCATTTACTCTCTCCCTTTAGATCTTATTTTGCACCTTGAATACCCATAAAATCGACATGGATAAACTCCTGGGAGGGCAGATCGGCCTTGAAGACTTCATCTTCGCCCACATAAAAGGTTCAAAGAAAGAAGTTGACGTAATGAAGTCTGAAGATGCTTTGGGGTTGACCATTACGGACAACGGAGCGGGGATCGCTTTTATAAAGGTAAATGTCCTACTGCGTTTTATAGATTTTTTTCCACTAGATCTGACTGAATGAAGGGTAC
The DNA here is from genome assembly GCF_027789765.1 of Dendropsophus ebraccatus. Taxonomy (NCBI): domain Eukaryota; kingdom Metazoa; phylum Chordata; class Amphibia; order Anura; family Hylidae; genus Dendropsophus; species Dendropsophus ebraccatus. The sequence goes on along the minus strand of NC_091461.1, from coordinate 116,849,645 downwards.
TTCGGCAATTTTTTTTCTTTCTAATCCAGTGGTGTTATATAGATTTGTAATTTTCTTCTATTTAAAAATCTCAAGTCTTCCAATACTTATCGGCTGCTGTATGTCCCGCAGGAAGTGGTGTATTCTTTCCTGTCTGACACAGTGCTCTCTGCTGCCCCCTCTGTCCATGTCAGGAACTGTACAGAGCAGGAGAGGTTTTCTACGGGGATTTGCTGCTACTCTGGACAGTTCCTGACATGGACAGAGGTGGCAGCAGAGAGCACTCTGTCAGACAGGAAAGAATACACCACTTCCTGCAGGACACACAGCAGCCGATAAGTATTGGAAGACTGGAGCTTTTTATAGTTTTGAAAAAGAAGAAAAAGATTTTCTCTTTATTGCTGGAGTGCCCCTTTAAAGCGAAACCCAGGAGGAAGAATTCGCTTTCCAAGCATATAAAACATAGATTATAGGAAGCAATAGACTCTGTAATGTCAAGATGGTTGACTGTAGCTGCAACCTCTTGTCCTCAGGGACTGTAGGAAGCGCAGCTCTGGAGTACAAACTGATATGATATGATAAGATATGAAGGTCACCAATAATGTACACAGTGGTTTATTACCGAGATCTCAGCTATCAGTTCCCTATATCATGTACTTTACCCTGAATGTAGTAAATCTGGGTGGAGGGTGCGTATACTTAGTAGATCACATAGTTTAGTATCTGCTTCTGTCGTGGAGTATATTACGCAACACTATATACTGTACGTCAATGCTGACGTTATCGTCATCTGCCAGTAAATTTGCTGACACGTAATACGTTAGTAGATTAAGTGGGAAGCAGAAGTGACATAGAGATACATAGATAGATGTGTTATATGGTTTATATCTAATAACCTTACATCAAAAGGTAAGGAAATGCAGAGCTGCATTCATACTTCTGCAGGTTAGAATTGGAAACAGTCAACAGGCTTGTTCACAGACAAAGCCCTAGCAGATTTTCTGAAGTTCCTTCATCATATTCCTGTATATTAGCTTTTAAACCTGCCCAATTGTGAGTGCAGCTCTGGAGTATAATACAGGATGTAACTCAGGATCAGTAATGTAATGTATGTATATAGTGATCCCACCAGCAGAATAGTGAGTGCAGCTCTGGAGTGTAATACAGGATGTAACTCAGGATCAGTAATGTAATGTATGTAGACAGTGACCCCACCAGCAGAATAGTGAGCGCAGCTCTGGAGTATAATACAGGATGTAACTCAGGATCAGTAATGTAATGTATGTACACAGTGACCTCACCAGCAGAATAGTGAGTGCAGCTCTGGAGTATAATACAGGATGTAACTCAGGATCAGTACAGGATCAGTAATGTAATGTATGTAGACAGTGACCCCACCAGCAGAATAGTGAGCACAGCTCTGGAGTGTAAAACAGGATGTAACTCAGGATCAGTACAGGATCAGTAATGTAATGTATATACACAGTGACCCCACCAGCAGAATAGTGAGTGCAGCTCTGGAGTATAATATAGGATGTAACTCAGGATCAGTAATGTAATGTATGTACACAGTGGCCCCACCAGCAGAATAGTGAGCGCAGATCTGTAGTGTAATACAGGATGTAACTCTGGAGTATAATACAGGATCAGTAATATAATGTATGTACACAGTGACCCCATTAGCAGAATAGTGATTGCAGCTTTGAAGTATAATACAGGATGATGGGAACCCTCCATTACTATAATCTATCCTTAGTATATTCTCTATCGCCTATTACACAGGTTTTCCAGCCCAGGTCATTGCTGCGATTCATTATTAGCTTTTATATACACCAGACAGATGATGGATCCCTCCATATTTCTGGAGAACGCGTCTCACTGTTTGCGGTGAACGGGGCGAGCGGCGAGGTCATGGATACAGACAGGCCTGGTAACAGACACCCGCTCATACTGACTGATCCCTCCTAGGAGATGAATAGGAGATCAGGGCCGTGATTGAGTGCGGACGGACGGGCCCTGGAAGCCTTTGTCATGGCGGACTCCTCTTTCATAAGCCCTGTTAATGTTTCTTTGGTTTATTAATGAGGTTGTAATACAACAATTTTTCACAGCTGTAAACATGTTAACATTAACAGACGGTGCGCATCCTGCGTCATGTGACACCAGACAGCATGGCGGGAGAGTTATAAGCTGCGGCGCAGGGGAAAATCTAAACTGGCAAACAATGGGCACAGCTCATATATGGGCCCCGTATTTCCTACTGTTTAATATACTGTAGAACAGGGGTAGGGGTCCTTGGCTATCCAGCTGTTGCAAAATTACAACTCCTATCATGCCTGGACAGCCAAAGAGCTGTGTAGATGTAGGTAGTATTGGGGACATTAAAAGGGCACTGTGGCGGGGATGGTGGCACTGTGGCTGTATTGTGTAGGTAGTATTGGATTGGCGATGGTATCAGGGAACTCTGGCGGGGATGGTGGTGTGGTGTCCCACCCCACGTGTTTCTTGTCTTTACACCCCTAGCAAAAGTCTGTACTTCAAAGTAAAAGTGGTAATGAAGTAGTACCTAAGTTTTGCCACTAGATGTCGCTGGTATGTATATTGTGTACCTAAGTTTTGCACAGCGGTAGATAACTAAAGGGTTATAGTTTCTAGGACCTGTGCACCAATGGGAGCTCTTTCTCTTTTCTGCCTATCTCTATCCTTCTCTTTCTCTTGCACTCTCTTCTCACCCACTCACAGCACACGTTACAGACACTGTAGAAGGAAGTCACATGGGGAGAGGAAGTGTAGCCACACCTTAGTGAGTCTTACTCTGGCCTTGACGCAAGCCAGAACCGTCCCTGCAGTAGCCAAAAAGGGCCCTGACTTATGCCGGGTCCCCTGTAGACAGTTTTTGGGTTGGTCTCTGTGGAGGACGGACGCACATGGGACACCTTAGCACTCTTTTCTTCAAAGCAGCACTTTTGTACACTATGCAGTGCTGAACACACACCTAGAGAGGACAAGTCAGGGATCAGCCCAGCCCACGCCGAGAACCAGTCTAAAAGTGCAGGACAGTATCCTGAAGAAAGAGGAACCGAACCGGATAGAGCAAAGTTGCTAGAAGCCTACGTACTATATTTCGCAGTGCGGAAGTGCAGTGCAGAGAACTCTGACCACTCTGCTCAACCCAGGTAACAAGGTCTGGGGCTCCCTCTAGGACGGGTCGCCCGACACTGTTGGGCAATAGGTGGTGCAAAGACTAAAGAGTCAAAACACCGGCACAAGTATTCTCTCTACTCTTACGTTTTCTACTTATTCTCCTTCTAAAGTTCCGGCAGAGCACAGTACTACATTTGGTTGGGACTCTCTCGACATCCTTCTCTCTACTTCTTTTAATCTCTTCTATATCTCAGCATGCAACCCAACCAATGGTGTGCCTCCATACCTGTGTGCCCAACCAGCACTGGCGTCACGACAACCTAACATCTGGCTGAGCTATATTCCGACCAACCACCACAGAGGTGGTGTCACACCTCACCATCTGGTAAGTGACCGGTCGCTCCTCCCAGCGGGGCGACACCACAGTGGCACTGTGTAGGTAGTATTGGGGATGTTATAGGGCATTGACGCAGTGATGGTGGCTCTGTGGCTGTATTGTGTAGGTAGTATTGGGGACACTGTGGCGGTGATGGTGGCACTGTGGCTGTATTGGAGGAACTGCAGCTATAACGATGGATGGTATAAAATGGGCACAAGCTGTGCTCAGGGTTGGGCATGTTGGGCCCCCATTTATGTCCCTAGAACTGTTTACAAAGGACTTTGCTGGAGATGAGTGAAGCCATATTTTTCAGGTGGTCCTCAGGCTGTATCCACCTTCTCCACAGAGCGGGCAAAAAATGGGATTCCAGGCGATCGCCTTCACTTTGCTCATCTCTAGACCTTGCTGTCCATCTACCTTATATCCATCTTGGAGGTGTCCTCATACAGCGCCACCCATGTTTGGCACTTAGCATTTCTGCCATGCGCTGGATAATGCTCGTCCATTCCTTCACATAGATATATGAGCGTCCCGGGCTCCATAAACAGCAGTGATCTGTCACGTGCGCAGGGTATAATCTAGTCTCTCTGTCCTCGGTTACAGTAATACTGCCGAGTATTTTTAGGCCGCTGCACTGATTCATTGTCTATAAATACAGAGAGAGGAATCCCCACCGTTTGTATAGGCAAAAAATCTCACTCCGCTCCGAGCTTCTTTATAACTTCACGGAGACGTGCACAGACCTTCTTCCCGACTTATTATCAGCTATCTTAATGGGATTCCCGTAAACTAAACGCTTGTCAGGATTAACAGGGTGTTTCCATGTTATGGTCACGTCTAGGGCCCCAAACCACTAGGAAAACAGGAAAACTCCTGACCTATCATTATCTATGCAGAACACCTATATGTTCCATTGGCTTTACAAGAGAATTTGCCCAACAAGTCACTCTGCCTTGGCCAGGGTATTTAGGAGCAGGGCCATGTGTATTCCTCTGAATGATAGTGTGAATGAACAGACAGAATTCTTATGGCCCACAGCCACCACTAGGGGGAGTGTTCTGAATACAGTGCCATCATTTAGTCCAATGTGTTCACTGTATTCAGGTGGAAATTTTTAGGGAGGGAAACGGTTTTATTGCCATGCTTTGGACAGAAGTAGGTACAATGGTATGAGTGGTGAGAGATCAGAAAGAAGCCTTGATTTACCCTTAAGGAACAGTGTGGATGATCTTCAGCAAGCAGACTGGTTCAGGTTACAGGTTCACATTCCAGGCTTTTTCTTATCCTGCACATAGCAGATGGCAAATCCCATACACACTTTCTGCAATTTGTCCTGATCTAGCTGTTACTAGAGACAAATTTCCTATGAAAACAGGCAGTGAATGACAGATTGCAGAGAAGTGAGACACCTAGTGGCCAAGACTGAAGAGTTGTTTATCTGGGGTAATGAGTAATTTCTGAAGTCGGCTATCACATAGATGGAAGTTGCTTGAAACGACAATGACCTTTTAAACGTTCCATTTGAAATCGTCACATTTTCTATCATTCCTTTTGCAGCGTATTAAAGAAGACAGCGTCATTGACAAAGTCAAAGTAATAAACGTCGGAGACCACATTGAGTCCATTAACGGGAAGAACATAGTAGGGTCACGCCATTACGAAGTTGCCAAGATGTTAAAGGAGCTGGAGAAAGGACAGACGTTCACCCTGAAGTTAATAGAGCCCTTAAAAGCATTCGGTAAGTCCCGCATCCTCCATTGTGCTCATTTTGTTTAATTTTGAATGCTCGTAAAACAATAAAATAGGAATACTTTTAAAAATATTTTTTGTAATATCTGGAAGCTGTCAACAAGCTGCTGTTAGTAGAGATTTTTATTACTTAAAGGTAGGACCTTTTCTGCTCTCATGATAAACCCTTAAAATTATCTCTTAAAGGGGTAGTTCTTTCCAGTCTGACACAGTGCTCTCTGCTGCCACATCTGTCCATGTCAGGAACTGTCCAGAGCAGCCTCAAATCCCCATAGAAAACCTCTCCTGCTCTCCAGACTGGAGAGAATACACAACTTCCTGCAGAACACACAGCAGCTGATAAGTACTGGAAGACTTGAGACTTTTTTTTTAAATAGAATTAAATTACAAATCTCTGGCATCAGTTGATTTTAAAGATTTGTTTTCCCCTCGTGAACTACCCCTTTAAGGTAGGGCATGAATTGCCTAAATTTTCTTTTACTGATTAGAGTCAGATTCTCAAAACTTGCTCTTTTATTCTTAACCGTTTCTATTTTCTGATGTAATTTTTTTTTTATTTTACTTTTTTTGTATATTGTCATCTTGCCTGAGCTGTCTTAAACAGCATTTAGTGACATGGTTTACAGCAAGACTCATGAACATAGATGCCAATAGACGGTCCCCTTGAGATGAATGTAAAACATTACTGAGTGTACTCTGTGACCAGGGAGCTGCTATTGTCTCCTCTATCTACTGGTGTCGCCTGATGCTGCAATGCTGTACAGATCACTTTACAGCAGCCTCCTCCTTATCATCACACACAGAACGGGGTAGCTGTTTCTTGTGTAAATACATGTGTACCTACTGTTGTAAGTCCACAGAGTTGCGCTGTAATCTTCTCCTCCTCCTAGCCTGTCAGCAGCATTTATGTCAGCTCAGTGCTAAGTGTAACCATTTCCTTTGCTGTGCACGTGTACTACTGGCAAACAGACCAGCTCTGGTCCTGCCCCCTGAGCATGATAAATAGCTGTGCACCATGAAGGGGGCTCAATAACAGCAGTGGATCTGCAAGCTGAGTCAGTCTGTCTGTTGAAATTAATCCACACTGTTCCTTAAAGGTAAATCACAGCTTCCTTCTCATCTCTCAGATTAGGGCAGCTGTTTTCTTGTGTAAATACAAGTGTTCCCACTGCTAAGTGTAACCCTTTTCTTTGCTGTGTGTGTGGTCACTGACAGATGGGTCCTGACTCTTAACACATCAGGAGTGTTGTACAACAGCTGGAGGGCCGCAGGTTCTCCATCCCTATCTTGTAGGATCTAGGAGTAGAAAAAGCACAGTCACATTATTGCAGATGCAGCGCCACCCCAGTCCACAGGTTATGTGTGGTATTACAATTCAGTTCCATTCAGATCAATAGAACTGAGCTGCAATACCACACCCAGAGGACAAGAGTGGCGCTGTTTCTGGAAGAAAGCGGCCATGTTTATCTGGACCACATGGCAGTGAATGATGTGACTCTAACCTGAAGTCTAGAGCTACATCTGAGGCCCCATAATATGGCAGCCTCCTCTATACACTCTTACATCCATTGCCTTATAAATATTCCCATGCTGGGACTTGTAGTTCCACAGAAGCAGCTAGCCTACAGACCTCCTCTGCCCAGAGGGGACAGGCTTTTGGTTTTCCGCTGCTGTTAGAGAGAAGCAATGTACATTTGGTGAGCAGGGGAACCGGTAAGATGATCCCCCGAAGAAAGACGAGAAGGGAAATGGATAGAAAAGATACTGAAAAGTGTATGTGGCCGATAAGTGTGGAGGGAGTCAGGTTCTCAGGAGGAGGAGGAGGAGAGGGAGGGAGGAGGATGGAACACAGCGAGATCAAAGTGCAGAAAAACAACAGTAAGACGAGGCCTGAACACTGCATGTGCACCATGTCCTAGGTATGCCAGGATGAGTGCCAAGTATATAGTGCCAGGGCAGGCACTGCATCACTATAGGAAAAAATGTTCCACAGTCCAGCACTTGGCAAAGAAGTTTTGGTTTTATTCAGTTTCGTTGCAATGCACAGCAGAACACCAACATGCAGTGACCCCACAGATTAGACGCGTTTCGAGCGCATGCGCACTCTTGTTCACCTAGTGCCTTCCCACTCTAACTCCCCTTAAATAATCACCATACAGGTGTACATACAAGTGGATCAAGGAATGCAATTAAAAGAACTTGTTACAAGTTCTAATAATTATAATTTGAAATTCACTCATAATTTACAGAAGGAGAAAATTGAGTTCTTGGATTTACAGTTGCAGGGTATACCGCATAGCACTGTACAATTCTCTACATACCGTAAACCCATTTCAGGCAACACTGTATTGCGAGCGGACAGTAACCACCCAGCACACACAATCCGAGCCATCCCTGTGGGTGAGCTCACTAGACTCAAACGGAATTGCACAAGTAATGAGGTTTTCCTCAAAGAAACTGCAATGTTAGAACAGAGGCTAAAAAGAAGAGGATATGCCAACCATCACCTTAATAGAGCCAAACATATAGTGTCCACTAAAAATCGTGAGACTTTAGTCAAACCAGAAGTAAGTACACCTCATCCCATAAAAAGTATATCTAAACCAGTCTTATCCATGGTGTATACACCGGCATTTAATCAAATTAAGTATATAATCAAAAACCATATGCACATACTTACGGAAGATGCCAAACTGGCAGAAATACTAGCACAAGGCTGTGCCATTGTCCCCAAGAAATCAAAAACATTGGGAGACATACTTTCTCCCAGTCTTATTGTAACTGACAAAAGGACGCCTACTTGGCTACAGAAACATGGCTTCTACAAGTGTGGAGGTTATCCTTGTCGGACATGTACATATGTCAAACCATGCATCACTTTCCATAATAATTCTAATGACAAACAATTTCACATCAAGCAAAGAATGGATTGTAACTCCACAAACATCATTTATGTCATTGAATGCTCATTATGTAACATGAAATATGTGGGATGTACCACACGTAAATTAAAAATACGTGCATTAGAGCATTTAAATGACATTACTGGTAACCCATTACGTAACAAATCAGGTGCCTCGGCACATTTCTTACAGTGCCATGGTGGCAAATGTGATGGATTCACTATCTATGGCATTGAGAAAATAGTGCCTAAAATAAGAGGAGACACAGTTAAATTCCTCAAAAATCGTGAGGCTTACTGGCAGTACAGACTGGGCACCAGAGCACCAGAGGGTATGAACATACGCAGGGAACTAATGTACCATTATTAATAAATATTTGTAATTTACTGTTACTATTTTCATCTTATATTTTTTATATTTATGTTATTTTTACCTGTTCATCCCCCATACTTATGTTCGTAGCGGTGGTCTCTTGCGCGCATGCACTGGTACAGGTGTGAATGCGCCATAGTAACTACTCACTAGCTGGGTGTTATTCGGACTTAGTTCACACACCGTTCGTGTGTGCAGAAGACTATCGCACGATATATGGCCTTACAACTAACATGTATGTGCTCAATTACTCCAAAAAACAACATATTTACTAATGCTCACCTGCATATTTGTTATTTTTTACTGTTGTAAATGAACACAGTGTGTATAAAATCAATTGTTCATATGGTGCTAAAATGAAATCTCTGCAGCACGTCTTTGCCCATGTTTTCACAGCATATGTAACAAGTTCTTTTAATTGCATTCCTTGATCCACTTGTATGTACACCTGTATGGTGATTATTTAAGGGGAGTTAGAGTGGGAAGGCACTAGGAGAACAAGAGTGCGCATGCGCTCGAAACGCGTCTAATCTGTGGGGTCACTGCATGTTGGTGTTCTGCTGTGCATTGCAACGAAACTGAATAAAACCAAAACTTCTTTGCCAAGTGCTGGACTGTGGAACATTTTTTCCTTCAGTGTTGCATAAATACGCATCAAGCCATATGTGAGTCCGGGCACCAGAGAAGTTGGAATCAGTGAGCTGACACCTCTTCTTCTATATACTGCATCACTATCACTGCCCTGTGTCCTACATGTGCCCAGATGAGCGTCTTTTGACGTGGACATGCTTTTCGGCAGGGTATGGGAGAGGGGGATAGAAAAAAAAAACAAGTAACACTCACCTCCCTGGCTCCTGTGCCACTCTCTGTACTGTGCGACTTGTAAAGTCAAACCCAGAAGCGGGTGTCCAGAGTGGCAGCATAGCAGGAGCCAGGAAGGTAAGTCTAAGGGCCCTATTCCACGGGACAATAATCGTTCGCATAATCGTTAATGATAAACGATCCAAACGACCGCTATTGCAAAAGACCTGAAATCGTTCACCCATTTACATGGAACGATAATCGTTACTTATGATCGTTCTTGGTCGTCTTGATGTTGCTATTGCGTTCGTCACTACTGCGAACGACCTAACGACATCTTATTCAATGCGAACGATTTGTGAACGAGCAACGATAAAAATAGGTCCAGGTCTTATTAAACGATTAACGATTTATCGTTCGGTCGTTAATCGTTAAATGCTATGACCGGAGTGTGCAGCAGTGTAGAAGGAAATATTCATGTCAGGCCAGGAGCTCCTAAGCAAGGAGGCCTGATTCCTGCCCTGTAGCTCAGGGCCCACCGGAGGATTCCCCGGCTCCCCAGTGGGCCAGTCCAAGCCTGGTACTGAGCGGTATGAGCTGTGAATCCATCACTGGGGAGTAATATCGCCTTTATTAAAGCTTTCAGCTAATGTTCACTCTATCAATGTACACGTCTCTTCTTTCTCCTCTCCCCTTTACCTCTATGGGAAGCTTAAAGGACATTATAGATCCATACTTAGCAGTGTAAGCTGTAAATCATAGAAACATAGAAGATTGTCGGCAGAAAAAGACCACTGGGTCCATCTAGTCTGCCCTTTTAGTATTTTCTTTCTTATTATCTTAGGATAGATAAATGTTTATCCCAGGCGTGCTTAAATTCTGTTATTGATTTACCAACCACCTCTGCTGGAAGTTTGTTCCAGGTATCTACTACTCTATCCATCCTTGAGGGAATATAAACCATTTACAATAGACCCTTCAGCATCTTTTTTCTGTCTCTTTGCCTCTCTAAGTCTGCAGCTCCCTCATTCCCCCCTCCCCTCTCCATAGATTTCTATGGTCAGCATTACATTTTGAAGAAGAATTTAGAAGGGAGGAGGAAAAAAAGAGCGGAAAATTGATTTTTATTTTCTTAATTGTGATATATTACAAAATCTCCTATATTCACTTGTACTATTGAGCCATACAAAGGTTAGTGACCTTTTAAGCGCTGCATCCACTGACATCAATGTGCAAAGAACAAAAGCCAATCATTTCCCTATAAGAGCATCGATAGAGCGTGCGCTATAACAAAGATCACCTAACACAGTCTTTTCAGTTCTCTATTATCATCCACTTTTCTTTGTCCTTGACAAATATAACATTAATAGGAAGTTTTTGGTTTAATCTGCCATTTCCCAGATTGACCACTAGATGGAGCTGTAACCTTGCAGTAAATGTTGGATTGCTTGGGCTTGCATGGCGCAGAACAACATTTAGCTGCCAATTAGTGCCAGCGCCCGCCTTTAATGGACGGGATTTTGTCTGATTTAGGAAACTAAACAAGTAACAGAAAGGCCATGTTTTGACAAATAGGATCCAGTGACAAGGGAGCCATGTAACATTCAGCTAATACACTAACGTTCCCCATTCCTTATTTGCTGCATCAGATTCCTGTTTAATTACATCAGGGTTGGCATTTGCAGAGTACATGGAGGTGGCAGCCCCTCCCCCCCTTCCTGCTGTAATATACATTCAATTAGTACCTGCTTTTACAATGGCAGCAATGTCACCGGGACATCTCAGACCGAGGAGCCGCATGTCACCCAGATTCCTGCTCATTGTCAGGACCTGACCTGTAATGTATCCTGACCCCTGCCCGCACCATGGTACACATCTACAGCAATAGCTAGGACCAGGGCTGCAACAAAGAACTGTAAGGCCCCATAGCAGATCATAGAGTCCATTGGGCCCTACTGCATCATGACCAGATCAGAGCATGATTTGCGTAATTTTTTTTTGTCTTTAAAAGAGAACTCCGGCCAAAATATATATTTTTTATATGTTATTACAAAAGCAAAGTTAGACAAATTCCCAATGTACACATAGTGCTATTTCCTTTAATTTACTAGATCAGGTAGGCTTTAATTTCTGTAAAGAAAAAAAACGTGACATCACGACCCGGGTGTATGCACCTGAAGTGTCCAGCAGGGGGCACAGTATATGTACAAATTACATGTAAAAAATTATGTTATCATTTTTTTCATGTAATTTCTACATATAATGCGCTGGAGAACTGCCTATGTAATAACATATTAAAAAATAGATTTCGGACGGAGTTCTCCTTCAAAGGGGTTCTCCAGCGGAAAGAGAAATCTTTCAAATCAAACTGGTGTCAGAAAGTGCCAGAGATTTGTAATTTACTTCTATTAAAACCAAAGCGTTCAGCAAGTTCACTCATCGCTAGCGTAAAACACCAGCACCTGCCTTGGATAAGGAGCAAAGTGCGAGTTCCGAAGTAACTTATGGGGAAATTATTGTTTCAATACCAAATAGTTCGAACTCGGAATCTTTTGAAAAGATAACATTGTACTTGGATAATGCACAGTGACATCAAAGTAATAAAATAAGTGGTGTCACAGTAATAGGATGAAGAGCCAAAGACCCTCCACACCACTCCAGCAGGTAGCCTTGGCGCATTTAGTAATGATCACCTGATGAAGAGGCCAGGACGGCCTTGAAACCCGTAGTGTCTTTAGTCATGAATTATGAAGTGGATCTTTTACGGTCATGTCTTCTGACCTACTTTGTGACCTGCGCCAAGAATACCTGTTCGAGTGGTGTGGAGGTTCTTTGACCTTCATTTACCCCTTGGCATGGGAGATAGAGGAGCGGCTACAGTCTTTGACTTTCTTTGTCTTATTCACACGCTGCAGAGTATTGCGCCTCGTCCTTGCACAACTATCCTAGGTGAGACCTTCCCTATTGTGCATCTGTGATAGACATAAGTATACAATGTAGCGCTGTCTGCTATGTTTTGTTTTTAGTGCACAGTGATGTCATAGAAATGGGATATGGCACACAGTGATGTCATAGTAATGGGATAAGGCACACAGCGAGTGATGTCATAGTAATAGGATATGGCACACAGTAATGTGACAGTGACAGGGATAATATACACCTTGAGGGAGAATTGCCCCTAGCAACCAATCAGATTCCACCTTTCATTCCTCACAGACCCTTTGGAAAATGAAAGGTGGAATCTGATTGGTTGCTAGGGGCAACTGGGCCAGTTTCACTTTACACCATGTTGGATAAATCTCCCCCCATGTTTTTACAGCACAGGAATAACAGATGTAATAAAGGTCATCGTGTATACAGCATAACATAGGCATAAAAACATATTATGATGTCACATACAAGTATAATAAACACTCAATGCCACAACACAGAAATAATGCCAACATGGCACGTATGCTTAAAGGGGTTGTTCACACAAAAAATCTGGAGCCAGCAGCAAATCCCCATAGAAAACCTCACCTTCTCTGGACAGTTCCTGACATGGACAGAGATGGCAGCAGAGAGCACTGTGTCAGACTGGAGAGAATACCCCACTTCCTACAGGACATACAGCAGCTGATAAGTACTGGAATAATTGAGATTTTTAAATAGAAGTTAATTACAAATCTATATAACTTTCTGAGACCAGTTTAATTGGAAGAAAAAGATTTTCGCCGGAGTACCCCTTTAACATGTTTGCTGTCAGTGAACGGATGCAACTGTAACAAACCCCCAGCTGTGAGAAGGATTTGTCAAATCTTTTCCAGCTTTGGCTATGATCCTCACTTGCTTTCTATATTTGGGCTTCTTCTTGCCACGTCACTAGACATTACTTAAAGATGTTTGCGGAGGTTGGAAATTGCCCAATGTTTAATCCTTACAGCGTGTCCTGCGTTTCTTTGTATAGTCAGAGCAAATATTATCAGGTCTATCAGGTCCTCTTCCTGTAACCTTCCAATTTACTGGAAAAGATAACGCCTTGTACCTGCAGTCACATGTTCCGCCTGGGTTATACTGTATTTGGCTCTGGCACAATGTGGGTGAAGCTGCCAATGTTCAGTATTGCACCAGAAACCTGTCATTACGGGCAGTGAGACACTTTATACCGACCTTCTGGGTCATCCAGTCCACGTCCGCTATGTTTTTTGGAAATGGACTTACCTATATGTATGTATGAATCCTGCCCTAGTGTAATATACAAAGTAAATATGGTGTACTCTGCTGCCACCTGTGGGCAACAGGTGGAATTACAATAGTGCATCCAAATATCAAGTTGATATTGCTCGTTGGTGGCCCACCTGGTAGTCATTCCATGGGGCAAATACTCCATCTACCCCACCCCAACTACACCCCTGCAGAATACAACCCTGCTACAGTCTTATAACCTGTAATTTAATTCTCGAATCCTGTGTTTTTCCAGAAATGATTGAGCCAAGATCAAGAGGAGGAAAAACAACAGAAGGGAAAATATCCAGCGGGCGTGAGACTCTCCGGTTGAGATCTAAGGGACCGGCCACTGTGGAAGAAATGGTGAGTCCAGTCTCTGTGACTCTCTGCAGATCTCCGGGATGTGACTCTGTATACATGGAGGGGAGATAAGGAGGGTCTGCTACTGCAGGATCTGGAGGATCAGACTCCCCATTGTGGTATCCCAGGGCAGCCAGATGGTGTTAGTCCGGGCTGGTGGTGTAAGTCCTCAGGGACTGTGAAGACTTTACTAAAAAGAAGATACCCATACTCACCGCTGCTCTATACCGCTTCTTACTGGAAGAGATCACACAGTGACAGATCCAGGAACACGGGCCCCAGGCCTCAATAACCAAGTGGAGATAATCCCTTGAAGTAGGGCTGGACGATAGGGCCAAAAAGAGAAATATGATTTTTTTTTTTCTCGATTTTAAATCTTGATTTTTTTTTTTTGCTAGCAGTAGTGGGAGTTGTAGTATTGGCAGTAGTAATATCAGGTGTGGGAGTAGAAGTAGAAGTGTTGGGAGTAGTGGTATCAGAAGTGGGAGTAGTAGTGGCAGTATTGGGAGTAGTAGTATCAGGAGTAGGAGTAGTAGTATCAGAAGTGGGAGTAGTAGTGTCAGTGTTGAGAGTAGTAGTATCAGGTGTGGGAGTAGTAGTAGTAGCAGTGTTTGTAGTAGTAGTATCAGGTGTGGGAGTAGTAGTAGCAGCAGTGTTGTTAGTAGTAGTATCAGGTGTGGGAGTAGTAGTGGCAGTAGTAATAACAGGTGTGGGAGTCGAAGTAGAGGTGTTGGGAGTAGTGGTATCAGAAGTGGGAGTAGTAGCAGCAGTGTTGGGAGTAGTAGTATCAGGAGTAGGAGTAGTAGTGTCAGTGTTGAGAGTAGTAGTATCAGGTGTGGGAGTAGTAGTAGTAGCAGCAGTGTTTGTAGTAGTAGTATCATTTGTGGGAGTAGTAGTAGCAGCAGTGTTGGTAGTAGTATCAGGTGTGGGAGTAAAAGTAGCAGTGTTGGGAGTAGTGGTATCAGAAGTTGGAGGAGTAGTAGTAGCAGCAGCAGCAGTGTTGGGAGTAGTAGTATCAGGTGTGGGAGTAGTAGTAGTAGTAGCAGCAGTGTTGGGAGTAGTAGTATCAGGTGTGGGAGTAGTAGTAGTAGTAGTAGCAGCAGTGTTGGGAGTAGTAGTATCAGGTGTGGGAGTAGTAGTAGTAGTAGTAGCAGCAGCAGCAGTGTTGGGAGTAGTAGTATCAGGTGTGGGAGTAGTAGTGGTAGCAGCAGTGTTGGGAGTAGTAGTATCAGGTGTGGGAGTAGAAGTAGCAATGTTGGAAGTAGTAGTGGTAGTGTTGGGAGTAGTAGTATCAGAAGTGGGAGTAGTAGTAGCAGTATTGGTAGTAATACTATCAGGATTTGGAGTAGTAGTGTTGTGAGTAGTAGTATTAGTTACTAGGTAGGTGTGGTGGGGGAGTGGCGGGGTGCCGTGCCAAATCCTCCCCAGTTCTCCAGTGATTTGGGTCTGTCCTGCGTCGGGGGCTCCTCAGTGCCCGTCTGCTGCTGCTCCGTCTCTTAGGTGCGGACGGCCCAGCAGGAGGCGCTATGACTTGCCGGAGAAGCAGCTTGCTGCATTGGGCCCGCTCAGACTCCCTGTTTAAGCTGGAGCCGCTGGTAACTGCACGCCTGGGCCCTGGGTGCCACTGACCCCCCTGCAGGTCAGAGCGCACTTTTTGTTTTTATTTTTTTTTTATTTAATTTACGAATTTTAATGAAAATAAAATCTTAAATTCTGCGTGAATTAATTAGACTAATCGCCTAGCCCTAGCTTGAAGTTATGCTGCGTTTACACGGAGCGATAATTCGCCCGATCGTACGATTAACGATTTCGAAGTAACGATTTTTTTTTTAGATGAAACGATATATCGTATGGAAAAATCGTTTTGCGATCGTTTAAGCCTATCTCGCACATAAGTAAAATCGGTGAACGACTGTTTACACGGAGCGATCTGCGAATTTTTTGCGAACGACGATCGACGATTTAAAAACATGTTCAAAGATCAGAAAGGTTTCTCGCTCATCGTTTGATCGTGCGCTGCGTTTACACGTACGATTATCGTTCGAATTCGCACGATAATCGTTCCGTGTAAACGCAGCATTACACAAGGTGATCGAGCAATCATCAGTGGGGTAATTCGACTTTACTTTTACTTTTCCAACCACTGGGGACAATTCTTTTAAAAATTTTAAAGATTTCCACTTGGAATCAGTCCCTCTAAGCGTGGGACGTCCGCTATTATCCTATAGATTCCTATAATTCGCCATGACTGTGACATGTAGCAGATTAGGAGACTTTTCCCGTGTCTGATAATTCTCCTCATGCTCGGAGCTCCATACTGCCGGCCGTCGCTGACACCGGGTCACTGTGCTCAGTAAGAGAAGCCACGTCCTCTGCTGGATCAGATGCCAGAGATAATGTGTCAGCACAGTCTGTACAGTGACTATACATGTGAGCTGCCAGCGTAAGGATCGTCAAAGCCAGCAAGACACCCGCACTAACAAACTGTAACAGATTTACTAACGTAAAAAAATAAAAAAAAAACCTAAAAAGAACTTAAAGGGAAACTGTCGATTTTTTTGGTGTCAGAAAGTTATATTTACTTACTATTTTCCAGTACTTATCAGCTGCTGTAAGTCCTGCAGGAAGTGGTGTATTCTCTCCAGTCTGACACAGTGCTCTCTGCTGCCACCTCTGCAGCAGCAAATCTCCATAGAAAACCTCTCTGGCTCTGAACAGTTCCTGACATGGACAGAGGTGGCAGCAGAGAGACGCTGTGCCAGAAAGAATACACCGCTTCCTGCAGGACATACAGCAGCTGATAAGTCCTGGAAGATTGGAGATTTTTTAAAAGAAGTAAATTACAAATCTATATAAATATTTGACACCAGTTAATTTGAAAGAAAACATTTTTTTTTTGCCACAGTTCCCCTTTAATGGCGAGCCTCTTGCCCATAGACATAATAAATGATGATAAAATCATCTCCACCTAAACAAAAAAAAAATATATTTTTTAATAATTACATTTGTTTTTTACGTTGTATTTTATTGCAGTAATAAGCCTGTGGTGCCTTACAGCTTCTCGTCTCCCGTCCCTCCTTACACTTACGGTCTGATTCCTATTTCCTTTTAGCCGTCTGCATTTGAAGAAAAGGCGATCAAAAAAGTGGACGACCTTCTGGAGAGTTACATGGGCATCCGAGATATCGAGTTGGGTGAGTCCTTTTCCTTCATCTTAGACCAATAGGATTTAAAGGTCTCCGTAATCCTGTCTTCTCTCCTAGATAAAGCCTTCAGCCCTGGGGCTCCGGGAATTGTTTGCTTGTACATTATTAAAGGGATATTCCACTCAAACATAACTTTTGATATGTTGCTGCCCATGGTGAGACTAACAATTCCTTCCATACTTGTTATTATCTATTCAGCCTCCTTCCCCCAGTTCTCAGCTGCTGCTTTCTGCCGAAGACACAAAAATCTGTGTGTGAGCCTTTCTCTCTGTCTCCCACTCCTCCCCCCTCCCTTCTGAGGCGGCTGATGTAATCATGTATCTGCAACATATTAGCTTCTTTATAACGCCCGGAGGGATAACCACAGTGAGATCATTACCAACTTGACCTCAGAATAACCCTCCCGACATTACAGAAAAACTACAATCTTGCAGATAAAGCCTGCCAGGGACTTGTTTACGTTAGCCA
This sequence comes from Dendropsophus ebraccatus, assembly GCF_027789765.1. NCBI lineage: Eukaryota > Metazoa > Chordata > Amphibia > Anura > Hylidae > Dendropsophus > Dendropsophus ebraccatus. Next base: position 116,832,078 of record NC_091461.1, on the reverse strand, counting down.
TCTCAGAAGGGAGATGGAGACAGAGAGAAAAGCTTACACACAGATTTTTTGTGTCTTCAGCAGAAAGCAGCAGCTGAGAACTGGGGGAAGGAGACTGAACAGATAATAATAAGTATGGGAGGAATTGTTAGTCTTACCATTGGCAGCAACATATCAGAAGTTATATTTGAGCGGAATACCCCTTTAATATGTGGTTTTCGGCAATCTTGAGGCTTTGAAGCTAAAATAGAGAACTCAAATCAGGGAGAAGACGTGGAAAATTCTATTTATTTTCCTTACAAATACCTTGATTTCACAGCCTGTGGCTGGAGGTTTTTATACTAGAACATTGTTGGCGCTCGGCTCGGGCCAAGAGAAACAATTTACATGGATTGTAGCGCAAATCAGATCCGACCTTTGCACTTGACAGTTGATCCCGATCCTGTAAACTGACTAAAGTTCACAGAAACTTTATTCGTAAAGACATAAACACACTTAGGTCAAGTATGCGTCCAAGATTAACCACATCCCAGAGAAGCCGATAGCTTGGCTCCGGGAGAACGGCCTCTCTACCTGAGAACGTCCATGGTGTCTGGCCGACCACAGTCATTGGTAGATGAGTTCCGTATGTCGGTGATTGTGTTGTGTAAGCTGCCGGGATGATCTGAAACAAGACGACTAACAAGTCATCACGTCGCTCATATGGAAAGTATTTCATCTGGAAGGAGAATCTTCTTGGAATGTCTTTCTTGTAGATTTGCTGCCACCTGCTGCGTCGGTCTTAAAGGGCAACCTCTGTTTTTGCCCTTTAAGGACAATAACTGTACTTCTGCCCTATTAGGGAATATGGTGGCCATTCAGAACACCTCTGTGTTGTTCTGGAAAACAGATTTTTTTGTATTCATTTGTGGTGTATTAAAATACAGGTACAATCTACAGTGAGTTTTGGGGATACCCCACAGGTGTAGGTCTATGATTAAAGGGGCACTCCGTTTTTTTTTGTAATCAAAAGAAAATAATATAGATTTGTATTTTACATTAGTCAAATCTTCTGGTACTTATCAGCTGCTTTATGTCCTGCAGGAAGTGGTGTATTCTTTCCAGTCTGACACAGTGCTCTCTGCTGCCACCTCTGTCCATGACAGGAACTGTGCAGATAATATATTATTTTTCTCTCTTCACCTTTATCTTTACTGACAAACCAGTATACTTTACACTTATTACACCTAATGTAATCCTACCATGCTGAATGTATGTTACCACACTTTTATATCTATATAATATACCGAATGTTATTACTGTTGTTCCTATATTCTTTGTTAACCCATATGTTAGCTTGTTGTACAAACATGTTAACTTTACTGTTGGCACTAAAGTCAGTTCTTATAGATTTTCTCTTTTGTAATATGTTCTTAAAAAACCTTATAAAAACATTGAACCAGAAAACCTCTCCTGCTCTGGACAGTTCCTGACAAGGACAGAGGTGGCAGCAGAGAGCACTGTGTCAGACTGGAAAGAAAACATATATATATAAAATGGAAAAAAAGACTGCACTAACACTATACTATATGTGTTGTGTAGGTTTACCTGTATATATACTGTATATAATTATGTATGTGCACCTGTATATATACTGTATATAATTATGTATGTGCACCTGTATATATGCACCTGTATATATACTGTATATAATTATGTATGTGCACCTGTATATATACTGTATATAATTATGTATGTGCACCTGTATATATACTGTATATAATTATGTATGTGCACCTATATATATGCACCTGTATATATACTGTATATAATTATGTATGTGCACCTGTATATATACTGTATATAATTATGTATGTGTACCTGTATATATACTGTATATAATTATGTATGTGCACCTGTATATATGCACCTGTATATATACTGTATATAATTATGTATGTGCACCTGTATATATACTGTATATAGGTATGTATGTGCACCTGTATATATACTGTATATAATTATGTATGTGCACCTGTATATATACTGTATATAATTATGTATGTGCACCTGTATATATGCACCTGTGTATATATACTGTATATAATTATGTATGTGCACCTGTATATATGCTGTATATAGGTATGTATATGCACCTGTGTATATATACTGTATATAATTATGTATGTGCACCTGTATATATGCTGTATATAGGTATGTATATTCACCTGTATATATACTGTATATAATTATGTATGTGCACCTGTATATATGCATGTATATTCACCTGTATATATACTGTATATAATTATGTACCTGTATATATCCTGTATATAGGTATGTATGTGTACCTGTATATAAACTGTATATATATATACTTTTAGTGAGGCCACTTACCGGGGTCTATAGTCAGGTGAAGTTCCGAGCTAAACATCAGTAGGAAACGTGTTTTGTTACTTTTCACAAACGTTCAGCTATTTACGTACAGAATTGCTGCTTATTAGCGGGAAAACTGGCATATTTTCTCTCTCACCAGCCCTCTGATATTAGGTACAAAGGGAGTGACTGCCCTGGTAGTATATAACCCCCCTGTTGCTCCCCCAGTAGTGTATAGCCCCCCTCTGAGCTCCCCCCAGTAGTATATAGCCCCCCTGTGAGCTCCCCCCAGTAGTATATAGCCCCCTGTGTGCTCACCCCCTGTAGTATATAGCCCCCTGTTTGCTCACCCCCTGTAGTATATAGCCCCCTGTGAGCTCCCCCCAGTAGTATATAGCCCCCCTGTGAGCTCCCACCAGTAATATATAGCCCCCCTGTGAGCTCACACCAGTAATATATAGCCCCCCTGTGCTCTCCCCCTGTAGTATATAGCCCCCTGTGAGGTCCCTGCAGTAGTATATAGCCCCCCTGTGCTCTGCCCCTGTAGTATATAGCCCCCCTGTGTGCTCCCCCAGTAATATATAGCCCCCCTGTGAGCTCCCCATGTAGTATATAGCCCCCTGTGAGCTCCCCCCAGTAGTATATAGCCCCCCTGTGAGCTCCCCCTGTAGTATATAGCCCCCCTGTGTGCTCTCCCCTTATAGATGGCCCCCAGACAAAAAACAAACAACCCACAACTCACCTAGCACCTCGCTTCCCCGCTGCGCCGTCTTCCACTCTTCTGCTGTCGGTCCGGCCCCCGGCTGATACGCGCTCTCTGGGGACGTCACGGATTCCCCAGCAGAGCGCGCACCAGTGACCTCAGTGTACACTGCCGGCCTGAACTTCCGGTAGAGCAGGACGGCGGCGTACACTGAGGTCTGTGGTGCGGGTTTGGACCGCGGTCCGCCAGTTGAGGACCCCTGGTATATAGGTATGTACAGTATGTGCACCTGTATATAATTATGTACGTGTACCTGTATATATCCTGTATATAGATATGTATGTGAGTCAGATATACAGTATAAACTCTTTATTATATCTCCAGTATTACCCCCTGCAGCTCACTGCATGTAATACCAATAATTGTGCTGTACTGCCACCTAGTGGTCCAAGGTCTACTTGCATGTGACAGATGCACCCCCCCCCTCTCACACACACACTGACGGGGTGGACACGGCGTTGTGCAATGAGGATGGTGAACAACATGTCATTTGGAGGTTTTTTTTATGGATAAAATGAAAACAATTTGGAAGAGTCACGAATTTAGAAATTAAGTTGGATCCTGATGTAAAGTTGGACTCCCCCCCTTCCCCAGCGCCCCCTGCAATGTCCTGACTCATAGACATGGGGCTTGTTTGTTTCTCCTCTTATAAGCTTCATCATACTGCTGTATTATTACACTGTATATACCACTATATACCTCTTTATGTTCTGGCATTCGTGTATTTATGTGCAGTATGTGGACCCCCCACTCTCAGGGACCCCATTTTACCAACCCTCTTACTATCCACCTGTCTGACATTTACAGGTCTGTCTTCCCAGCCATTTCCCAGGATTGAAGGCCAGCCAGTTCCTACTGTAGTTATTCACCGGGCCCACCAGGACTAAGGGCCCTATTTCAGCGGACGATTATCGTTTGCATAATCGTTATCGATTAATGATCTCAAATGACCGCTATTGTGAAAGACCTGAAAACGTTCACTCATTTCCATGGAACGATATTTGTAACTTATGATCGTATTTTCGATCGTTTTTTCTTCGCTATTGCGTTCGTATCTACTGTGAACGACCAATCGACATCTTATTCAATGCGAACGATTTGCGAACGTTTTGAGAACGAGCAACGATAAAAATAGGTCCAGGTTTTATAAAGCGATCAACGATTTCTCGTTCGGTCGTTAATCGTTAACTGCATTTCAACCGAACTATTATCATTTAGATTCGAACGATTTAACGATAATCTGAACGATAATCGTCCGGTGGAATAGGGCCCTAAGGATTCCCCCTCCTGTCTACCCTTCTATACCACTCTAGCCCTTCTCCGCCCTATAGATGACCCATACTGGGCAAACCTAAACTCATTACCCCAGCGGACCCCCCAGAGGCAGCTACTTACAACACTTCAGCGGTGGCTCATCCACTTCTATGGTTAGTTCCTATTTGGTGCTAAGGAAGTAAAAGCAGTGGCTATACTCTCTCCCTGTTAATTCTATGTCATCCAAGCCCAGCTTGTCAGAGCATCACAATGGCTTCTCCTGCAGATGCCCCCCCCATTGCACTACATCTCCCAGCTACCAGTGCACCAGCTCAGTCTCTGGGCTACTACACACTCCCCCACTGCGGGTTACTCTGATATCCAAGCTAAGGCTTACTGCGCACAAGCCAACACTTTGGTTCTAGTAGTCCTGCCTTGGTATGGAGGTATAGCACACTGGCATCACCATAAGCATTCATCTTTTAGTATTAGGTCACTCCTCTGGCAGCGGCTTAAAGGGGTACTTTCAAATCAAATGGCATCAGAAAGTTATATAGATTTGTAAATTACTTCTATTTAAAAATCTACAGTCTTCCAGTAACTTATCAGCTGCTGGATGTCCTGCAGGAAGTGGTATATTTTTTAAGTTTGACACAGTGCTCTCTGCTGCCACCACTGTCCATGTCAGGAACTGTCCAGAGCAGCAGCAAATCCCCATAGAAAACGTCTCCTGCTCTGGACAGTTCCTGACATGGACAGAGGTGGCAGCAGAGAGCACTGTGTCAAACTGAAAAAATATACCACTTCCTGCAGGACATACAGCAGCTGATAAGTACTGGAAGACTCTAGATTTTTATATAGAAGTAATTTACAAATTTATATAACTTTCTGCCACCAGTTGATTTGAAAGAAAAAGATTTTTTTGTCAGAGTACCCCTTTAACTCTCAGGCCCCTTTCCGTGGCCATTTTTCCGGTTTCAGGAAATTATCAGTATTTCCTGATCGTAAGATAACGGAGGTGGAAAAACAAAAAACATACTCACCTGCTGCAGTGATGCTCCCCTCCGGCTTCCCCCTCTGTCTTCAGGCTTTGCATGCACATGTGTGACATCACACGTGTACCACCAAAACACTGAAGGAGGGGGGCAGCCTCTTGTGCTGCCTCTGGTCAGAAGAGTAATTGACAGGGCAAGGAGCCGATGGCTACAAGTCCTGTCAAACACAACAACGCATTAAACGGGTCAGCATCAGGACCTGGCGCCACTTTCCCGGGTGTTGGCACTGGCTCAGGCTGCCAAGCAATGCCCCCATAGAGTTCTTTGGGGCATCCATCCTGGACAATTATAGGACATTTACTTGTCCTGAAGGGTGTCCATGCCCAGTAGAACCCTATGGGCCAAGATATCTAGGGGGGTCCTCAGTGAACAAAAAGGAATTCCAAATATCTGACCTTAAATGGCAGATAGTGGAGAGTCAGGGGGGCATATCCTAAGGTACCCTGCTGTAATTGGTGGGTTTAGTTGACATGTATCTAAGGCTGGGTTCACACTACGTTTTTGCAATCCGTTTTTGCAAAAAAAACAAACAGATGTAAAAACGTATGCATTCGTGTGCATCTGTTTTGATCCGTTTTTTTCCCATTGACTTCCATTATAAAAAAGAAAAAGGATCAAAAACGCATTCGTTTTTTTAAATGTTCACATAAACGTAGCTGACCTTAGTTTTCAGTATGTTAAAACACTGATGTGCTAGCCTCTAAGACAATAACTGATAAGGCTGGGTTCACACTGCGTTTTTAGCATATGTTTAATGGATCCGTTGTTTTTAACGGACAAAAAAAAATAGTGTCAGCAACGTTTTTGTGTCTGTCAAAAAAAACGGATCCGTTTTGATCCGTTTTTTTTTTATAATGGAAGTCAATGGAAAAACGGATCAAAACGGATGCACACAAATGCATCCGTTTTTCATCCGTTTTTTTTTTCAAAAAACGGATGAAAAAAATGGATTGCAAAAACGCAGTGTGAACCCAGCCTAATAGTAGCAACTGTGCACAAGGTTTTATGAGAACAAGCGGAAACTTTGCAGCACATGCAGCTCCTCTGCTATCTCTATGGCTCATTTCTCAGTGGTTGCTGTGTATTAATTATATGCAGGGAGCGAGCGTGCCCGCCAGGTCTGAGCGCCTCCCAGGTCAGCAACCATGGCTGCCGCTGGACGTGTCCTGGGTAATGACATTACTGCAGTCAGGGGTCTCGGACTGAACTCGCCTCATCCTCCCGATCACTTTCCATGTCCAGCGGCTGATGGGGCGCGGATCGTTTTTCGGCCGGCGCGTTTAATGGAATCTCTGTAAATAATGTCATTTTAATTTGCCGCTTTGTCATTTAATGTGATTTTTGTTCTGCGTTCTGATCTGTAATGGCAGGAGATTGTGTTTTAATAGCTGTAATTTGTTTACCCGAACAACACTTAAAGGAACATTTCTCTCCTCTGTGTAACCTCATCAGTGTACGCTGGATGTGCAGAGACTTAAAGGGATTCTGGTAGAATGTATAATTCATTTGTGTTTCTGATTCAGAGCTCAAAATCCCTCCCATAGACATAAAGGTAAAGGATAAACTTCTTGCTGACTGCCACCACCACTAGGGGGAGCTCTGGAGCATAGTGCATTATACTGATATGGCTGTAAGGAGGCTGTATAGATCTGTAGACAGTCAGCTCTATGGCTCCCCTAGTGGAGGTTACTGTATACTAATGCCATATGAAAACATCTAAAGATTTGGTGAAGGATGCGGCCAGTCAATCAAACAATCAATCAATCAATCAATCAATCAGCGCTACATCACATTCACCTATGGATATGGAAGTATCTCATGCATGTATATATAGTACCTAAAATAGTAAAGAAAATATATGCTCCAGAAGACATCACAGCAGCCATGCCATGTAGCGGTGTACACAGCTCTGCCAATATAGATCAATAAATTGATTTCCTTAGGAAATATTGGAAGTTCTGGGATGTCAGCATCCTTCATTAAAGGGGTAGTTCACCATTTTTTTTAATCAACTGGTACCAGAAAGTTATACAGATTCAAAATTTACTTCCAATAAAAAAATCTCAAGTCTTCCAGTACTTATCAGCTGCTGTATGTCCTGCAGGAAGTGGTGTATTGTTTCCAGTCTGACACATTGCTCTCTGCTGCCACTCCTGTCCATGTCAGGAACTGTTCAGATCAGTATAAATCTTCATAGAAAACCTCTCCTGCTCTGGACAGTTCCTGACATGGACAGAGGTGGCAGCTTAGAGCACTGTGTCTGAAAGTACTGACACAGTCCACTGCAATACAGAAGATACAATCTTGTGAGAGGCTCAGGTGCTCATGTTTAAGGGTAGAGGCAAGGTGCTTTGAAGAAGAGAGCTTTGCAGTAGACAGAGAAGAGGAGAGGGGTTGCCAGAGAGGCCTTGTCCAATGTAGAAGTGTACTCTGTCGGAACAATAGAGGTGTGTAGAAGAAGGAATAGAGAATACTCTTACTAACAGATGACTTCCAGTCTGACTGCTTTCTGCCCCCAGTTACAGGCTACCTGTCCTAGGTGGGTAATACGAGCCCCAGGCCTTGGTATCTTGGGGAAGCAGACTCCTGAGGCTTCCCAGTTGTCCTGCACTGCTCAGTGGGATAGACTTTCAGTACCTTTGTTCCACCAGGGTCCGTTCCTATGACCCCTAAGATAACTGCCCTGCACTTTATAGAGAGGTTCCTGGTGTGGACAAGGTGATCTCTATATGGCTTCTCTCCCCCTGTAGAGTTTCAGCACTGCATAGTGGTTCTTGTGCTCATAGGGAAGAAATGGCTTGTCTAGTTGTGTCCCTGTCAGAGGACCTGGCCAAAGCCAGGCCCTGGCTTGACTTCTGCAGAGACCTGTCTGTCATGCTCTCTCTCTCTCTGAATCCAGACTACAACTAACTCCGACTGAAGTGAGTCCAGCCACCGGGAACTAAATCCTAACTTCAGGGATCTGTCTAAACCTGCTTTTGATTGGTGGGCTGTGTGTGTAGAGATAATAGAAGGAGAGGATAGGCTGAGGAAAGGAAGGAAGGCACCTGCACCTGTGAGTGGACAAAAGGCAACATGTGACATACAATAGTTAACCCATGGAAAGCTTCAGCCGTGCATAGAAACAAGTTACAAGCAAACACAGTAGTGACACCTAGTGGAAAAAACACTAACTGCAGTAGATACCTCATCACACTTGTGTGTACTTGAGGGAGTTACCTTACTCAGGTGCAATAAGACTTAGGGGCCCGCACTGGCTCCCTACACATAGACTATGTATAAAGGTATTATGTGGCTACATACATTGTGGGCTCTGAATGGCGGTGTAAATGATTAGTCGGTTCAGATCTGTCGGTTTAGTTATGCCTGTTTTGTGCATTACATCATTTTTTTTTTTTTTAACTATGTCAGAGACGCGCAGACATTTTCTCCCCTATATGAGTTATAGGACGGCCGCTATTATCCCTATGAAATCACTGTCTGTATGATTAAGGGTTATTAATATATACAAGGTCAGGACCTGTCTGTGCCCTTTGTATTACTTCAGGGTTGTTGTATCTGACTTCACATAAAAAAATTCTATACAAGATTACAAGATATGTATACGGGATTCACAAAATAAACTTCCCCAGCTCCAAATGAGAGCAAAATCAGACAATGGCCACGTCCCATGACCCACTCCTCAGTAACAGCGTTTTACTCACATGAATTGAGGCTTTTATAGATGCAGGGTTGATCAGCTATTATTTCCCGACCTCTTTGTTCTCACACAGTGCTCTCTGCTGCCACCTCTGTCCATGTCAGAAACTGTCCAGAGTAGTAGCAAATCCCCACAGAAAACCTCTCCAACTCTGGACAGTTCCTGACATGGACAGAGGTGGCAGCAGAGAGCACTGTGTCAGACTGGAAAGAATACACTACTTCCTGCAGGACATACAGCAGCTGATAAGTACTGGAAGACTTATAGTCCAGTTTTTCTCTCATTATGGGTGGCATAAATAAAGTATAGGGGGGCACTTACTTTATCTATGGGTTGTATATTTGATAAGTAACTTTTTGTATATTGTTAAATATTATTGTTCATTGCTTTCTTTCTTTTAATTCAGCTGCCACCATGGTAGAAGCCGGACGAGACAAGAAGAATCCGGATGAGTTTGCGGTGGCCTTGGATGAAGCTCTCGGAGACTTTGCTTTTCCGGATGAGTTTGTCTTTGATGTCTGGGGAGCGATCGGAGACGCCAAACAAGGACGTCTATAACGTGAAACATTTCCAATCGACTTAAATCACCGCCGAGCACATGACTGATGAGAATTTTATAAGGGCGATAGACGCGGAGGGATCCACTGATTCTGTGAACCAAAGTTTTTTTTTGTATATATATACGTCTAGATGAATAAACTGTGCACTGCTGACCTGTGAATGTGTGAGGCCGGGGAGTGACAACACACACAGCTGTCACTAATGGATATGCTTCTTAAAGGGCATGTCCACATTAGGCCTCCTCCACTGTATGTATGTGATGAGTGGAGGAAACCTGCGAGTATTGTGAGGCACCGGCAGTGACCTCTAGGGGCTGTACATGGGATATAGGGGGCAGGATGCAAAAATTAACACCCCCCCCCCACCCACCATATTCATATATAACATCTCACTATCTTATTCAGTCGCCTATTTCTTCCCATTACATGGTCTCCAGCCTCCTGTACACTCCTGTGATTTCGGGACCAATGACAGCAGTGTGAAGGTTGCAGGGGGGTGCCTAACAGCAATCTGAGGGCGCATTTGTTTTCCGATTTTCTTCTATGTTTATAGAGGATTCTCAGCTGATCGGATGGGAAGCAAGATGCAAGATTTTCATCACAAAGTGCTGTGTCGGCGCATTTTGCGCTTTGTATTTTTGTAGCTGAAACCGGGGGCAAATCATAAAGAAAGAAGTGCACAGAAATGTTTTTTTTTTTTTGTTTAAGTTGGCTTTTTAATTTTTTTTTTTTTTATGTAGTTGGTATGCTTTAAAAAAACAAAAAAAAACGACCAAACAAACCCTGAACTGTGTGAACACGAGCTAAAGTCACAAAGGGCACAAACAAGTAGAACACTGATTATTGAAGGGGGGGAAATCTTTTTCATTCAAATCAGCTGGTTTTAGAAAGTTATATAGATTTGTAATTTACTTCTATTGTACAATCTCTATTCTTCCAGTACTTATCAGCTGCTGTATGTCCTGCAGGAAGTGGTGTATTCTTTCCAGTCTGACATAGCGCTCTCTGCTGCCACCTCTGTCCATGTCAGGAACTGTCCAGAGCAGCAACACATCCCCATAGAAAACCTCTCCTGCTCTGGACAGTTCCTGACATGGACAGAGGTGGCAGCAGAGAGCACTGTGTCAAACTGGAAAGAATACACCACTTCCTGCAGGACATACAGCAGCTGATAAGTACTGGAAGACTGGAGATTTTTAAATAGAAGAAAATTAAAAATCTATATAACTTTCTGACACCAGTTGATTTGAAAGTAAAAGATTTTCGTTTGAGTCCCCCTTTGAATTTACTGTAAGTCTTCTCTGAGCATTCTGCTATGGTGTGTATTGCTAGGGCCAATAAAGGGTTTAAGAAGTGAGCCCCATCCTACATTCACATTTTTTCGTCATTTCTTCAAAGAAGTTTGTCGCGAGATGACCTAAAAGAAGTCACATGACCCGGAAGAAGTGACATGACCCGACCATGGTAAATATTTGAGAGGACTGGAGAGTCTGGGACGGGGCTTGTTTTTTCTTGTTGTGCAGACCTGATGTTGTGCTGTTGGGCCTAGTGGAGGGCCTGAGGGGTCGGAGCATGACACAAAGATCCTAGCCACTGGGCAGAACACACTATATCCATTTTACTTGCCCTGTGTAGCAGTTTTGCTCGCCACGGTCCTGTCATATTTATTGGCACATATCCTCCCACTAAGGGCTTCACCAATGGATCGGATAATCTAAGTCTTGTTTTATATGTAGATATTTTATACACAAATATCCACAAATCATCCAATGCAATATTTATCTGTGTATATGATTCATGAATACTATGCATCATAAAAGGGGCTTTCTAAGGACATCAGCGGGATCCTAGAGACCTTAGATAACGATAGGACATCAGCAGGATCCTAGAGGTCTTAGATAAGAAGAGGACATCAGAGGGATCCTAGAGGTCTTAGATAACGATAGGACATTAGCAGGATCCTAGAAGCCTTAGATAACGATAGGACATCAGCAGGATCCTAGAGACCTTAGATAAGGAGAGGACATCAGCAGGATCCTAGAGGTCTTAGATAAGAAGAGGACATCAAGAGGATCCTAGAGGTCTTAGATAACGATAGGACATTAGCAGGATCCTAGAAGCCTTAGATAACGATAGGACATCAGCGGGATCCTAGAGACCTTAGATAACGATAGGACATCAGCAGGATCCTAGAGGTCTTAGATAAGAAGAGGACATCAAGAGGATCCTAGAGGTCTTAGATAAGAAGAGGACATCAGGAGGATCCCAGAGACCTTAGATAAAGGGAGGATATCAGCGGGATCCTAGAGACCTTAGATAAGGAGAGGACATCAGCAGGATCCTAGAGGTCTTAGATAAAGGGAGGATATCAGCGGGATCCTAGAGACCTTAGATAAGGAGAGGACATCAGCGGGATCCTAGAGGTCTTAGATAACGATAGGACATCAGCGGGATCCTAGAGACCTTAGATAACGATAGGACATCAGCAGGATCCTAGAGGTCTTAGATAACGATAGGACATCAGCAGGATCCTAGAGGCCTTAGATAAGAAGAGGACATTAGGAGGATCCTAAAGGTCTTAGATAAGGAGAGGACATCAGCGGGATCCTAGAAGCGTTAGATAACCATAGGATATCAGCAGGATCCTAGAGGTCTTAGATGAGGAGAGGACATCAGCGGGATCCTAGAGACCTTAGATAAGGATGGATATCAGCAGGATCCTAAAAGCCTTAAATAACGATAGGATATCAGCAGGATCCTAGAGGTCTTAGATAAGGAGAGGACATCAGCAGGATCCTAGAGGTCTTAGATAAGGAGAGAACATGAGCGGGATCCTAGAGACCTTAGATAGGGACAGGACATCAGTGGGATCCTAGAAACCACAGATAAGGAGAGGACATCAGCAGGATCCTAAAGGCCTTAGATAAGGAGAGGACATCAACAGGATCCTAGAGACCTTAGATAAGGAGAGGACATCAACAGGATCCTAGAGACCTTAGATAAGGAGAGGACATCATCAGGATCCTAGAGGCCTTAGATAAGGAGAGGACATCAAGCAGGATCCTAAAGGCCTTAGATAAGAAGAGGACATTAGCGGGATCCTAGAGACCTTAGACAAGGAGTGGACATCAGCGGGATCCTAGAGAGAGGTCTTGGATAAGGAGAGGACATCAGCAGGATCCTACAGACCTTAGACAAGGAGTGGACATCAGCGGGATCCTAGAGAGAGGTCTTGGATAAGGAGAGGACATCAGCAGGATCCTAGAGGCCTTTGATAAGGAGAGGACATCAGGAGGATCCTAGGGGCCTTAGATGAGGAGAGGACATAAGCGGGATCCTAGAGACCTTAGATAGGGAGAGGACATCAGCAGGATCCTAGAAACCACAGATAAGGAGAGGACATCAGCAGGATCCTAGAAACCACAGATAAGGAGAGGACATCAGCAGGATTCTGGAGACCTTAGATAAGAAGAGGACATCAGCGGGATCCTAAAGGTCTCAGATAAAGAGAGAACATCAGCAGGATCCTAGAGGCCTTAGATAAGGAGAGGACATCAGAGGGATCCTAGAGGCTTCAGATAAGGAGAGGACATCAGCAGGATCCTAGGGGCCTAAGATAAGGAGAGGTCATCAGCGGGATCCTAGAGGCCTTAGATAAGGAGAGAACATGAGCGGGATCCTAGAGGCCTTAGATAAGGAGAGGACATCAGCAGGATCCTAGGGGCCTTACATAAGGAGAGGACATCAGCAGGATCCTAGAGGCCTTACATAAGGATGGACAGTTCATAGCTATTCTTGGAAGCCCATTTCAAGCAGTTTTATCATCACCTTGATTCTTTTTTCAACAATGTGCGGTTTATGTGATTTTTTTGTATAAAGTTATATATTTTTGTTGGAACATGTCCGAAACGAATAAAACGTAAAATGAGCAACAGTTGGATTTGTATCTTTGATGTAACATAACATAATAATGCAGAGCATGTACAAAATATGCAGCTCTGGAGTATAATACAGGATATAACTCAGGATCAGTATAGGAAAAGTAATGTAATGTACGTACGCAATGACTCTACCAGCAGCATAGCGAGTACAGCTCTGGAGTATAATGCAGGATGTAAATCAGGATCAGTACAGGATAATTAATGTATGTACACAGTGACCCCACCAGCAGAATAGTGGGTGCAGCTCTGAAGTATAATACAGGATGTAACTCAGGATCAGTACATGATCAGTAATGTAATGGATGTGTGGTGTCCCACCATGGGTGTTGCTATTGGTTGCACCCTTCGTAAAAGCCTGTACTTTTAATATTAAGTGGTAAAGCAGTAGTGCCAGAGTTTTGTCACAAGTATGTATGCCTAGATATTGCACGGCTGGAGTACCCAAAGGGTTATTGATTGTGTACCACATGGATCTGTACACCAATGAGAGTTCTTTTCACCTATCATCTCTCTCTTTACTTCTACTTACGCTCTCCTCACCCCCTCACAGCACACCTTACATGCGCTGTAGGAAGAAAGTCACATGGGTAGAGGAAGTGTAGGGTCTTTTGTCTTTGGATTCTGTAGGGGAAGGACACAAGCTAGAACTTTACCTGCAGCAGTCAAGTTGGGCCCTGGCTCCTGCCAGGTCCCCAGTCTCAGTGTACAGTCTAGATGTAGACCAGAGCACATGCAGCTAGATACAGTTTCTTCTCAAGTAACCTCACTCCACACTATGCAGTGTTAAGCTTCCACTAGAGAGGACAAGACAGGGATCATCCTAAGCCACGCCATGGACAAGGAGGAGCACAGTACAGGACAGTTTTCACAAAGAAGATAAGGAACTTATCTATAAAGAGCAAAGTTGCTAGAAGCCTATGAACACTCTCGCAGTGCGGGTGTAAGCAGGGAACCCACAGCATTCCGCTCATCCCAGGTAACAAGGTCTGGGGCTTGTGTCACCCTCTAGGACGGGTCACTTGACACTGGTGAGCAATAGGAGGTGCAAAGACCAAAGAGTCAAAACACAGGCACAAGTATTCTCTCTCTACTCTCAAGTATTCTTCTATTTCTCCCTCCAAAGTTCCGGCAGAGCACAGTACTACTTGGGTTGGAACTCTCTCGACATCCTCCTCTCTACTTTTCTGATCCTCTCTTCTACCTCTCACCACGCAACTCATTCAGCACGACTGTATCACTCCTTCTACTCTCAGTACAAATCTGGACTACAAAGGATTAAGTAACTTATCAAGTGTAAAGTATTGTATCAGGGCAAAGCTGTATTATCTGCTGCCTACTTCAAGTGTCTTCAGGGTAAACAAGATTATATTTATGGTAAAGGGACTCTGTGAATCCTTGTCAAGCACCGACACAGTACACCCACCTTCCTTGGGTCATCTCCCCTTTCTGTGGGTGGCAGTACCAATAGTCCGGGTGGGTCACTACTCCACTCCGGACCACCGTGATAAGTACCCAAGGGACCACAAAACAACCCGGCAGGTCACTGTCCACAGGGGAAGAAAGTATAGCCTGCCCATTAAATTGTACCTCCACACCGGGGGTCACCACATATGTACACAGCGACCCCACCAGCAGAATAGTTAGTGCAGCTCTGAAGTATAATACAGGATGTAACTCAGGGTCAGAACATGATCAGTGCTATAATGTATGTTATGTACACAGTGACCCCACCAGCAGAATAGTGAGTGCAGCTCTGAAGTATAATACAGGATGTAACTCAGGGTCAGAACATGATCAGTGCTATAATGTATGTACACAGTGACCCCACCAGCAGAATAGTGAGTGCAGCTCTGAAGTATAATACAGGATGTAACTCAGGGTCAGAACATGATCAGTGCTATAATGTATGTACACAGTGACCCCACCCGCAGAATAGTGAGTGCAGCTCTGGAGTATAATATAGGATGTAACTCAGGGTCAGAACATGATCAGTGCTATAATGTATGTACACAGTGACCCCACCAGCAGAATAGTGAGTGCAGCTCTGGAGTATAATACAGGATGTAACTCAGGATCAGTACAGGATCAGTAATTTATGTACACAATGACCCCACCAGCAGAATAGTGAGTGCAGCTCTGGAGTATAATACAGGATGTAACTCAGGATCAGTAATGTAATATATGTACACAATGACCCCACCAGCAGAATAGTGAGTGCAGCTCTGGAGTATAATACAGGATGTAACTCAGGATCAGTACAGTATTGACTGTAGCTTTTATGAAGATTAATCCTATATCTACATTGTAGAATGGTGTTAATAGACGGAGATGCCATCTAACCACAGTTTGGCAATTTACTTAAAAAATTGCAGTTTTGTTAAACTTACTGTAACCCGAAGGTGTGATAAAGTTCCATAATTCCTCTGAATATTCAGTGATAGAAGCTTCAGCGCAGCTGACATTGGATCATTTTATCCAAATGAGCTAAAAGCATAAAGAAAATTCACGGACATGTCAGGGCGCCAGGTAATCTTTCATTACAGCTCACTTCTGATACATAACGCCAATACTGAACAAGTCACATTCGTAAAAATAACCTTTGGAGTTCCTGATAACTTTGTAAAATACAGAAATATATGTAAAAGCCAATTCCTGCCGCTGACATTTGATTTGCAGAGTTTGAGCCGACAACTTGTACAATTATAATAGAAATTGTGTGTTATACTGTACAATATGCATAACCGTAGAACAAATAGTGGGTATGAGTCACTGGTGGTGCCGCTCCGTCAGGGAAGAGATAGATGGTGGACTCTGTCCTAGTCCCCTCCCACCAGGGCCGGCTTCGGCACCTCTAGGGGCCCACAGAGGGAGAGGAGCCCGGCACTGTAATGTTCAGCCCACTCATTGAACTTTAGAAGACAGAGGAGCAGGACCTGTGAGCGTCCTGCACACACAGAGAGAGAGATGAAGGACCTGATCACATGACTTGCAGGTATATGCAGTGTCCCAGAACATGCAGACTACTACTCCTATTATGCTCATTTCTATTGTTATGTCAATGCCTGTTCTGGTAATTGTTTGCACTGCAATTGCTGCTAGTATTCCCCTGGTATTCTCTGGTTATGTGTATTCTCATGCATATTCATATATATTCCTGTGTATTGTTACATTGTACAGTGGTATGCCAGGCTGCTGATCACGTGACCGTGCCAGTGCCCTGTAGCCATGGTTCCTCCAATGGCCGACTAGCTCTGGCCAGGGGCAACCATGTGACCTCCCACTTCCTGCTAACAAGTGAGTCTTCCCCCTGCTTCCAAGCAAGGAGGTTGTGTGTCGTCTCTCTCCTACCTCACAGGAGTTGGACATGTCGCAGGTCCCACTTCACCACTAGAAGTGTGGATCAGGTGCTCTGCTGTATTCAAGCTTTCGGCTGTATCTTCCTGCTCAAGTGTCCGGAGGTTCTTCTCTCATCTGGGTGTCATTCCGTTATCTCTCATCATCGTTTCAAGTATTCACAGCAAGTATTATTCTCAAGCTAATCCACCCAGCAACGCTACTCTCTCTCATACTCCCACTCCCATCATCCGGCACGTGTTCTCCCAGCCTATGCAGCATCACTCCTGCCTTGTTTGTCAAAGCCTGCTATATACCCGGTTGCAACTGGTCAGAACTGTTGCTACTAGTTACCTCATCTATAATAAAACCGCTGTTACTGAACCCCGGCATTGGTGTCCACTAACTGGTGCCCTGACTAGGTGCAGCGAAGAATCGCATGCCCATCATCACCCGCAGATTCCACAGACCGGCCCTACAGCTCTGCCACCCTCAGGCCTATACCGTGACACCCTGCAGCTGCCCCGGTTATTGCCCGCTCATAACAACAGCACTGCGGAAGTGGCCCCCAGGGGCCAGGGCATCGCATTTGGCGTCACGAACAGGATCTTATCTACGTTGTGCCAACTGTCAGCATTCTCAAGGTACACTATCGATCCCCAGAAAGACTTTGCCATATCACCATGGGGGTAATCGAGGCGCTCAGGGCCCTAGACTGTACACAAGATGGCCGCTGTCTTCTTCAATTTCTAACTGCGCCATACCCCGGAGAGGAGGGGGTTAACCGCCATGTTGCCAAAGCGCGGGAATCGCCCCGGCGCCATAGACTTTGCATTGACTGCTCCTGATTGGCTGACTGCGCCAGATGACGTCACTGTTGCCGGGCAGATTACTGGGCCGGAATTTCAGCCTCTGCGCTCCGCCTCCTCCCAGGTCCTCAAGACCACGCCAGAGTGTAGCAAGATGGCGGCCCACGAGGAAAGTCTGCCTGCAGCCGCAGCTCCCGTGATACCGGAGCCACCACGCAACCCTGTCCGCCTGCTAGCACCGCTCCCATCCTACAGCGACACCAGATGGGGCGCTGCCACATCGGATGACGGAAGTCTTAGCCGTGCCTCTGCTGACCAGAACGAGCAGTCCGCATCTGATACCAGCAATTCACCGGGACCCGACCGCTTCTGTGCCTCTGACTTTGCCTTCTCTAACCGAGGATTCACATCACCGGAGGGCGGTCTGTACGTAAGTGACCCGACTTTCTTGTCTTCCGTCCCGGGCCTCAAAGTAAAGGACTCGGCCAAGGCCTCAGTGTCCCCGGGTCTGTAGCAGCCTCCAGGGCGTGATTCGCCGCCTCTGCCGCAATGGGTGCTCGGGCGTGGGCCTAAGATTATACAGCTGATCAAGGACAATTAGCAGGCCCTCGCTGCCCTGCCGCCTGGCACTAAAGCTGCGACCGCCATGCCCACTGCGGCACCTGCAGCTCCCACTACAGCAGGGCAGTCCACAGCAGCTAACACTGCCTCTTCCACAGCCGTGGCTAAAGCCACCAACGCTTCTACTACCGTCACCTATAATGTGGCCCCTGTCATTTCACCTATAACTACTGTGACCCCCAGCATTGTAGTCACCACTGCAGAAGGATAAGTGGAAAGGCAGAGTGTCAATCAAAAGCAAAACAAAGAGTGACTATTAAGTGGCTATAGGGATCTAAGCAGGAAACAGATGGGTGTGGTAAGGAGATCAATTACTGAGGAAGAAGAAGCACAGGGGGCACTCACCACGGGGATCGCTGCACACGCTGGCTAAAGCTGTTTCTTGGGGTATTCTCTCTTTGATGAATTGATTAATCTTCAATAAAGTGACAATCTTTTGGTGAGTGTCACCTGTGCTTTCATCTTTTAGGGCGGGAGTTTATACTGTATTTTTGTGTTTTTCCTTTCTGGCTGAACAACGCACATTGTGCAAAAATTGGTATAGCATTTACATAGTGCAGATTTCCCTTACTCCCTACTGAACCCACTGATATAGACTGAAGCTGTATATATAAGTGCAGCGAGGTGGGGATAAGTGCAGCGAGGTGGGGATGTGGAGCAAACACGTCCTCACAGATAGACTACAATTGTTTCACGCGGGGCTGCGCCTCTTCCGGTCTACGGTCCGGAAGACCTTGTGTAGTGTTGAGAACCTCCTGCTTCTGTGCTGTGTTTTGAGAACAAGAAATAGTCACTTGGCAAAAGACAGGGTAATTGTCCCTGGATGCCTTACCACCGACATGGCTAGGTAGACAAGCCTTGTAGGAAAATCCCTGGCCCTCAGGCTAGGCCTGGGTGGAAACTTCTGCAGCAACACCCTCTTTCTTGTTCTCTAACAACCCCTTTGCAGGGGAAAGTAAGGCTATCCCTGATTGGTGGGGAAAGGAGAGGAAAGAAGTGTAAGAAAGCCTGTGGTTTGCTGTTTGGTGTGTGAGGCACCTGCACCTGTGATTGGTCAAAACATAACACAGAATACACACAAGTTAACCCTTTTTATTCAGCTGTGCATAGAGAATAGAGAACATTACATAGGCTCTGGTGACACCTAGTGGTAGAAAAGTAGTAGTTCAGACTTTGGTTTCCAACATCAAAATACATACAAATATGTGACAGAGGTACTTTACTTTGTATATTGGGGGAAGTATTATAGTAGTTATATTCTTGTATATAGGAGCAGTATTATAGTAGATATATTCCTCTATATAGGAGCAGTATTATAGTAGTTATATTCCTGTATATAGGGGGCAGTATTATAGTAGTTATATTACTGTATATAGGAGCAGTATTATAGTAGTTATATTCTTGTATATAGGAGCAGTATTATAGTAGATATATTCCTCTATATAGGAGCAGTATTATAGTAGTTATATTCCTGTATATAGGAGCAGTATTATAGTAGTTATAGTCTTGTATATAGGAGCAGTATTATAGTAGTTATATTCCTGTATATAGGACCAGTATTATAGTAGTTATATTCCTGTATATAGGAGCAGTATTATAGTAGTTATATTCCTGTGTATAGGAGCAGTATTATAGTAGTTATATTCTTGTATATTGGGGAAGTATTATAGTGGTTGTATTATTGTATATTGGGGGAAGTATTATAGTAGTTATATTCTTGTATATAGGAGCAGTATTATAGTAGTTATATTCCTGTATATAGGAGCAGAATTATAGTAGTTATATTCTTGTATATAGGAGCAGTATTATAGTAGTTATATTCTTGTATATAGGAGCAGTATTATAGTAGTTATATCCCTGTATATAGGAGCAGTATTATAGTGGTTATATTCCTGTATATAGGGAGCAGTATTATAGTAGTTATATTCTTGTATATTGGGGGCAGTGTTATAGTAGTTATATTCTTGTATATTAGGGGCAGTATTATAGTAGTTATATTCTTGTATATTAGGGGCAGTGTTATAGTAGTTATATACATAGAAGCAGTATTATAGTAGTTAAATCCAATAAAAATAGTAATGGTTGAAGCATGACCACCACTGTTCTAAGCCAGTAATCCTATAAATTGTTTGCCACCTCCCTTCCCCCACTCTTTTTGCCACTTAATATAAAGTAATGGTCCTTTTACACGGAGCGATAATTCGTCCAATCGAACGATTAACGATTTCGAAGTAACAATGTGTTTTTTATAACAATCAGCGTTTAGACGAAACAATATACGGTTAGAAAAATCATTATTGCAATCGTTTTAAGGTGGCTTAAGCCTATCTCCTACACAGGGTGAATCGTTGAAAGACTGTTTACATAAGGCGATCTGCCAATTTTCAGTGAACGACCAACGATGATTTGAGAACTTGTTGAGAGATCAAAATGAACGATTTCTCGCTCATCGCTTGATCGTTTGCTGTGTTTACACGAGCCAATTATCACTCAGATGCGATTGTTATCATGAAAATTCGAACGATAATCGCTCCGTGTTAAAGGACCATAAGTTTTATTTATCAGCTGGAAACAATAAGCACAGGAAAAATCCGTGCAATGTGTGGTCCATCTGGAGGCCCGAGGAAAGCGACTATCATAATAATTCTGTTTTTCATCACTGATGTTTTCTGTACTATAAGTTACATGAGTAGTGACCGCTCAGTATCTATCAATGTGATGTGTACAGCTCAGGAAATTATTAGCATTATTCACTTTCAGCTGCTCCGTGATGGTGTTTGCAGTTACTGTTTTCTGTACAATTGTTGGAGTCTCAAGCTTTAAATTCATAAACACTGTGAGATCCCCAGCTATCATACAGCACAGTAATAAAGGAGTGGCCGCCATTCTAGGAGAGCTAGAACACTTTAAGGGCACCAATGACCCTGGATGACGTTACCATTATGACATCCTTACGGCTGGCCACTTCCAAGGCTCAGCCTGTTCACTACCATGAGGTTTTAAGGGGTTATCCAGCGCTACAAAAACATGGCCACTTTTCCCCCTACTGTTGTCTCCAGTTCAGGTGCAGTTTGCAATTAAGCTCCATTTACTTCAATGGAACTGAGTTTCAAAACCCCACCCAAACTGGAGACAACAGTAGGGGGAAAGTGGCCATGTTTTTGTAGCGCTGGATAACCCCTTTAACATCCTCTGCTAGTTAAAACTTGCCTGCAACCTTGACCTGACTTCTGAAGCACCAAAACAAAGCTGTGACAGTGTATTTAATATGCCATCTGTATTTATTTATTTATGCATATTGGCACACTTAATTCAATGCAATACAGATAACATGAAATTCTAACCTAAAACTACATGTCCAAACAAAAAGTATAAAAATTGCACTAAACACAGCAAATCCTTGACTTACAAGTCATCCTCTAGCACTAGAAGAAGAAAAAACCCCTGTGGAGGAAACCTCTAGGGATACATGGCTAAATGATATTCCTTCCATTGGGTTAAAAGGGTTAATGCCGGAGGGGGGCGTGGCGAGCCGCTGAGGAGAATGGCCGCAGTGTGAGGGAGCTCCTCAACCACACGGCTACTTTGCAGGGACCCAGACCTGCCTTACCTGATCCAGCACCCCCAGCATATGTGGAGGGGCAAGAGGGGGACCCCCAGACAACGGCCGCATCCAGCGGGTCCGGATTCCGGGGCTCCGTCGGCGTCCCCGTACCTCACACGGGGCGCCGCTGCCAGCACGTTGCGGCCGCGGCCATCTTCTCCCGCCGCTCCGGAGGCCCAGGACTCGTCTGTGTACCGGGGGCTTGGTGACCCGCTCCCGCCCGCCGACCGGTTCGCTGGTCCGCTGCCGCGGGTTCTGTGTGTCCGGGCCCTGGAGCCGAGCCTCCTCGCCGACTCCTCTGTGCAGCCTGAGGAGGCCGCGGCGCCATCTTGCCTTCTGGAGCGCGCCTCCGGCCTTGTGGGTGAGTTAACCCCTTCCCTGCTGCCTGCCAGCAGCCAGACGCTGTCCCTGCCTCACCCCACCTCTGGCACTCTCCGTCCTGGTGCCCTAGACCCCCATTATCTCCCTTCTCCTTCCAGTGACCCTGCAGCCAAATCCCACGGGCTCTTAAAGGGCCAGCAGCGCATTTCCACATACATGATGGCGACCTCAAAACCGCCAAAAAAGGACAAAACTAAGGCTGGTAGTAGCAATCAAGATGCCACCCTGCCCAGAACCTCTCAATCTGTCGCCCGGTCTGGGGTCCCACGTAATTCTGGGGGCAGGCACTCTGACTCGGACTCTGAAGCTTCCCTACTGGGGCCTTCCTCCCCCCAGGGTGTTCGGGACATGCTCTCGCAATTGCCTACAAAGAGTGACCTGCAAACCCTTATCTCTGAAGTAAAAGATGCGTTCAGGGTTGAAATCGCTGCGGTCCGGAAGGACATCCAACATATTGCACTAAGGGTCGAAACCTTAGAGGATGATCATGACTCTACTCGGACATACATTTCTAGCCTGCACTCCACCGTTTCCTCTCAAGCTTCAGCTCTGGATGATATGCAGCGCCACATTGAGGATCTCGACAACAGAGGCAGGCGCAATAACATCAGGGTCAGGGGGCTTCCAGAGGCGACACAGGACAATGACCTAGAATCCACCCTAGAAGGCCTCTTCAATATGCTTCTGGGCGAGCCATCTACCCACAAAATCAAATTTGATAGAGCTCACCGGGCTCTACGACCCAAGAACTCATCCGGTCCACCTAGGGATGTCATCTGCTGCTTGCATGACTATACCTTAAAGGAAAGCATCATGGCCAAGGCACGTTCCCTTAGAGAACTGGATTTCTATGGTGCCCAAATACAGCTCTTCCCGGATCTTTCCTGGATTACCCTCCAAAAGCGACGACTCCTGCGGCCTCTGCTGACTACCCTCAAGGACCATGATGCTTCCTACAGATGGAACTTTCCGTTTGGCCTTACTGCAAGACGGGATGGACGCTCTGCTGTTCTCCGAAATCTGGCTGATTTACCTATGTTTTGTGACGCCCTGGACCTCCCAGTCCCCAAAATTTCTGACTGGACAGTGACTCCCCCACCCCCTCCCCCACCATCCGTCTGGCACTCGGCTAGCCAGAAGAGGCGCCGTCCTAGATCCGAGAGTTCCCGCTCTCCCCCTGGTCCTACTGGCTGAAGGAGGGCCCCCCCCCCCTCCAGGTTCTATTATAGTGATTTATATTGTTGCTGATGTTCTGGGTCCCTTCTTTTTGTTACTTATTTGCTATATGTAGCTGTGTGGTTTTATTTGGCCCTCCTCTCCGGATTGTTCCAATGTTTTTTGTTCCCCTCAGGTGGCTCCTTCCTCCCCCGTGGGGCTGCCAGTTGACAGCCATAGCGCTGTTTTGGCACTTTTTTTGCCCCGTAGCAGGCCGCTTAGGCTTGTACTTTGGGTCATGTGCCCTTCCTCTTCCTGGAATTTTTTTCTGTTTCTTGTTGTTTCTATGTTTCTATGTGCTTTCCCTCTTGTTTCCCTCCCTCCCCCTTTTCCCTTTTCCTCCTAGGATTCCACGTTGGCCGATGCTGCTCTGGAAACTGATCCCTTCTAATCGCTGGGGCAGAGTGAGTACCCACATCATCGTTAGTACCCTCTTATCCCCCCCTAATGGCTAAGTGCGTATCTCTCAATGTCAAAGGCCTAAATTCTAACACTAAACGACGTCTTCTCCTGAGGGAACTTCGCAACCTGCACGCGGATGTTGCCTTCCTTCAGGAGACACACTTTGATCAGGAGGCATCTTTTAGGTTCGCCCGTCACTCTTATCCCACTGTTGCCTCGGCCTCTAGAGGCAATAAGACGGCGGGAGTAGCTATCCTTTTCTCTCGCATGTGCCCTATACAGATTTCCTCCTCCTATGCTGACCCAGGAGGGAGATTTGTTATTGTGGATGGCACCCTACAAGGCCGCCAGTTTATTTTCTGCAACGTTTATGCCCCTAACCGCTCCCAGATACCCTTCCTCCGTAGGGTTCTCAATCGATTGGCGAAATACCCTCCTGCTCCACGGATCCTTGGAGGGGATTTCAATTTGCCGTTCTCCGAGATGATGGATAGGCACTCGGTGGCAGGCCGGCCTACCCCCCCAGAACAGGCTAAATTATCAGCGGAGTTCCGCAAGCTCATACGTGCTCATAAGCTGTATGACCTTTGGCGGCTTGACCACCCTACGGAGCGGGGGTATACTTTCTTCTCCCATCCCCACAAACTCCACTCTCGCATTGATTACCTTTTTGGCAACATACCTACAGTACGACTGTTGCAGAGTGCGACCATTGACCCCATTTCCTGGTCTGATCACGGCCCCGTGATAGTTCATCTCAAGGCCGTTCTCTCCCCTACACGACACTGTCACTGGCGTTTGAATGATACCCTTTTGAAAAATCAGATTACCAGAGACTCTATCAAGACTGGTATCTCTAACTATTTCGCGGAAAACGAGGGCTCTGTCGCCTCTGAAGGGGTTCTATGGGAAGCCCATAAAGCAGTTGTCCGGGGTCATTGCATAGCAATAGGATCCCGCCAGAAAAAAGACTCCATGCTAGCTATTCAGAATGCTAAATCTGCCATAGCTTCCCTGGAACAGCGTCTGGCCCGCCGTCCCTCCCTGGGTGTCCTGCGGGGGCTTGTGGCGGCTCGCGAAAAACTCAAAGACCTTTCGTTGCAAAAGGTGGAGAAGCTTCTCCTCTACTCCAAGCAACGCTTCTATGAAAAGGGCAATAAGGCCCATACCCTCCTGGCGAGGATGCTCAATGACCGGGCTGCCGCACAGTCTCCGCGGGCTCTCAGGGACTCAACAGGGACTCTACACTATCACCCTAAGGACATTTCCTCTATTTTTCACCAATTCTATTCTAAACTTTACTCCCTCCCCTCAACCTTGCCGTCGGACCCGGAGGCCCGTACCCGATGTCTTTCTGATTTCCTCAGCGAGTGTAATCTGCCTTCTCTGACCGCTAGTGCGCTCGAGGACTTGAATGCGCCGATTACCGTAGAGGAACTTGCGGAGGTTCTTAAGGGCCTTCCATCGGGGCGGGCGCCTGGGCCGGATGGCTTTTCCTACCTCTACTACAAAACCTTTTCCTCTGAACTGTCCCCTAAACTAATTTCTCTCTATAACTCTTTTCTCCAGGGATCTCCTATCCCTACCTCCATGTCCCACTCCTTCATCACTCTTATGCCCAAACCTGGCAAGGACCCCCTGGACTGTTCCAATTACCGTCCAATTGCCCTCCTAAACTCAGACTTTAAGATATTTACTAAATTGCTGGCTACTCGGTTGGGGTATTGGCTTCCCTCCCTAGTTAATGCGGACCAGGTGGGGTTTGTTCCGGGAAGACAGGGTGGGGACAACACGAGGAGGGCTATTGACCTCATTGATGTTGTTAATCAACAAGAAGAGAGTGCCCTTGTGTTGAGCCTGGACGCTGAAAAGGCCTTTGACCGTCTTGGGTGGCCTTTTATGTTTGAGGCATTGCAATGCTATGGCTTCTCTGGGCCTTTCCTAACGGCGGTCAGGGCCTTATACTCCAATCCCACAGCGGCACTCAAATTCCCTCATATGTTGTCTGAGACCTTTTCTCTTTCGAATGGCACTCGCCAGGGTTGCCCCCTGTCGCCCCTACTTTTTGTTCTTTGCATTGAACCCCTGGCGGCGGCGATTCGAAATTGTCCGGACATCAGAGGTGTGTCGGTCAGGGGCAAGGAGTTTAAAATTATGCTCTTTGC
Source organism: Dendropsophus ebraccatus (assembly GCF_027789765.1). Classification (NCBI taxonomy): domain Eukaryota; kingdom Metazoa; phylum Chordata; class Amphibia; order Anura; family Hylidae; genus Dendropsophus; species Dendropsophus ebraccatus. Next base: position 116,805,941 of record NC_091461.1, on the reverse strand, counting down.
CGATGATGTCCTCCTCACCCTGTCAGACCCGCTCACTTCCCTCCCGAACTTACATTCCCTTCTTGGTACATATGGTCGCCTATCGGGGTACAAAGTCAATACCTCTAAATCTGAAGCTATGCCCCTAAATCTGCCGGACCCCTTGATTGCCCAGCTTAGTTCCAATTTCAAATTTAAATGGACCACTACCTCCATAAAATATTTAGGTATCCGCCTTACTCCCTCCTACCCGTCCCTATACTCAGCTAACTACCCGGTCCTCTTCCGAGACATACGGGACCTTCTGACCAAATGGTCCCCCCACTATATTTCGCTCCTGGGCCGAGTGGCGGCAGTAAAAATGACCATTTTACCCAAACTTTTGTACTATTTTGAGACACTTCCGGTCCGTATCCCCCTCTCAGAGCTGCGTAGTATCCAAAGAGCAATATTCAAGTTTATCTGGGCATCCAAGGGGCACCGCATCCCCAACTCGGTTATGATGAGTAGCAAATCTCGAGGAGGGCTGGCGGTCCCTAACTTTCTTCACTATTATTGGGCGGCTCATCTACGCCAAATCACGGCTTGGTCCAAATATTTGGCATACAAGAAGTGGGCGGAAATTGAAAAAATATGGCTAGCTCCCTTCCATCCTAACTCTTTCCTATGGCACTCTTCACCGCCTAGTTTTTCACATCTCTCGCTCTTGGGACCTATCCGTTTTACCCTCCACATATGGTCCTCATGTTCTGCCAGGTTTGGGCTCTCCTCCTCTGCCTCCCCCCTGAACTCTTTCTTGCTCTTCCCGAATTTCCCTCCTGGTCTCCAATCCCATACTGTCAAACTCTGGGGATCTAAGGCACTCTTCCAGTTTGCCGATATAGTTGACCCCATAACTCGTACTCTCCTTCCTTATGATAAATTGGCTGATAAATATGCTCTCCCACCCTCAGCGCACTTTATGTACCTCCAGCTCCGACATTTTATGGTGTCGCGTCTGGGAGTCCTCACAGTTTCTAAACCTTCGGCTTTTGAGCAACTAGTTAGGATGGGGACTTCGACCTCGGGCCTTATCTCTGACATTTACCGCATCCTTGGCTCCCCAGTTGAGGGAGCCCAGGTACAGCACACATATATGACTAAATGGGAAACGCTATTAGGGAGGACTTTGCCTCCAGAATGCTGGACTGCTATATGGGACAGGGCTGCCACCTCCTCCATATGTACTACCTACAAAGAATCCCATTATAAGGTCCTGATGTTCTGGTACCGCACACCAGAGGTGCTTCATAAGTTCAATGCCTCGATATCCCCACTATGTTGGAGATGTGCTAGAGTATTAGGCTCCCAGTTCCATATATTCTGGGAATGCGAGCTTGTCCGACCCTTCTGGAGGGAGGTGTGTGAGATATCCTCCGCTATCCTCAGTGTTAGAGTCCCTAGGGACCCCGGCCTTTGCCTCCTCAACCTTTTCCCTAAAACTATCCGGAAAAAACAAGCCAAATTGCTATTGGTCCTCCTAACTGCGGCCAAGTCCCTAATCGCCAAATGCTGGAAGCAATCGACCCCACCTTCCATTCCGCATTTCAAAGCTAGAGTCAGGGAGTTACGCTCTCTCGAGCGCCTTACGGCATCTCTGAATAACAGGTTGGAGGCCTTTGACTCTATTTGGGCTCCTTGGGATTTGTATTCCTCTCCGTCAGCACCTGCCTCCGGTACATCCTAGATTCCTATCCTTTGTCGTCTGTCCCCGTCTTCGTCTTTCCCTGTCCTTGTCTCCCCCTTTCCCTCCCCCCCCCTACATTTCCTGCCCCCTTCTCGTCCTAAGTCTGTGTTTTGTTCTGTGTTGTTTCGTTACTAGCCCAGTATGGTCTATGGACCCTACCCAAACAGACATTGTTTTTTCCAAACCCTGACCGGGATCTGGTAGCTGTTTTTTATTGCAATTTGTTATTCTGGATCTCCTGTCTACTCCGGTTTAGGGGTTAAGTTGCATCTCTGACATTTGTGTTATGCATTATAACAATGTTCTGCTGCCTTCATATGTACCCTACCCAGTTTGTTCAATTTTGTGTCCTTCTTTTTTGGAAAATTAATAAAAATTACAATTGATAAAAAAAAGGGTTAATGCCAACCTGTAAATCAATTTAAAATAAATTATTTATGGAACCAGTCATACAATGACAATATCAAACAAACAAGAGATATAATAAGAAATTGTTAAAACCCGTCACCCACCATGAGTCTTACCCATCACCTCCATTGCTCCTTAAACTGGAAAGCTGAGCCCGTCATCTGCTATGCTATTACTATTGCCGCTTACAAGCACATGACCTATTCTTCCTACCAACCACATGTCAATGCAGGAAACATAATGGGTTTAGTATTACAGACAATCAGTGTTGGGCAGTGCAGTTATAATGTATTTTATATTTTTTTGCAGTGATAAGCAATGAATATTGACCTCGGCTCGCAGAAGCTGTCAGGAGCCGTCACTGTATCCCCCACCACAATCTCCATCTGTCTCCATTACCGGCTGATCTGCCGCACAAGTGCTCACATGCCGAGACGGATGGCTCGCTTTATGGCGCTGTGTTACAGGCTCGGTCTTCTGGGGGATTAGGGGTTCCTCGGATCTTCATGGACTCTCGCTGTATTGTGTGTCCTTAATTGGAGCACAAAGTAAATTTCTGAAGCACTAAGACCCTCTCAGTTATTCTGGTTAATAGACATTAGAGATGGAGTTTATAGAAAGACGGAGAGATGAGGATTCAGAATGGACATTGTGGATGTGGAGTCTAAGAGAAAGGGAACCTGCGGCCCTTCAGCTGTCGCAAAACTACAACTCCCATCATCCATGCACAGTTAAAGCTTTGGCTGTCCAGGCATGATGGGATTTGAGTTTTCAAAAACTGGAGGGCCGCAGGTTCCCTATCCCTACTCTTACCCATATTCTGGTGACTGAGTAAAAGTTTAGTTCTGCTGTATCTGTATATAGGACGGGTTTAGAACTAATAGCAGTGAGTAAGGTCAATTGTGGATCAGTGTAATACAGGCACATTTTTGCACCCATGCTTAAAGGGAAACTCTTTTTTTTATTTCAAATCAACTAAAAATTGCTATGCATAGTAAGTGACTATACATATGAGCTGAAATAAAGGATGCACACCGCTGTTCACACTGGGCGTTATGTGTCAGATAAAGGGAACCCCTCCACTCCCTTTTACCATAAAACATCAATAAATGAAAGTACTTACACATTCTTTGCGTTATTTTCTTTTTGTATTCAATGCATATAATATATGACATCAGACTTTAGACAGTTCATTGTCTGTTTCAATCTCACCCAAGTGCACAAGATACTTAGCAGAACCCCGTCGTTGCTTCCAGCAAGGTCGCTGATACCACGTATCCACTAACAAGCAGAGACCTCCATGACAGCCGGGAGGCCAGGTGGTAGCGTGATGACGCACGTGACGTTTCGGAGAAAACACCTCCTTTCTCAAGTGTATACGTAGCAAAACTACAATTCCCATCATACCTGGTAGCCAAAGATTTAGCTGTCCAGGCATGATGGGAATTGTAGTTTTGCAGCAGCTGGAGGGCTGAAGGTTCTAGAAGGGTCAAAATGAGACGCCATAATACTAGGCCCATTTTGATCTTTCCCATAGGGTCCCCTTCATTCTATGTATGTGACTGGTTCAGCTTGAGATGTTGTTGATCCGCCATTACGTAATAAGAATCAGCAGCTACAAATACTGAGATATTGAGCCGTCTCTTCAGGCTTCGCTGTTCACTGCACATCTGGTGTAATGATGGAGTGTAAAGAGCTATCCGGTAGCAGATACATGTCAGGGATGACTAGATCCATCAACTCTGTATTGACGGCGGAATCCCTACCAGAGGTAAGAAGAAGTGATATATTGCCTGTCAGCCCCGCGCCCTCTGATCAGTGCTGTCTGTCAATGAGAAATCAGATCAGCACAGCAATCACAGAGCCCGGAGCTCATAGGCAATAAATCACCCCCTGTTACTTGTGATAGCGATGGCTCCAGCAATACTGGGATATGGATCAGCGGCTGTGCACACTGGTCTTTGCTGCTGACAGTGAGAAACTATAAAGTTATCTGTATGCTGACTTGTTAATGAAAAATTATTTATATACAGTGGTATTATGTATGTTAGGACCATTGTATGTTGAGACCATTGTATGTTGAGGCCATTGTATGTTGAGACCATTGTATGTTGGGACCATTGTATGTTAAGGTCATAGTTTGTTGGGACCATTGTATGTTGAGGGCATTGTATGTTGAGGCCATTGTATGTTGAGGGCATTGTATGTTGAGACCATTGTACGTTGGGACCATTGTACGTTGAGACCATTGTATGTTGAGACCATTGTATGTTGGGACCATTGTATGTTGAGACCATTTTATGTTGGGACCATTGTTTGTTGGGACCATTGTATGTTGAGACCATTGTATGTTGGGACCATTGTTTGTTGGAACCATTGTATGTTGAGACCATTGTATGTTGAGGCCATTGTATGTTGAGGCCATTGTATGTTGAGACCATTGTATGTTGAGACCATTGTATGTTGGGACCATTGTATGTTGTGACCATTGTACGTTGGGACCATTGTACGTTGAGACCATTGTACATTGGGACCATTGTATGTTGAGGCCATTGTACATTAGGACCATTGTATGTTAAGGTCATAGTATGTTGGGATCATTGTATGTTAAGGTCATAGTATGTTGTGACCATTGTACGTTGGGACCATTGTACGTTGAGACCATTGTATGTTGGGACCATTGTATGTTGAGGCTATTGTATGTTGAGGCCATTGTATGTTGAGACCATTGTATGTTGGGATCATTGTATGTTGAGACCATTGTATGTTGGGACCATTGTGTGTTGAGACCATTGTATGTTGAGACCATTGTATGTTGAGACCATTGTATGTTGGGATCATTGTATGTTGAGACCATTGTATGTTGGGGCCAAAACTCTATGGAAAAACTGATAATTGGTTCTGAAGGCCCCCAAATATTATCCCATACAGAGAAAAAAATATAATGTAACAGAAAATGAGCAGATGGACTAATACGGATAAAGCAAGCCCATATATACAACAGTCAGGAAGAGCTACTGGAGGCAGGGGCGTAACTACCACTATAGCAGCCATAGCGGCTGCTATGGGGCCCGCCGCATCAGGGGGCCCCATGGTCTGCTCCTGCAATACACTGGGCCCCCTGAGCCATCATCATTTGCAGCACCGGGTGGCCCTGCTGGTCTCCTGGGTTTTGCAAATGTCCCTTTAACTGCAAGCACTCCTGACCAGAGCTAGCAGTTATGTAGTTATGACTTCACTTGACCGTTTAGTGGTCAGTCGGGGGGGGGGGGGGGGGGGGGGGGCAATCAAAAGTTTGCTATGGGGCCCAGCCATTTCTAGTTACGCCCCTGACTGGAGGCTATGAATTACTTTCTGTGTAGAGGATCAGAGTGTTTTTAAATTTCTGAACAGATCACCAGGGTCAGCACAGGGCTTGCCTGGGCAAGTGCTAGGGCCCATAGCACCTCTAGGGCCGCAGAAAGGGAGAGGGGCTCGGTGTTCTAATTTTCAGCCTGCTCTTTGTAGAAAAGGGTGAAAGACCTGATCACATGACCCGAAGGTCCTCAACCTCACAGTGTGCAGAGCAGCCAGACAGAGAGGAAGAGGGGGAAGACTGAGCTGTAAGTGGTGTGTGTAAGTGTCTGAGTGTCAGTCAGTCAGTCAGTGTCAGTCAGTCAGTGTCTGTGTCAGCAAAAACCTGGAGCTGACCCTGCAGATTACACAGACAGGATCCCAGAAAAATAAAATGAAGCGGACCTCCCCTGGTTCCCAAAGGAGCAGCTCATCCTGGTACAGGTATGTTGCATCTGGTCTCAGGCTACGCGGGTCCAAGAAGGAACATTGCACGTTGAAAATACCCCAGATCCCATATGTCGCGGACTATATACACTATATTATACTATATACTGTACTATAAACGTCTGATAGCTGTGTGATCGGCATCTTCCACAGTAGAGAATGTAGTGGAGGTTGCAGGACTGGGGGGCGCCGCTCGCTTTCTCGTTTCGGTTTAGTCTTGTATCATCCCACGAGAACAATGTTTACACAGACCTCGGGACTACTGCTCCCATTTGGCGCTGCGGCTCCTCTTCCATCCCGTTTGAACTCTGATCCAAAGTGCGAGATAAAAAAAATCTGCTACTAAACTCTCTAATTCCCTTTTATGAGAAAACGTAACTTCCTAAGTCCAGTGGCATCCAGTATAAATAATAATGATGGCCGCCGCGTCCTGGTAGTTCTCGTCCCGATGATTTATCTTACAGTAAATCCTTCCTGGCAATCGCTCTGGAGCCGCCTCATGTCTCATATAACACAGATAAGGAATCCCGGCCCGGCATCCCTAACATTTCTGCCATAAATGGAATCACCCAGAACAACGTTCAGTCTAGTCATCAAATTATTTCTTGAATTTTCAGAATTTTATTACATTTTGTGTTTTTTTTTGTTTTGTTTTAACCTTGTTCACTACACCACCTAGAATGCAACGTAGCCTGAGACTATGTTCCCGCACAGTATTTTTACTCAGTATTTTGGTCAGTGTTTTCGCTCAGTATTTTGGTCAGTGTTTTCGCTCAGTATTTTGGTCAGTGTTTTCGCTCAGTATTTTGGTCAGTTGTTTTGCTCAGTATTTTCAAAACCAGGAGTTGATTGGAAACGCAGAAAGGCTCTGTTCACACACTTGAAATTGAGTGGATGGACGTCATTTAATGGCAAATAATTTGTTCACTTTAATGCAGCTGAGTTGCAGTACCAGTCACGACCCATCGACAGGTGCGGCACTGTTTCTGGAAGAAGACAACCATATTGTTTTAATCCTGTACAGGCCGATTAGAGGAATCATTCATCCAGACTCACTTCAGGATCTGACATGTAACACCCAACAAAGATACTTTGTATTTCCAGGAGTGAGGGGGATGAGACAAGTGTTTGATCCCAGCGTTCAGCTACCAGTAATTCCCAGTGCTTACTGGAATATCATGGAAGCAGGTCTTATTAATGACGGATGCTGGGAAGTAAGTAGACATGTCTGCGGTATGTGCTGCCGTGTTGATGAGGTGATTGGGCCGATGTCGCTGTCATGGAGCTGAATACATGGATACAGACAGGTTCGGCACGTCTAACATGTCAGCATCGCTCCTTACATAGTTATATAGTTAATACGGTTGAAAAAAGACACATGTCCATCAAGTTCAACCAAGGAGGGGATGGATACAGGGAAGTGGGAGGGGTGATAGGTTCTATACATATGCATTTATATTATTTTGCTCTAAGAACTTGTCTCTCCTGTTTTGACGCCCTCTACTGTTTTTGCTGTGACCAGATCCTGTGGTAGACTGTTCCACAGATTCACAGTTCTCATGGTAAAGAAGGCTTGTCGCTCCTTATATCTCTACATTGTGTCATTGTGTCTAGACAAGTCATCGATATCTGATCGGCGCGGCTCCAGCTCCTGGCAACCCCGTCCATCAGCTGAAAGAGCCAGCACAGCTTTCCTGTCATTGATTACAAGCCACAGCGCCAGACATTTAGTTGTGGCTGTGCTGGGTATTGCAGTTAAGTCAAATTCAATTGGATGACACAATTAAATGTACGGCACTAAATAAAGCTGAGCTGCAGTACCAGACACGGCCACAACCGAATGAATGGCGCCACATAAGACTGAGCTGCAGTACCAGACACGGCCACAACCGAATGTATGGTGCTGCATGAGACTGAGCTGCACTACCAGATATAGCCACAACCAGATATATGGCACGGCATGTGACTGAACTGCAGTACCAGATACAGCCACAACCGAATATATGGCCTTACATGTAACTGAACTGCAGTACCAGATACAGCCACAACCGAATATATGGCCTTACATGTAACTGAACTGCAGTACCAGATATAGCCACAACCAAATGTACGGAACTGAATAAAGCTGAGCTGCAGTACCAGACACAGCCACAACCGAATGAATGGCGCTACATGTGACTGAGCTGCAGTACCAGACACAGCTACAACCAAATGTAAGGCACTGCATGAGATTGAACTGCAGGACCAGACACGGCCACAACCAAATGTATGGTGCTACATGAGAGTGAGCTGCAATACCAGACACAGCCACTACCAAATGTATGGTGCTACATGAGACTGAGCTGCAGTACGGGACATAGCCACAACCAAATGTATGGTACTACATGAGAGTGAGCTGCAATACCAGACACAGCCACTACCAAATGTATGGTGCTACATGAGAGTGAGCTGCAACACCAGACACAGCCACTACCAAATGTATGGCGCTACATGAGACTGAGCTGCAGGACCAGACACAGCCACAACCGAATGAATGGTGCTGTATGAGACTGAGCTGCAGTACCAGACATAGCCACAACCGAATGTATGGCGCTACATGAGAGTGAGCTGCAGTACCAGATATAGCCACTACCAAATGTACAGCGCTAAATGAGAGTGAGCTGCAATACCAGACACAGCCACTACCAAATGTATGGCGCTGCATGAGACTGAGCTGCAGGACCAGACACAGCCACAACCGAATGTGCATGTTACATGATAAAGCGAAGATGGAGCTTGCTCATTTATCTGACAGCTGATCATCAGTGATGGACCCCAACCGTTCACATTCACAGTTAAAGTTGATAATATTTATTAGAGTCCCAAAAGACCCTTTAACTTCCATTTAGCGCATGGCAGGGGGTGCAGCTGGTAAGTGTCTGTTTAGAGGAGAACCACAGCCAGTTGTCTTTTTCTTGCTATTAAACAGCGTTTTTTAAACACGACATCTCCCCCGATGCATGACAGCGGAGCCGAACATGAAAGACGGAACGGGGGCTGTAAGGAAAAGCGCTGCTTATTAATGCGGAACATCTGGTGTTATTTCTACAGCTGCATTTATTAATGGCTTTTAATGAGAATATCGCGTAAGCAGCGACGGCACGACAAGAAAGAGAAGTAAACACAAAGCTGATCGTCCAGATGTCACACTCCAAGGATCAGCACCATTCAAAGGCAATAAACACTTCCTATAACCAGACACAAGAGCCGGAGAATATAGTACGAAGCAGTTTACTAGCTGTTGGTTATTACTAGTGATGAGCAAAGCTGCTGGAGCATAGCTGCTTACCCCTGGGCCAATGTACAGGAGCAGGGACACCTGTCAATGATATGACTCCCTGTTGTAAGTACTAGGAAAGGCATGCAGCCAATGTAGCATGGAAACTGCAATACACAGCTTTGCCTATTACCTCTGAATACTACTGGGTGCAAAGTAACTATGTACAGGAGCAGGGACATCTATCAAAGATAGGAGTCCCTGCTCCTGGATGTATCAGTGAACATTCCCTGTTTACCAGTGTACTCATACGCTAGCTCTCGCCTACCCATCAGGTGAGCAGGGGATACGGCTGCGGGCACAGCATTTGGATACGTCTCCCTACAGTGCATGTGAGTAAAGACAGGAGCAAGGACTTTCTTTGAAGTTCCTGCTCCTGTATAGATTTACCCTGAGTAAAATGCAAATCAAACAAACAGCCCAACAAACAAACAAACAGATTTTTAGGTGATTTCCCACTTTACTATTTATATTATAAAATAATCCTAAAATCCTGCAGTTTCTATGATCGCCACTAGATCTAAAACTAAGTAGAGACTTCCTATTGATTCTGCATGTGATGATAAGGAGGAGTTTGATCTGTACAAAAATGCATTGAAAGGTGATACCAGTACTTAGGGATTTCAATAACTCAGAGCGGAGCCACCCCCTCCCTCTGTTCACAGGTCACAGAGTATGCTCAATGATGTTTCCCATTTAGACCTTTTGCATTGTCCATAAGACATGCTGTAAAGCTTATCACTAAATGCTGTTAAAGGGGAACACCGGTGGAAAAAAAGTTTTAAAATCAATTGATGTCTAAGTTATATGGATTTGTAAATTACTTCTATAGAAAAATATTCCAGCACTTATCAGCTGCTGTATGTCCTGCAGGAAGTGGTGTTTTCTTTCCAGTCTGACACAGTGCTCTCTGCTGCCACCTCTGTCCATGTCAGGAACTGTCCAGAGCAGGAGAGGTTTCCTATGGGGATTTGCTGCTGCTCTGCACAGTTCCTGACATGGACAGAGGTGGCAGCAGAGAGCACTGTGTCAGACTGGAAAGAAAACACCACTTCCTGCAGCACATACAGCAGCTGATAAGTACTGGAAGGCTGGAGAGTTTGACAAATTTACAAATCTGTATACCTTTCTCTCCCCTTTTTTTTTCCTCTGGAGTTCCCCTTTAAAAACAGCTCAGGCAAGATGGCTGCTCCCGTAATAATGTACTAAAAAAATGAATATAAAAAAAATAGAAACTGATTAAAAAAAGAACATGTCTCTGGCTATAATCAGTGGAAAAACACACATTCCCTTTAAGCCGAATCACTAGCGGGGTTTTCTGGATGTGATAAATCTGCTTTTGCCCTATGAGGCTTTAAATCAAGGCTCCATTCATAGAGAAGAGCGGAGCCATCAGTATTTCCTGCCCTTGTCAGTGAGACATGGATGACAGATAGATAGAGCGGCCTCCTCGCCTCTTCTCCCACTAATCCCTCTGCTCATGATGTGGACGGATCTGGATCTTCTCCTGCATGTTAAACAAGATCTGGAACACCACCGGGGAACTGTTTGTTTTGCACAATGTAAAAGACTAAAAGGCCACAAGATACAATGATTCCTTTATAGCGGCACCAAAAAAAGGCTATAAAAAGTTATAAAATATTCAATTCCTTAGAGATTTCAAGATCTCTGCTTGCTGTAATTCAAAAGAAATCGTACAACATGGCCGAGATAAGAGTCATCTCCTATCCCGGCCACTGATGGCAGCTGTCAGTCGAAAATCATCCGCAGCACTTGCTTAAATGGGGCACATCAATTTTATCATGACGCCCAATGTTGTCAATGGGTTAAAAGAGGAAGAAAATCAAATCCACTGGTGTCAGAAAGTTATAGATATTATAAAAATCTCACGTCTTCCAGTACTTATCAGCTGCAGGAAGTGGTGTAATCTTTCTAGTCTGACACTTACTCTCTGCTGCCACCTCTGTCCAGAACAGGAGAGGTTTTCTATGGGGATTTGCTACTGCTCTGGACAGTTCCTGACATGAACAGAGGTGGCAGCAGAGAGGACTGTGTCAGATTGGAGAGAATACACCACTTCCTGCAGGTCATGCAGCAGCTGATAAATAAAACCTTACC